>NW_028270139.1:156520177-156824225 GCF_037043375.1 Chiloscyllium plagiosum | reverse complement strand
GAGCCACCGTGCCAGTATCATCTTCCGATGATTTGTTAATCCGAGGCCCTGCCTGCTCTCTCACTTGGATGTAAAAGCCTCATGGCATTAAGAAATAGGAAGAAGTATAGACCATTCAGCCCCTCAAGCCTGTTCTGCTGTTCAATAAGATCTTGGCTGATCTCATATTCCTTAATACTTTCGCTTGACAAAAATGTATCTATCTTAGATTTATAAGTCATAAATGATTCAGCATCTACTGCCCTACGTGGAAGAGAGTTCCAAACCTCGACCACCCTCTGCATGTTGAAATATTCTGGCCAATACTTACCCCTCAATCCACAGCAACCAAACATTGGCCATTATCATATCGATATTCACTGCTGCATTAATCATATTCCAACAGGAATCACAATTCAATAATCTTTTGTGTGAAGCACTTTGAGCCTTCTTTGGTTTGTGAGATAGAATGTAGAACATAGAACAATACAGCGCAGAACAGGCCCTTCGGCCCTTGATGCTGCGCCGACTTGTGAACTACTCTCTGCTCATTCCCCACACTATCCCATCATCATCCTTGTATCATACAAGTTGCCTGTTTTTCTCTTCTGTATGGGTCTCACCCTGGACATCCACAAGATGATGATTCTGCACCAAACCGGCCTGACATTGTAGAGTGAATCCCCAGTTAACAAGGTCCACCAAGAAGCCTTGTAGAACGTTGACCACTTCCAATACTTTGGGAGTGTCCTGTTGGCCAAAGCAGCTATTGATGAAGTGGTCCAACATTGCTGCCAGTGTTCTAGCACAGCCAAAAGGGTGTTTGAGAACAACATCATCAGATCTGACACCAAGATCATGATTTACAGAGCTGTGGTGATTCCTGTCCTCCTATATGGCTCTGAGATGTGGACTATCTACAGCAGACACCTCAAGATACTGGAGCAGTCCCACCAATGCTGACTGAGCAAGATCCTGCGAATCTGCTGGGAAGACAGACATTCCAATACCAGCGCCCTCGACCAGGCCAACATCCCCCGCATCGAGGCACTGATCACCCCTTGATCAGCTGCGATAGGTTGGCATATCATCCACATGACCGACCCGAGGCTCCCCAAGCAGGTGCTCTACTCCCAGCTCCGAAACAGCAGGTGAGCCCTACGTGGAAAGAGGAACTGCTTCAGGGATACCCTCAAGGCCTCACTGGTGGAGTTCGGCATTCCCACAAAACACCTGGGAATCACTGGTCCAAGACTGTCCAAAGTGGAGGAGAGGGCATTGAGCACCTCAATAGTTGTCATCAGGAAAAAAAGGAAGCCAAGCAAAAACAACCAAAGGAGCCCTACTTACTCCTTCTTGGGACCACCACCTACCCCAACTATAGCAGAGCCTGTGGTAGCCATGTTGGACTGTACAACCACCTACAGACTCATCTTGAGAGTGGAAGGGAGTCATCCTTGTCTGCGAGGGACCACCAGTGAACGAATGACTAATTGCCTGCTTGTTCCATCTGCTAAGCACTTGACACCTTTCTGTTATACTTTCAAGTGTTCATTCTTCATTTGAGAAAGTGAGCACCTGCAGATTGTCAGAATCATGGAGTGGTGAGGGCAGGGACTGTGACATTCAATGTCACTATGTCAGTGAAGATCTTACCCAAATGCTCAATGCTACTTTCAAATATTACAGCTGAGGTTAGTAGAGTACAAGGGTTTTTGAGAGTTAATACTGAGGATGTCTAAGCTGCACTCACTATGATGATGCTTTCCAGTCCCACCAAGGAGGGACCTGTGCATTTTAAGAAATGAGGGAATGTCAGAGTTGGGGAGCAAATAGGAAATAGCAATCATAACATAATAAGTATCAAAATTAATTTGGAAAAGGATAAAAATTAGTCAATAATCCCAGACTGGAAAAGGCCATATTTTTAGGGGCCTAAAGGTTGAACTGGTGCATGTTGATTATAAATGCATTTTGGCGGATGAAATATTGGATGAAAAATGGGAGAATGTCGAGAGATGAATGGAATTCAAGCTAGCTACAGACTCACGACAAATAAATATGGGATATCTCAAATTGGTAAACCCTGGATAATGAAGGATATTAATGAAAAAGTAAGGAAGAACAATGTGACATATGAATAATAATAATAGCAATAGAAATCAGGAAGAATATCTCAAATGTAAGAGAGGGGCTAAGGCTGGAACCTTTATTTATTTATTCATTTTTGTGGAATATGGATGTTGCTAGCTTGGCCAGCATTTATTGCCCGTCCCTAGTTGCCCCTTGAGAAGGTGGTGGTGAGCTGCCTTCTTGAACCGCAGCAGTCCACCTGCTGTGGGTTGACCTACAATGCCATTAGGGAGGCAATTCCAGGATTTTGACCCAGCAACAGTGAAGGAATGATGATATATTTCCACATCAGGATGGTGAGTGGCTTGGAAGGGAACTTACAGGTGGTGGTGTCCCCATGTACCTGTTGCCCTTGTCCTTCTAGATGGAAGTAGTCATGGGTTTGGAAGGTGCTGTCTGAAGATCTTTGGAGAATTTCTGCAGTGCATCTTGTAGATAGTACACATTGCTGCTAGTGAGCATTGGTGGCGGAGGGAGTGGATGCTGGTGGATACAGTGCCAATCAAGCCGGCTGCTTTGTCCTGCATGGTGTCAAGCTTCTTGAGTGTTGTTGGAGCTGTACCCATCCAGGCAAGTGAGGGGTATCCTACCATACTCCTGACTTGTGCCTTGTTGTTAGTAGACAGACTTTGGGGAGTCAGGGGGTGAGTTACTTGTCACAGTATTCTTAGCTTCTGACCTACTGCTATAGCCACTGTGTTTATGAAGTGAATCCAGTTGAGTTTCTGGTCAATGATAACTCCCAGACTATTGATAGTGAGGGGTTCAGTGATGGTAATACTGCTGAATATCAAGGGGCACTAGTTAGATTGTCTCTTATTGGTGATGGTGAGAGCCTGGCATTTGTGTGTTGCAAATGTTACTTGCCACTTGTCAGCCCAAGCCTGGATATTGTCCAGATCTTGCTGCATTTGAACATGGACTGCTTCAGTGTCTGAGGAGTCGCGAATGGTGCTAAGCATTGTGCAATCATCTTCAGACCTTATGAAGGAGGGAAGGCCATTGATGAAGCTACTGAAGATGGTTGGGCCTAGGACAGTACCCTGAGGAATTCCTGCAGAGATGTCCTGGAGCTGGGATGACTGGACTCCAACAACCACCACCATCTTCCTTTGTGTCAGGTATGACTCTAACCACTGGAGAGCTTTCCCCCGCTACTCATTGATTCTAGTTTTGCTAGGGCTCTATGATGCCACACTTGAATACGAAAGGCTAAGAGGAAACATAAGATGACAGGCTGCACGAAACAAATGGAAAAAATGTTCTTCAAACATATTAATGGTAAATATTAGTGAAGGGTAGAATAGGGGTCTTAAGGAACAAACAAGGTAGATGGCTCACAAAGCAAAGGGTATGTTCTGTCTTTACTAAGTCAGTAGGTGGTGACAATAGTTGAGTTAAAAATGTGGGTTTTGAGCAATTGAGCAGTATAGGTGATAGGTAAAGAAGAGGTGCTAAAAAGGCAGGCAGCATTCCAGGCAGGGAAGTTATCAGCCTCAAAGGGGATGCATCCCAAATTGCCAAGAGATGTAAGGGAACAAATCATGGAGCTGTTTGACTGAAATTTTCTAGCTCTCTCTGAACATTGGATTAGTTCTGGTGGCCTGGAGGATTGCAAATGTGACACTGCTGTTTAAGAAAGGGACAAAGGACATCAATAGTGGCAAAACGGATGGGGGAGGACAAATACAGGATAAGGTGTAAAGTCTACACTTAGAGAAAAGTACAAGATAGTAAACATAGCTTTGTTAAGGGCAGTTCATATCTGATAAATTTAAGTGAATTCTTTGATGAAGTGACATGAACAGCAAATGAGGGTAGTGATGTGGATGTTGTATATTTGGACTTTCAGAAAGCATTCAATACGATGCCACATGGTTAGCAAATTAGAAATGTTTGGGATTGCTGCACCCTTGGCAGCATGGATTAGAAGTTGGCTAAAAGACAGGAAACAGAGGATGAGTGTAGATGGGTATTTCTCAGATTGGACATGAGTTGAATGTAGTGTCCCCAAGAAACCGATGTTGGAACCCTTGCTTTTTCTGATTTATATAAATGATTTGGAGATGGGTCTTGAGGGCAACATCTGCAAAGTTGCAGATGATACCAAGCTTGGGAGTTTAGTGAACTGTGAGGATAACGCTGAGCAACCTCAGAGGGACAGGTTGGCTAAATGGGCAGACATCTGGCAGATGAATCTCAATGCAGAGAAATGTGAGGTAATGTATTTTGGTTGAAGAAACATGGAGAGACAATACAGGCCTCAAAAGGACAACCCTGAGGGGAGCACAGGAGCAGAGGGACCTCAGGGTTCACGTGCATGGTTCTCTCAAGGTGGCCAGGCAAGTTAAGACACTTATTAAGAAGACTTATAGGATTCTTGTGTTTATAAAAAGAGGCATAAAGTATAAAAGCAAGGAAGTGATTGTGCACCTCTACAAATCATCGATCAGACCACAATTGGAGTATTGTGTTCAGTCCTGGGCACCTTATTTCAAGAAGGATGTTAAATCCCTGGAGAGAATTCAAAGGATAAATACTAGAATGATATGAGTAATGAGGGATTTTAGATACAAGGAAGGATTAGAGAGATTGGGCTTATTCTCCTTGGAGCAGAGAAGATTAAGCGGTGACCTTATTAAGGTGTTCAAAGTTATGAACAATTTTGAGAGGTTAAAGAAGAATATTCTGTTTCTATTAGTTGGCATGTTAGTAACTAAGAGTCACAACTTCAGCAAGAGAGCTAGAAGTGAGATGAGGACAAACTTCTTTAGTCAGAGAGTTGTTAGGATTTGGAATGTGCTGCCTGGGAGAGAGGTGGAAGTAGATTCTATAGGAGGTTTCAAACGAGAGCTGGATATATATTTGAAAGTGATGAATTTAGAGGGCGACAGAGATAGGCTACAGAATAGGATTGGTTGGGTCACTGTTTCAGGAGCTGGTACAGGCACAATGGGTCTTTCTGTACTGTAAAATTCTATGACCCTATGATTCTAGTGGGCTTGTGAGCAGAACAGATTGAAAAGGAAAGGAATAAGACTGAAGATCTTAATCACATTCTCTGCAATAATACTCAATGCATCAAAATGACTAGTAACTAGTTGCTAACAGGCAACAAAATCCTATTCCTCTAATACTAAGCATCTTCTCATTAGACCAGTAATGATTTTCCTCTGTCACACTAAAGCAAGCAGGTCCTGTAGATCCCTATCCATGAAGATAATATTCACAGCAAACAGACCGCAGTTTGGAGTACAGACTTGGTTTAGTTACACATACAACATGATGAGCGGCGGTGTAGATTTCAATTTGCTGTTTCATATTACAGCCTACTTTAGAGTACTGCATCCAGTTCTGGTTCCCCTGCTCTTTAAAGGATATTATTAAGCTCTGGAGGATTCAGAAGAGACTTACCAGGATGCTGCTGGGAATGGGAAGTTTGAGTTATAAAGAATGGCTGGGTAGACTGGGATTTTTTTCACTGGAGCATAGGAGTTTGAGAGGTGATCCTTTAGAGATTTTTAAAATCATGAGGGGTATAAATAAGCTGAATGCGAGGGTCGGGAATTTCAAGAATACGGGGGACATTTTGAGGATGAGAGGAGAGAGATTTTAAAAAGGTATGAGGGGAAAATCTTCTACACTGAGGGTGGTTCACATGTGGAGTGAACTTCCTGAGAAGTGGTGGATGTGGGCGCAGTTATAAGGTTTAAAACACATTTAGATAATACATGAATAGGAAAGGTTTGGAGGGTCCTGACACACACACTAAACAGTCCCACTCTCCTGTGGCTAAACACTTCAACTCCCCCTCCCACTCTGCCAAGGACATGCAAGTCCTGGGCCTTCTCCACCACCAAAAACTTGCCCCCCGACACGTGGAGGAAAAACGCCTCATAGAGTCATAGAGTCATAGAGATGTACAGCACTGAAACAGACCCTTCGGTCCAACCTGTCCACGTTGACCAGATATCCCAACCCAATCTAGTCCCACCTGCCAGCACCCGGCCCATATCCCTCCAAACCCTTCCTATTCATATACCCATCCAAATGCCTCTTAAATTTTGCAATTGTACCAGCCTCCACCACTTCCTCTGGCAGATCATTCCATACACGTACCACCCTCTGTGTGAAAAAGTTGCCCCTTAGGTCTCTTTTATATCTTTCCCCTCTCACCCTAAACCTATGTCCTCTAGTTTTGGACTCCCCGATCCCAGGGAAAATACTTTGTCTATTTATCCTATCCGTGCCCCTTATAATTTTGTAAATCTCTAAAAGGTCACCCCTCAGCCTACGACGCTCCAGGGAAAACAGCCTCATCTTCTGCTTTGGGACTTTACGCCCACACAAAATCAATGCTGATTTCACCAGTTCCCTCATCTCCCCTCCCCTACTACCTTATCCAAGTTTCAACTCTTCAACTCGGCACCATCCTCTTGAACTGTCCTACCTGTCTATCTTCTTTCCCACCTATCCACTCCACCCTCTGTTCCAACCTATCACCATCACCCCCACCTTCATTTACCTATTGCATTCCCAGCTACCTTCCCCAAGCCCTACCTCCCCTCCCATTTATCTCTCTGCCCCCTTGGGCACCCCCACATTCCTGATGAAGACCATATGCTTTGAAACGTCAATTCTCCTGCTCCTCAGATGCTGCCTGACCCGCTGTGTTTTTCCAGCATCACATGTTTTGACTCGGACCTCCAGCATCTGCTGTCCTCACTTGCTCATAGTGGGGTCACCTGGTGACATCAATCCAAGATTCTGGTTAAGGCCAACCCCATTAAAACCAAACTTGCCTATCAGCCTCTGCTCGGTTGTTGCATACCCCGAAGTCCGCCTTGGAGGATGGTCGCCCGAAGATCTGAGGCCGAATGTCCCTGATCGCTGAAGTGTTCCCCAACTGAGAGGGAATATCCCTGTCTGGTGATTGTTGCGTGTCATCCACTTCTTACACATAGACACAAAAACACAGACACAGACGTACACACACATAAACATACGCATAGACACGCATGTACATATATGTGCAGACATGCATATACACATGCGCAAACATGCACACACATTTATATATATATATAGATGTACACACACACACACCACATTCATGGGCATTGTCATTTGACATGTATTATCCTTTAAAAATGCTCATGGCACATCTCCGACTCATTTACAGTATGTTTCTGTACTTTACTGCTGCAACTTGTGATGCAACACCAACTATCATTGCAATGCTGCAGCAAAGACATTGTGTACTCAGGGACATCCAACCAACTCATGGACTGTAAACTAAATCTAAAATAAACAAAAAACTAGTCTCACTGGCATGGACCGTGAAACTGTGGGATTGACATAAAAACCCATCTGGTTCACTCATGTCCTTCAGGGAAGGACATTTGCCATCCCTACCTGGTTTGGCCTACATGCAACTCCAGAGCCACAGCAATGTGGTTGACTCGCAACTGTCCTCTGGGCAAGCAGAACCTCATCGATGGCCTTGTTAAAGCCCATGCAGACAGTGCCGACTGCTCTACTTTCACCTATAATCTTGGCCACCTCTTCAAAAAACTCAGTCAAGTTTGTGAGTCATGATTTCCCATGCACAAAGCCACGCTGACTATCTCTACTCATTATTTGCCTTTCCAAACATATGTAAATGCAGTCTCTCAGAATCCCCCAGCAACTTACCCACCATTCACATCAGGCTCACCGGCCTACTTTCCTGGCCTTTCCTTGCAGCCCTTCTTAAATAGTGGCACAAACTTCCAGTCTTCTGGCCCCTGACCTGTGGCTGTTGATGATACAATGTCTCTGCTAGGGGGCCTCGCAATTTCTCCCATAGCTTCCCACAACGTCCTGGAATACGTTTGATCAGGTCCCAGGGATTTATCTACATTCATATGTTTTATCCCTTTATGCCTCATCCCTCCCAATCTCTGTTAACCTCCTCCAGCCCTCATAAGCCTCTCAGATATCTGCACTGCTCCAATTCTGACCTCTTGTTTCAGCTGCAAGGCCCTAAGCTCTGGAAATCCCTCTATAAACCTTGCTGCCTCTCTTTCCTCTTTAAAAACCCTCCTTAAAAGTCAACTCTCCTGGTCATCTTGTTACTATAATATCTCAGTGTAGACCGGTGTGAAAATTTGGCTGGTAATTTTCTAGAGAAACATATTAAGACGTGTTAAAACTTAAAAGATGCTTGATAAATGTATGTTGTTGGAGGGGCTTCAAGCTAAAAATAGGAGCTGTTGAGAGAGGAATTACTTTCCAAAGGGTCATCAGTATTTGCACTATAGAATCAGAAAGGAGAAGACCACTCAGCCAAATGATTTAGGGCTAGTCCTTTCAAAGAATTTGCCAAGTAATCCCACTCATGGAATCATAGAATCCCAATAGTATGGAAGCAGGCCATTCAGCCCATCAGGTCCACACCAACCCTTCAAAGAGCATCCTACCCATTCCCACACCCTTACCCTATCCTGAAACCTTGCATTTCCCACGGCTAATCCATCAAGTCGACACATCTTTGGACACTGTGGGCAGTTTAGCATGACCAATCCACCTAACCGGCACAGTGGCACAGTGGTTAGCACTGCTGCCTCATAGCACCAGAGACCCTTGTTCAATTCCCGCTTCAGGCATCTGTCTGTATGGAGTTTGCACATTCTCCCCATGTCTGTGTAAGTTTCCTCTGGGTGCTCCGATTTCCTCCCACAGTCCAAAGATGTGCAGGTTAGGTGAATTGGCCACGCTAAATTGCCCATAGTATTAGGTATAGGGGAATGGGTCTGGGTGAGTTGCTCTTCTGAGAGTTGGTGTGGACTTGCTGGGCCAAAGGGCCTGTTTCCACACTGTAAGTAATTTGATCTTTGGACTGTGGGAGAAAACCTACGCAGACATGAGGTGAATCAGCAAACTGCACATAGATGGTCACCTGAGGGCAGAATCAAAGCTGGGTCCCTGGTGCTGTGAGGCAATAGTGCCAACACTGAGCGACCATTCCACCCCACCTCTTTGCTTTATCACCAAAACATTTAAAATTTTATTTTGGATGCTTTGAAAGAAGCTGCTGATTTTGGTGGTTTGTGATCACTGTGACCTAATAATAGGCAGTTGATGTTTTATAATAATTTTCTGATAGTTCACTGAGGTTGTTAAGAAGCAGCAGCCTACATATGATGCAATAATCAATTAGATAAATAACTTATGCAACTGTGACAACTGCAGCTGGTTCACTGGTTCACAAGAGGACAAAGAGACAGCCGGCGTGGAATGTGTCAGTCTTGCTGAAGTGGTGGGGCCAGCATCCTGCCCTCTAGTCAAGGTGTCAGGGAACTCTTCCCTGGGTCTTCCTCCTCTTCTTCTCGTCTGTCTTCAACCTGCCTGGTAAAGACAGTTTGATGAACACTACTCTCTGGAGATCACTCAATGAGAACTGCTTTTTTAGGAACTTCCCCGAGCACTTATTGTGACATCATATTTCCAGGGGCAGATCGCTTGTGTTGTTTCAATCAGTTTGTGATGGTACTATGGCATTAAGGGGTGTATTTTGTCCTTTTTCTTTGTGAAGATAGGCTGAGACAGAGGTAGTGAGTAGTCTGTTCCCAGCCAATAAAATAGACAGATTGTGAGGCCTGCCGGGAGTTTTTTTTCAAGTTGGAACAATAGAAGCAGCCTGAATGGGTGGGGTCAAGCTCCCACAGAACCAGGATTTTAGTTTCACTTTCAGTAGTTGTTACGGTTTGGAAGCTGCTTTGCATCTCTCCCTAAATCAGCAAAATGCTTGAGTTCTCTCTCTAACTCCCTCCCTCTCTCTCTCGCGTTCTCTCTCTCTCGTTTTGATTTTTCTCTTAATGCTCTTTCCTCCTGGACTGGAGAATGACGTGAGACAATCTATTTTACTGAATTTGCCTTTGGGATGTTACTGTATTGGATTGGTTCCCGTTTGTAGTTAAATAATGTATTATTCTATTAAGATTTTCAACGGAGCTAAGTTATTTCAATTCTTCTTTATTTTGTTTGTATTTTAATGAAAATATAAGAATAAAGTGTGCTTGCCTTAAGCTTGGTAGTTTGACTAATCAAATTGCATCCACAATACCTTAGATTGCCGGACAAAGACGCCTTGGAGTGCAGGTTCATAGCTCCTTGAAAGTGGAGTTGCAGGTAGATAGGGTAATGAAGGAGGCGTTTGGTATGCTTTCCTTTATTGGTCAGAGTATTGAGTACAGGAGTTGGGAGGTCATGTTGTGGCTATACAGGACATTGGTTAAGCGACTTTTGGAATACTGCATTTAATTCTGGTATGCCTGCTATAGGAAAGATGTTGTTAAATTTGAAAAGGTGCAGAAAAGATTTACAAGAATGTTGCCAGGGTTGGAGGTTTTGAGACATCGGGGCAGACTGAATAGGCTGGGGTTATTCTCCCTGGAATGTCAGAGGCTAAGTGGTGACTTTATAGAGGTTTATAAAATCAAAGTGATCATGGATAGGATAAATAGTCAAGGTCTTTTCCCTGGGGTAGAGAAGTCCAAAACTAGAGGGAAAGATTTAAAAAAGAACCTAAGGGGCAATTTTTCCACGTGTATGGAATGAGCTGCCGGAGGAAGTGGTGAAGGCTGACACAGTTCTAACATTTAAAAGGCATTTGTATGGGTACATGAATAGGAAGGGTTTAGTGGGATATGGGCCAAATGCTGGCAGATGGGACTGGATTAATGTATGATATCTGGTTGGCATGGACAAGTTAGACCATAGGGTCTGTTTCCGTACTGTGCATTTCTATTACTCTATGATTTGCCTTGAAAAATAAGAAATAGCCTTCTTAATATATTTTGAGGGGCTTTGGTCTAGTCCACAACAAATTATCTGAAACCTTTTGGCTAATGGGCATTCATGAGATTGGATTATTTTTGTCACCTTGCTAGCATTCATTTTCGGGGTCAGTTTACTGATCTTCCTCAGAACAAACGCTACTTGTTTTCAAAAACAAGGCCGTCGTAATAAGGTGTGTTAAGCACCAGGCAAATTGTTGACACTGGTTCAATGGGCACCATGACCTTTATGTTTTCCATCGTCCTTCTCTTTGTGTTCATATGATCGAGTTTTGGAAAGTCAACTCGGGCTGTGACAGCTGTATAAGTGAAATCTCGTGCTGCCCAGTAAAGTCTAGGAAAATTCAATTTTTCAGGGACATCAGCATTCGACAGTACCGTTAACTCTGTTTCAATCAACCTTTCAGCTAATGAATTGCAGATCATAACTCTTTGGTTTGAAAAAAATCTCATCATTCCCTTTTTCTTTTGCCAATTAGCTTAAATCTATGTCCCCTGATCCTCCTGCCATTGGAAACAGTTCCTTTTGATCTACATAATAAAAAGTCATTTGAAAAGGCAGCTAATAAAGTCCCATTACACCTTCCCCTGCTTCAGGCAATGCAATTGAAAACTGATAAACTTGCAGTCAACTTGTCAGTCTCTACCAGCAGTCAGTTGTGTCGTCTGAATCAGTGGGACCATATTTCATTTGCGATCAACTTGGGCATAAATCAGTGTTGAAACTTTATTGCTGGAACAGCACAGCAGGTCAGGCAGCATCCAGGGAACAGGAGATTCGACGTTTCG
This sequence comes from Chiloscyllium plagiosum, assembly GCF_037043375.1. Classification (NCBI taxonomy): domain Eukaryota; kingdom Metazoa; phylum Chordata; class Chondrichthyes; order Orectolobiformes; family Hemiscylliidae; genus Chiloscyllium; species Chiloscyllium plagiosum. The sequence goes on along the minus strand of NW_028270139.1, from coordinate 156,812,484 downwards.
GGCACAGGCCCTTCTTCAGGAAGAAGGGCCTGTGCCCGAAACGTCGAATCTCCTGTTCCCTGGATGCTGCCTGACCTGCTGTGCTGTTCCAGCAATAAAGTTTCAACTTTGATCTCCAGCATCTGCAGACCTCACTTTCTCCTTGGGCATAAATCAGTCTGGCTAGAATAAGCTTACAGTGCCCTGGCACTAGTCAGTAAGTTCATCAAAGAGCTGCTGTACTATAGACACTGGGAAAGTGGTCACAAATAAATAAGGAGAAAATATTCACACTTTCAGGATGGAAACAATGGCCCATCAAAGCAAAAGCTCCTTAGCTGACTACAACGATACAGAGTAAGATGGAGCAGAATAAAATCTAAATATGACAACAATACTAGCTCAGAAACTCTGGGCTGATTGGCCTCCTACTGTATGATACTATACTCCAAATACTGATGAATATTTTGGAAAATATTTTCTCTTCATGCTTGTCTATCCTCATCACTGAGAATGAGACAGGTCTTCAGATAAGGCCTCATGATATAGGAGCAGAATTAGACTTTTCAACCCAGAGACTCAGTTCCTCTATTCAGTCATGGCTGATACTACACAGGAAGGAGGATTGTGTCATTGGAGAGGGGGCATTTGACTGTTAACTGTCCTCTGGTCAATTAGGGATAGGCCTAATAGGCAGGATGGTGGTGGAGTGGTTAGCACTGTTGTCCCACAGTGCCAGGGACCCAGGTTTGATTCCAGCCTTGGGTGATTGTCTGTGTGGAGCTTGCGTATTCTCCCTGTGTCTGTGTGGGTTTCCTCTGCGTGCTCCAGTTTCCTCCCACAGTCCAAAGGTGTGCAGGTTAGGTGAATTGGCCGTGCTAAATTACCCGTAGTGTTCAGGGATGTGTAGGTGAGGAGCATTAGTCAGGGGAATGGGTCTGGGTGGGTTACGCTTCGGAGGCTCAGTGTGGACTTGTTGGGCTGAAGGGCCACACTGTAGGGATTCTAGGACATAAATGCTGGCTCAGCCAGTAACATTGAATGAATGAAAAATAAATTTTGAATCCCTCTCAATCTGTGTAACCTGAGCCTCTCAGATATCTGCACTTCTCCAACGCCAGGCTCTTGAACATTCCTGACTTTAACTGCTCTACCATTGATGGTGGTCCTTTCAAAAACCAAGGCCTCAACTCTGGAATTCCCTCCCTAACACCCTCTGCCTTTCTTTCCTCTTTTAAAACCCCCTTCCAAAACTAACTCTTTACCTGTGCCCCCTGGGCATTAGTGATTGGTTGGTACTATTGCACAGAGGACAATCCACAGCTCGATCACAACTTGTTCTGTTTTCTTCCTGATTTGAGCTCTGCCAGCAGTGACTCCTTATGAGCTGTCTGTGCTAAACCTGTTTGTATTGCAAACCGGATGATTTGAAGCCAGTAGAAAGGAGTAATGAGGGAGGTATCTGTTGGCAGGCTTCAGGTTTTTGACATGCAAGGGTGAGGGTGCATCATCACCTTCCCAACTCACCTTCTTGCACCCCGCACCCCCACCTACAACAACAACCAGAACTCGCACATTGAAATTATGGAGCAGTATCCTCTCTGGGCTGCCAATCCTAATTCCTATTTAACTTACTTAGAATCACAGAGTCATTGAGTTGTACAGCACAGAAACAGGCACTTCAGTCCAAGTCATTCGTGCCGACCAGATAATCTAAATTAATTTAGTTCCATTTGCCAGCACTTGGCCGTTATCCCTCTAAACCCTTCCTATTCATTTACCCATCGAGATACCTTTTACGTGTTGTAATTGTACCAGCCTCCACCACTTCCTCTGGCAGCTCATTCCATACAAACACGCACCACCCTCGGCAGCAGAGTTGTCCCTGAGCTCCCTTTTATATCTTTTCCCTCTCACTCTAACCGTTTCCTTTCTACTTCTGGACTCCCCCACCCAGGGAAAAGACCTTGTCTACTTATCCTATCGATGCCCCCCATTACTTTATAAACCTCTATAAGGTCAGCCTCCGATGTTCCAGGGAAAACAGCCAATTCAGCCTAGCAGGGTGTAGAATGTAATGCCTGACATTGTGATGAAGTAACATTCAATCATAGCTTTCTGAAGAGATTCAGATCATTATCTGAGGTGCAAATGTTGTGGGTCTACGGCAATAAGTGGAGGATGGATACAACCTGCATTGCTCTTTCAAAGATCTAGCAAAGCCAACTGAGGGGCTAAATGGCCTCTTCCTGCGTTGTAACCGTTTTATGACTCTATAGGTTTTGTGATTTGCAAGGAGATTCAATAGTAACTTTCAAAAGGTAATTCAAGCAAAATGAGATGGGAATGATTTACAGAGCTAATGAGAAAGTGAAGTGGGACCATTGTGTTGCTGAGTTGGCTCTACAGTTGGTACTAACAGCATGAGTCCAATTCTTGCAACAGCTGAGGTTACCACAACCCTCTCCCCTCACCTAAGAGATAGTGATCCTCGGGTTAAAAGACCCCCCATTGTCAGCCCTATGGTCTGACATGATTTTACCTTCAGCTCTTACAAAGTGCTAGTATGCACAGATAAAGAGCTGAGTAACATCCAACAGTCCCTCTTTCTACAGATTTGTTATTTTCTGTGAGGTACAAGGCAGGCAAATACAAACACTGGCAACAAGAGGATGTGCGTGGGAAAAATTGTTTCTTCCTGAAGCTGTATTTTACAGGCAGCAATTTATGAGGGGGAGTGAGCATCGTGGACGTTGCTCTCCTCTCTGTTCTGCTGCAAGAAAGTTAATTGGATCCTGAATGGAACACTGACTGGGTGTCTGAAAGTTTCCAAGTCAGAAACAATGCCAACGCTGGAAAAGCAGTGATACAAACTGATTCAGTTTAACGTTTTACAGATGTTTGTTAACACTTTCATGTTTCTCCTGGGACAGGGAGTTTTTCTGGTCTTTGACTATCAGTTGATTAGAAGGGTGAGAATACCACATTCTCTTCTGTATCTTCAAGGCTCTTACCTTCCTCAGTACTCTGTGCCAGAAAAATCCTACACACATACACCGAAAACAACTCTGGTCATTATCACATTGCCTCCTCTGTCTGGCGTCTGACTGTTGGCTTTTCTACATTGCAAACATGACCAGACTTGACCTTGCCATTCAGGAATTAATCTGGAAGTAAATTATTGTCACAAAAGACAGTAAAATCTGAAATTTCCTCAGCCCTGATCTGCTGAGGACTTCCAGCGATTTCCATGTTCCTGTTGCACTTCCATTATGCCTTTAAGGTGGTAAAATTTCTTGATATGTTTCATCGAGCAGCATTCAACAAAAAACTCATGCCAAACCACAAGGAGGTGTCAGGGCAGGTGATAAAAGGATAATCAAAGAGGTAGGTCTCTGAAAGAAGGAAATGAGATGGTGAGGTCGAGGGTTTCATGAGGGAATGTCACAGATTAAGGCCATAGGCAGGTGATGACACAATCTTGAATTGAGCAAAACTGTGGATGTTTATTGCAGAGTATGTTACAGTGCATAACCAGGCTATTCAACCTAGAGAACCTGCACCGGTTCCATTACACAGTACCAATCTCCTGTATACTGAAGAAGTCAATCCAAGGGTTCCCCAACAGTCAACCCTGGATGAATCAGGACGTACAGAACCTGCTAAAAACCAGGCGTGAGGCCTTCAGATCAGGAGACCCACTCAAATATAAGGAATCCAAATATGACCTTCGCAGAGCCATTAAGACAGCCAATGACCAATACCAGACGGACACCCAGCAACTATGGCAGGGACTGAATGACATCACAGGTTCTAAAAAGAGACAGTGCAAGATAGCAGGTGATGACACGTCCCTCCCAGATCATCTTCTATACTCACTTTGAGCAGAATTCCAGCAGAAAGGTAACACCTATTCTGACAAGTCCTGACGAACCTATCCAAACAGTCACTGCATCAGAGGTCAGATCAGTTTTCCTTCGTGTGAATCCAAGGAAAGCGATGGGACCAGATTGAGTACCAGACCATGCACTCAGAGCATGTGCAGATCAACTGGCAGAGGTCTTCTCGGACATCTTCAACCTCTCCCTGCAGTAGGCAACTGTTCCTTCCTATTTCAAGACGGCCAACTTAGTGATCTACTAAACGTAGTGATCTTGGACTAAGCCCCACTCTCTGCAACTGGATCCTCAGTTTCCTGACCCACAGGCCACAATCAGTGAAAATTGGGGACAATATTTCATCATCACTAACACTCAACACTGGAGCCCCCCCAGGTGTGCGTACTCAGCCCCCTACTGTATTCACTGTAAACCCATGAGTGCGTCACCAAATACCAAACTAATGCCATTTATAAGTTCACTGATGACACCACCATACTTGGTCAAATCTCAGATGACGAAGAAACAGACTACAGACGGGAGGTGGAAGACCTGGAAAAATGGTGCACTGGGAACAAAGTAGCTCTCAATGCCAGCAAAGCCAAGGAACACACTATTGACTTTTGGCAGGATGTTACTTATGCCCTGCTACACATTAACAGCACATAGGTGGAACAAGTGGAGAGTATCCATCTCCTGGGAGTGGTCATCCACAACAAGCTTTCTTGGACTCTTCATGTGGATGCATTGGTTACAAAGGCCCAACAACGTCTCTTCTTCCTCTGGCAGCTGAGGAAATTTGGCATGATGGTGAATACCCTTGCCAAATTTTATAGGTGCGCCATCGAGAGCATTCTGGCTGGATGTATCACTACCTGGTATGGCAACTGTACCATTCAAGATCGGAGATGGTTACAGAGAGTGGTGAACTCGGCCCAGACAATCACAAAGGTCAACCTCCCATCTATAGAATCCATCCAGCAGGCCCACTGTCAAGGAAAGGCCGCCAGCGTTCTCAAAGATCCATCCCACCCTGGCAATGTTTTTCTACAACCTCTACCATCGGGGAGAAGGTACAGAAGCCTGAACACACGCACCAGCCGGTTTCGAAACAGCTTCTACACTACTGTTGTTAGAATACTGAATGGACTCACAAAGTCTTAACATTTGCCTGTATCTGGGTTTTTGCCGCTGTTTACCTATTAATTACTTATCTATGCTACTTAACTCTGTGATCTGCCTGTATTGCCTGCAAAACAAACCTTTTCACTGTGCCTCGGTACACGCGACAAAAAATTCAATTCAATTCAATTTTCCCCATATCCCTGTATACCTTATCTATTCAAATACGCACCCAATACCCTCTTGAGTACCTCACTTGAATCAGCCTCCTTTCCAGATAGTATAGTCCATACCTTAACTATCTGCTGTGTGAGGGAGATTTTCACTCAAATGCATTGAGTTTAGGAGGTCATGTTGCGGCTATACAGGACATTGGTTTAGTCACTTTTAGAATACTAAGTGCATTTCTCGTTTCCCTCCTATAGGAAGGATGTTGTGAAACTTGAAAGTGTTCAGAAAAGATTTACAAGGATGTTGCCAGGGTTGGAAGGTTTGAGCTAGAGCGAGAGGCTGAACAGGCTGGGACTGTTTTTCCTGGAGCGTCAGAGGTTTCAGGGTGACCTTATAGAGGTTTATAAAATCATGAGGGACATGGAGAGGATGAACAGCTAAGATCTTTTACCTAAGTTAGGAGATTCCAAAATTAAAGGGCATAGGTTTAAGGTGAGAGGGGAAAGATTTAAAAGAAACCTAAGGGGCAACATTTTCACAGAGAAGGTGGTGTGTGTATGGAATGAGCTGCCAGAGGAAGTGGTGGAGGGTGGTACAATTACATTTAAAAGGCATCTGCATGTGTATATGAATAGGAAGGATTTAGAAGGATATGGGCCATATGGTGGCAAATGGGGCTAGATTAATTTAGGCTATCTGGTCAGCATGGACGAGTTATACTGAAGCATCTGTTTCCATGCTGGACATATCTTTGCCTCTATGACTGTATGATTCTATCTCATTCTTGCTTCCTTTGCACATTGTTTGAAATCTCTGCCTTCCACTTCTTTTATGAACAGGAACAGCTTCTTCCTATCCACTCTAGCCAGCCCACTCATGATTTTGAAAGCCTCAATGAGATCTCCTCTCAGCCTTCTTCTCTCTGAGCAGAACAGTCTCAATATCTTCATTCTATCCAAATAGAGGAATAAAGGACCACTTGACAGTGGAAGGTTATTTAGCATGAATCAATGCTGGCATAAGTTAAGAGATATCTCCAGCCAATGTCATAAGAGACAGACATGCCATTGCAAGTTTACATTCTTGTTTCACAAGTGGTAGTACTAATCCAAGATGGAGGATGGAAAAATATTGTGGTAGTAAAAGCTGTTCCTTTTTTGGGGGTATTTTCAGTGTTGGAGCTGATTTCCTTGAATTCCTGAAACAGTAATTGCTGTTTTATAAGCTGTTGGATTGTTTTGGAACTCTGGGGAAAAAAATCAAGCAAAAAACACTTTAAAAAGGAGGAAGAGAGACAAAGGTAGAGACCACATAGGAAGTGAATCAAATGGAGAAATGAACCTGCACTGCTGTCTGACCCAGCAGTGAATCTGCACAGATTTCTGTCTCTGCTGTTTGATTTCAACTATATCCGGACATCACAGTTTGTCTCAGAAAAACACTATCTACTCTTATAAAGAGATAAGGGCAGCACGGTGGCACAGTGGTTAGCACTACTGCCTCACAGTGCCAGAGACCCGGGTTCAATTCCAGCCTCAGGCAACTGTCTGTGTTGAGTTTTCACGTGCTCCCCGTGTCTGCGTGGGTTTCCTCCCACAGTCCAAAAATGTGCAGGTTAGGTGAACTAACCATGCTAAATTACCCATAGTGTTAGGTGTAGGGGAATAGGTCTGGGTGGGTTGCGCTTTGGCAGGTTGGTGTGGACTTAATGGGTCGAAGGGCCTGTTTCCACACTGTAAGTAATCTAATCTAATAAACCACCTTGCATGACATCCCATTTCTTTCTCTGGCAATTGTTCACGTTTGGAATCTAGCAATTATCTGAGATCTCGGCAATCCTTAAATTCTGTCATTAAATTCTTAGATTATTTTGCAAATATGCCATTAATCCCCTTCCTAACCCATTCCATCCCTGCTTCTTGCCCCTCTTTCAAAATAAGCTTAGATGAACAAATTCCCAAGCAGATCTTCTATGAGGAATCTCAGTGGAAACAAGATCAAGGTGGTGAGCATAACAGATTCATAATGAGCTTGACAATGGTCAGCATGACAGCCTATCTCTCTTTGGAAAACACTGCAGCTGTAAGGGAAAGGAGTGGTATTATGTCTAGATCACTAATCCAGAAATCCAGCAAATGTTCTGGAGACCTGGGTTCAAATCCTGCCATGGCAGATGGTGGAATTTACATTCAATCAAAAATATCTGGAATTAAGAGTTTAATGATGACCATGAAACCATGCCAATTGTCAGAAACCCCATCTGGATCACCAATGTCCTTTTGGGAAGGAAATCTGGTGTCTGTTCCTGGTCTGGCCCACATGTGGCTCTAGACCAATAGCAACGTGGTTTGACTCTTAGCTGCTCTCTGAAAGGGCCTGGCAAGCCACTTATTTGCTACAAAGTCTCAACAAAGAAAATAAACCAGAAGGACCACCTGGCATCGACCCAGGTACCAGAAAAGACGCCAGCAGAAACAGCAGTGTTGACCCTGCAAAGTCCTACTTGTTATCATCTGGGAGAGCTGTCTCACAGAGTAGACAAGCAACAGTCTGACATAATCAGACTCACGGAATCATACCTTACAGACAATTCCCCAGGCCATAACCCTGGATATGGCCTGTCCCACCGGCAGGACAGACCCAGCAGAGGTGATGCCATTGTGGTACACAGGTGAAAGGGATTTGCCCTGGGAGTCCTCAACAGTGACTCCATTCTGCTCGAAGTCCCTGTTTTCTGGTTAAACATGGTCAAGGAAACCTCCTGCTAATTACCACGTACAGTCCTCCCTCATCTAATAAATCTATACCTCCCCATGTTAAACAACACTTGGAGGAAGCACTGAAGGTGCAAAATGTACTGTAGGTGGGAGCTTTCAATGTCCACCAGCCAGAGTGGCTCGGCAGCAGCATTACTGATTGGGTTGGTTCAGTTCCCAAGGACAAAGCAGCCCTCTTGATTGGCACCACATCCACAAGTATCCATTCCCTCCATCACCAATGCTCAGTATCAGCTGCGTACTATCTACAAAATGCACTGCAGAAATTCACCAAAGATCCTCAGACAGTACCTTCCAAACCCATGGCCCCTTCCATCTCGGAGGACAAGGGCAGCAGATACAGATCAGAAATTTCAGTTTGCAAAGTTGTCAGAATTCGCAGCTGAAGTTGCAGGTGTCAAATGGTTGCACCTGACAAAGGGATGTTGTTCAGGACTGTTAAGAGAAAGCTTACCACTGTGTAGGGACTTGAGTTTAAAACTGCCAGATAAGAAGTGTTTGATTAAAACCTAAGAGAATTATATTAAGCTGAGCAGGTCTAAGCTCAGACTTGAGAGTGTGCTGCTGGAAAAACACAGCAGGCCAGGCAGCGAACAAGGAGCAGGAGAATCGACGTTTCGGGCATTAGCCCTTCAACAGGAAGGGCTGATGAAGGGCTTATGCTTGAAATGTCAATGCTCCTGCTGCTCGGATGTTGCCTGACTTGTGCTTTTCCAGCATTATACTCTTGACGCTGATCTCCAGCATTTGCAGTCCTCACTTTCTTCAAGCCTAAGCTCAGTGTTATGGTGAATCAAGGAAGAGGCGATCAGATTCTTACTGTCAGGAATTGAAACTACAGCTCGGTCAAACCCTATGTGGGACAGAGAAAGGGATTCTTTCTGGTGTTCTGGGAAGTCATTTGGATTGATGGGATTGCATTGTTACCATGTAATTTGAAACCTTTAAATATGTGTTAGAGACCATTCGGTCCCTCTAGTGACCCTTCCTCAGAACGGATGACAGATGTTCTGCAACTGAATGGATACACAGAAGAATGGCTGATTGGAAAATTATACAGGATAAGGAATGGTTTGAATAGAAAGTAAGGACAGATTAGAGTATGAGTGAAGGCTAGCTGAAAACATAAAACAGGAACCATTTATATCAATATTTAAAATAGAGTGTGTGGAATAGAAAGTAGGGAAATTAAAGGTGAAATGAGCAGCCATTTTGCATCAGTCTTCACTTTAAAAGATAGAAGTAGCAATAAGAATTAGAATTTGCACGTGAATAAAAGGCTGGAGAGATGGGTGAAGGAAAAAGGTGAAAGATTCCTGTGACAATGCGATCAGTTCTGGGGTAGACACAGTCAGTACAAACTGGATGGGTTACACCAGGGCAGGACCAGGGATTAATGTCCTTGGGGGGGAATATTTATTTGTATAATTGGGGAGCATTTAAACCCAAATGTCAGGGGATGGTAACGTATGCAGAAAGACAGAGGAGAGGGAAACAAGGGCAAAAACAAAAGACAGAATGGGAAATAAGAAAAATGTTAGGTAGAGAATTTAAGAAGAAAAATCAAACAGGGCCACAGCATAAAACAATATGAATGGGACGAAGAATTTTAAAAAGTCAAGCTTTAAGGTCTTGTGTCTTAATGCTTAGATGAATAAAGTGGATGAATTAGATGCATAAATTGATGGAAATGTGTATGATATAGTTGGGATTACAGAGACATGGTTGCAGGATGACCAAGGACAGGAGCAGAATATCCAGGGTATTCAGTTTTTTTAGGAAGAACAGACAAAGAGAAAAAAATAGCTGTAGTAGTATTGTTGGTTATGGAGTATTAGCTCTGGTGACATGGAAGTTGTGTGGCTACAGAGATTAGACCCACCACAGAGATGTACTATACTGTTCTATAATGTTGTGGTAACATTGGGGAAACAGAAAATTAGAGACACAAGCAATAAAGGCACAATTGTAATTATGGGTTACTTAATCTGTATGCAGATTGAACAAATCAAACCAGTAACAGTCTACTTCTTGGAGTGTGTGTGAGACCATTTTCTGAATCACTGCATCGAGGAATCAACGAGAGAATAACCCATTCTAGACTGAGTACTGTAATCAGAAAGTAGCAATCTAACTATGTGGGACTCTATAGGGAAGAGTGACCATAGTATGATTTAAAACAAGAACAAAGAATCTTATAGCACAGGAACAGGCCCTTCGGCCCTCCAAGCCTGCGCTGATCCAGATCCTCGAACTAAACCTGCTGCCTGTTTTCTAAGGATCTGTCTCCCTTTGCTCCCCGCCCATTCATGTATCTGTCTGGATACATCTTAAAGGATGCTATTGTTCCCGCCTCTACCACCTCCACTGGCAACGCATTCCAGGCACCCACCACCCTCTGCATAAAGAACTTTCCATGTACATCTCCCCTAAACTTTCCCCTTTCACTTTGAACTCGTGACCCCTCGTAATTGAGTCCCTCACTCTGGGAAAAAGCTTCTTGCTATCCACTCTGTCTATATTCCTCATGATTTTGTAGGCCTCAATCAGGTCACCCCTCAACCTCCTTCTTTCCAATGAAAATAATCCTAATCTACTCAATCGCTCCTCATAGCGGGCAAAATCCTGGTGAATCTCCTCTGCACCCTCTCCAAAGCATCCACATCCTTTTGTAATGTGGCGACCAGAACTGTACGCAGTATTGTAAATGTGGTGAAATCAAAGTCTTATACAACAGTAACATGATTGCCAACTCTTGTACTCAATACCTCGTCCATTGAAGGAAAGCAAGCCGTATGTCTTCTTGACCACTCTACTGACCTGCGTTGTCACCTTCAGGAAACAATGGACCTAAACACACAGATCTCTCTGTACATCAGTTTTCCCCAGGACTTTTCCATTTACTGTATAGTTTGCTCTTGTACTGGATCTTCCAAAACGCATCACCTCACATTTGCCCGGATTGAACTCCATCTGCCATTTCTCTGCCCAACTCTCCAATCTATCTATATTGTGCTGTATTCTCTGACAGTGCCCTTCACTATCTGCTACTCCGCCAATCTTAGTGTCATCTGCAAACTTGATAATCAGGCAACCTACACCTTCCACAAAATCCTTTATGCATATCACAAACAACAGTGGACCCAGCACGGCTCCCTGTGGAACACCACTGGTCACAGGTCTCCATTTTGAGAAACTCCTTTCCAGTACTACTCTCTGTCTGCTATTGCCCAACCAGTTCTCTATCCATCTAGTTAGAACACCCTGGACACCATGCAACTTCACTTTCTTCATCAGCCCACCATGGGGAACCTTATTAAACGCCTTATTAAAGTCCAGTTATATGACATCTACGTCCCTTCCCCATTTAACCAATGTCGTCACCTCTGCAAAGAATTCTATTAGGTCCTGAGTAAAAGTTTGGATTCTGAATATAAATAAGGGAAACTATGATGGTCTGAGACAGAAACTGATAAGGGTGGGAATGTTACCTGAAAGGACACTGGTAGGTAGACAATGGCAAATATTTAACCAGCAAAGGGAGGAGCTGCTGCAGTTGTTCATTTCTATATATAATAAAACAAAGAACTGCAGATATTGGAAACCTGAAATCATAATAGAAGTTGCTGGCGAAATTCAGCAAGTCTGGCAGTAACTGCAGAAAGAAAGCAGAGTTAGCATGTTAAATCTATTGAACCTTCATCAGAAGGGTGATGACCTGAAATGGTAACTCTGCTTTCTCTCCCTTCATGCTACGTTTCTCTGTAAATTTCTGCAATTATTCATTCCTGCCTGGCACAAGACTAAACCAGGAAAGGTGGGTCGACCAAGGATAATAAGATAAATCCAAGGAACAGGAATACAACTTGGCCAAAAAAAGCAACAAACCTGTTCTTCTCTCTCTTTGGGCTCTATCACCACCTATCGTTTACTCCTTATCCCCTCCTCCAACCCAATCTTTTGCATATAAGCCAACATTTTCCTAGATAACGTCAGTTGTGAGGAAGGGTCACCGGACCTGATACGTCAACTCTGATTTCTCTTCACAGATGCTGCCAGACCTGCTGAGCTTATCCAGCAACTTCTGTTTTTGAGTGTGTGCAAACCTGAGCATTGGGAACTGTTCAGATTTCAAAACAACAACGACAACGGGATGGAGTAAGGGGGAGTAGAGTAAGCTTGTGGGGAATATACCATCTGGGGGACCTAAAATTAGGGGATGTAGAGTCAGTGTGGATGGAGCTGAGAAATTCTAAGGGTAAAAAGACCCTCTTGGGAGTTATCTACAGGCCCCCAAACAGTAGTCTGGATGTCGGCTATAAGTTGAATCAGGAGCTGAAATTGGCTTGTCACAAAGATGTTACTACAGTTGTTATGCGGGATTTCAACATGCAGGTAGACTGGGAGAATCAGGATAGTATTGGACCTTAGAAAGAGACTTTGTGGAGTGCCTCCGAGATGGATTCTTAGAACAGCTGGTGTTGGAGCTGACCAGGGAGAAGGCAATTCTGGATCTGGTATTGTGCAACGAACCAGAATTGATCAGGGACCTTGAAGTGAAGGAGCCATTGGGAAGTAGTGACCATAATACAATAAGCTTCAATCTGCAACTTGAGCCGGAGAGGGTACAATCGGAAGTGACAATATTTCTGTTGAAAAAAGGGAACTATGGAGCTATGAGGGATAGAGCTGGTGCAATACCTTAGCAGGGATGACAGTGGAGGAACAATGGTGGATATTTCTGTGTATAATGCAGAAGATGCAGGAACTGTTCATTCAAAAAGGAAGAAAGATCCTAGGAGGAGGCAGAGGTGGCCATGGCTGTCGAGAGAAGTTAAGAAAAATATAAAGTTAAAAGAGAAATAGTATAACATAGCAAAGATAAGTGGGAAAACGGAGGACTGGGAAGCTTTTAAAGAATAATAGAGGATTACTAAGAAGGAAATACGCAGAGAAAAAATGAGATACGAAGGTAAACTGGCCAATAATATAAAGGAGGATAGTAAAAAGCTTTTTTAGGTAAGTGAAAGGCAAAAAAATGATTAAGACTAAAATTGGGCCCTTGAAGACAGAAACAGGAGAATATATTACGGAGAACAAAGAAATGGCAGAAGAATTGAATTGTTACTTCAGATCTGTGTTCACTAGGGAAGACACAAGCAATCTCCCTGAGGTAACAGTGGCTGAAGGACCTGAACTTAAGGGAATTTATATTTGCCAGGAATTGGTGTTGGAGAGACTGTTAGGTCTGAAGGTTGATAAGTCCCCAGGGCCTGATGGTCTACATCCCAGGGTACTGAAGGAGGTGGCTCGAGAAATCGTGGATGCATTGGTGATTATTTTCCAGAGTTCGATAGATTCGGGATCAGTTCCTGCGGATTGGAGGGTGGCTAATGTTGTACCACTTTTTAAGAAAGGTGGGAGAGAGAAAGCAGGAAATTATAGACCAGTTAGTCTGACCTCAGTGGTGGGAAAGATGCTGGAGTCTATTATAAAGGATGAAATTACGACACATCTGGATAGTAGTAACAGGATAGGTCAGAGTCTGCATGGATTTATGAAGGGGAAATCATGCTTGACTAATCTTCTGGAATTTTTTGAGGATGTAACTCTGAAGATGGATGAGGGAGATCCAGTAGATGTAGTGTACCTGGATTTTCAGAAAGCTTTTGATAAAGGCCCACATAGGAGGTTAGTCAGCAAAATTAGGGCGCATGGTATTGGGAGCAAAGTACTAACTTGGATTGAAAGTTGGTTGGCTGACAGGAAACAAAGAGTAGTGATAAACGGCTCCATTTCGGAATGGCAGGCAGTGAACAGTGGGGTATCGCAGGGATCAGTACTGGGACCGCAGCTTTTTACAATATATATGAATGATATAGAAGATGGTATTAGTAATAACATTAGCAAATTTGCTGATGATACTAAGCTGGGAGGCAGGGTGGAATGTGAGGATGATGTTAGGAGATTACAAGGTGACCTGGACAGGTGAGATGAGTGGTCAGATGCAGTTTAATGTGGATAAATGTATGATTATCCACTTTGGTGGCAAGAACAGAAAGGCAGATTATTACTTAAATGGAATAATTTAGGTAAAGGGGTAGTACAAAGAGATCTGGGTGTTCTTGTACACCAGTCAATGAAGGTAAGCATGCAGGTACAGCAGGTAGTGAAGAAGGCTAATAGCTTGCTGGCCTTCATAACAAGAGGGATTGAGTATAGAAGCAAAGAGGTTCTTCTGCAGCTGTACAGGGCCCTGGTGAGACCACACCTGGAGTACTGTGTGCAGTTCTGGTCTCCAAACTTGAGGAAGGACATTCTGGCTATTGAGGGAGTTCAGCGTAGGTTCACGTGGTCAATTCCTGGAATGGCGGGACTACCTTACGCTGAAAGACTGGAGCGACTGGGCTTGTGTACCCTTGCGTTTAGAAGACTGAGAGGGGATCTGATTGAGACATATAAGATTATTAAAGGATTGGACACTCTGGAGGCAGGAAACATGTTTCCACTGATGGGTGAGTGCCGAACCAGAGGACACAGCTTAAAAATACGGGGTAGACCATTTAGGACAGAGATGAGGAGAAACGTCTTCACTCAGAGAGTGGTGGCTGTGTGGAATGCTCTGCCCCAGAGGGCAGTGGAGGCCCAGTCTCTGGATTCATTTAAGAAAGAGTTGGATAGAGCTCTCAAGGATAGTGGAATCAAGGGTTATGGAGATAAGGCAGGAAGAGGATACTGATTAAGGATGATCAGCCATGATCATATTGAATGATGGTGCAGGCTCGAAGGGCAGAATGGCCTACTCCTGCACCTATTGTCTATTGTCTATTATCTATTGTGGAGATACGTGAAAGGAAATAGACTGATGAAGGCAAATGTCCATCGCTTACAATCAGAAACAGGGGAAGTTACACTGGGGAGCAAAGAAATGGCAGACCAAATAAGTATATATTTGGTAATGTTTTCACAGAGAAGGACATAGTGATGTCCCAAAAATGCTGGGGAATGTCGGTTTTAGTGAGAAGGATGAATTGAGGAAACCAGCATTAGGAGGGAAATGGTATTGGGACATTGATGGGAATAAAAACTGATAAATCATTAACGCTCATTGTCCAAACCCTTGAGTACTTTAGGAAGTTGCCCTGGAAACAATGGAAACATTGCTGCTCATCTTCAAGTTTCTCGAGACTCTAGACTCTGGAACAGCTCCTATGGATTAGATGGTAAATAATGTAACCACACAATTTTTAAATAGAATGGAAAGAGAAAACTATAGACCGGTTAAGCTGACATCAGTAGTAGGAAAAATGTTACAGTTCATTATAAAAACTTCAGTAACAGAGCACTTGAAAACAGTTATAGAATTGGACAGAGTCAGCATCACATTTGACAAATCTACTAGAACTTTTCAAAGATATAGCTAGCAGAGCTTTCGATAAGATTTTTGATAAAGTACTAGCATGCAAGCATGAGACTAGCATGCAAGATTATCCGCATGGAATTGACACTCTCTGGAGTTGGCAGACAAGAAATAAAGAGCAAGAGTGAACAGGTTATTTTCTGAGTGGCAGCCAGTGACTAGTGGGTTAGTGCAGGGAGTAGTGCATGGAGCCCAGTTATTCATCATATACATTAATGATTTAGTTGAGGAAACTAAATGTGACATCTCCTAGTTTGCAGGCAACACAGAGCTGGGTGGGAGGGTGAACTGTGAGAAAGATGCAGAGATGCTTCAGTGTGATTTGGACAAGTTGAGTGAGAGGGCAGATAAATAGCTAACACATGGAAAAATATGACATTATCCACTTTGGTAAGAAAAATAGGAAGGCAAATTATCATTTGAAGGGTGATAGATTAGGAAAGGGGAGGTAAAATGAGACCTCTGTATTCTTGCACACCAGTTACTGAAGTTAAGCATGCAGGTGCAACAGACATGAAGAAAGCAGAATGTATGTTGGCCTTTGTAATGAGAGGATTCACATACAGGAGCAAACACTAGAGTCTTATTGAAAATGTACAGGGCTTTGGTGAAACCACACCAAGTATTTTGTGCAATTTTCTTCTTATCTTGAAGAAGGATGTTCTGGCTATGCAGGGAGTGCAACAAAGGTTCACCAAACTGATTCCTGGGACGGCAGGACTTAAGTATGAAGGGAGACTGGATAGATTAGGACTGTATTCACTGGAGTTTCAAGTATATGGGGGCATCTCATAGAAAATGAAAAGAGTCTTCACAGGGCTAGGCAGGATTAATGCAGGAAGGATGTTCCTGCTAACTAAGAAAGTTAGAATAGCTTACAGTTGTAAGACTGAGATGAGAGGAAATTTCTTCACCCAGAGAGTATTAATATAGAAACAGAGACATAGAAGATAGAGGGGGCCATGTAACCCTTCAAACCTGCTCCACCATTCATCACGATCATGGCTGATGGTCCAACTCAATAGCCTAATCCTGCTTTCTCCCCATAACCTTTGATCCCATTCACTCCAAGTGCTATACCTCTTGAATACATTCAATGTTATGGCACCAATGACTTCCTGTGGTAATGAATTCCACAGGCTCACTACTCTTTGGGTGATGAAATGTCTCCTCATCTTCATCCTAAATTGTCCACCCCGAATCCTCAGACTGTGACCCCTGGTTCTGGACACACCCACCATCCAGAACATCCTCCCTGCATCTACCCTGTCTAGTCCTGTTAGAATTTTATATGTTTCTATGAGATCTCCGCCCCCCTCACTCATCTGATCTCAAGTGAAAACAATCCTAACCTCGTCAATCTCTCCTGTGGATTCTCTGTCGCAAAAGCAGTTGAGGCCAAACAGTGAATACTTTTAAGAAGAAGTGAGATACACTTCTTAGGGCTAAAGAGATCAAAGGGAACGTTGCAGCGGTTTGAAGGGCTGAATGGCCTACTTCTGCTACTATTTTACATGTTTCTGTTTTTTACTATCCCAAAAATTTGCTGTAAATGAGGAAATCGAAGGGATGGAGAAAATGATCATCATAATGGAAGTTGTACTGAGTAAATCATTGGACCTTGAAGTGATGATTCCCTGGTCCTGACAGATTTCGCTCTCGGGTCTTAAATGAAATGGCTAGTGAGCTACTGATGCAATGGTTTTAATTTTCCAAAAGTCCCAAGATTCAGGAAAGATTGGAACAAATGTTTATTCAAACAGTGAGACACAGAAAGCAGGAAACTACAGGCCAGTTAACTTAACATCTATCATAAGGCAGATATTCAAAGTGATTATTGAAGACAATATTGCAGGGCGCTTAGCAAAGTTCAAAGTAATTAGGCATAGTCAACATAGTTTTGTGAAAGAAAAGTCAGGTTTAACCAATTTATTGGTGTTCTTTCAAGGGCCACCTTGCACTGCAGACAAAGGACAATTTATGAATGTATTGTACTTACCTTTGCAAATGCCATCTGAAAATCTATCAAGTCTGGTGTTTCAGGAAGTGAAGGTTCATGGTGCTGGGAGTGATATACTGGCACAGAGAAGAAAGATGTCTGGCTAACAGGAAGCAGAGAATAGCAAAAGTAGGTTATTTTCAGGTCAGAAATGTGTGGTATACCACAGGGATTACAGGGATCCAAGCCTGACAGCGCAGCAAGCGACCATTCATCCCATCAAGACTGCACTGACTCTCTGAAGAGCATCCCACCCATAATCCGTATGGAGGTTGTGCCAAAGCTAGCCCATGCATTCCTGGTCATTATGGAGCAATTTTAGCATGGCTAATCCACCTAACCTGTACAGCTTTGTGGGATGAAGCCAGAGCACTCATTGGAAACCCACACAGAGACGGGGAGAACATGCAAACTCCATACAGATATTCACCCAAGGCTGGAATCAAACACTGGTCCTTCGAACTGTGAGGCAGCAGTGCTAACCATTGAGCCACTGTGCCATCCCAAGATAATACTTGGCATCTACTGAAGTTCAGAATTAGATTTAGAATTGGCCTTTATTGTCACGCATACTCAATGAGTAAAGGGAAAAGTTTACACATCTCCATTTACCATGCCGACTTAGGTACAAAGGTTCCTAAGTACAGCTTCTTTAGTTACAGGATCTTAGATAGTTGGATAGAGAAATAATAGTTTAGAACAACAGACTGGCGCCTAGCCTCCAGTCCACACCAGATCCTGGCTCCAGACAGCACCAGGCTTCACCTTGAGGACCACGAGGGTGGGAAATCATTTCAGACCACCATGCTAGGCCGAGGAAGTCACACCAGGTAGTTACAGTGCCATGTCAGGAGTTCACCACTATGCTAGGATGCCATTATAGGAGCAGGCTGCTGCGCTAGTCCAGAAGGTCAACACTCCACTGCAGGAGACCACTGCGGAGGCCGCTGCATCATACCAGGAGATATCACCGGAGGCCGGGAATAGAACATAGAACAGAACAGCAAAGGAACAGGATCTTCGACCCACAATGTTGTGCTGAACACTACGCCAAATTATCTGTGCAGGTTATTTGGATTGGTCATGCTAAAAATTGCTCCATATTGACCAGGGATGTTTGGATTAGTCATGATAAAGACTCCAGTGGGATTATGAAACTGGGATGGGATAATTCAGGGTGGGATGCTCTACAGAGGGCCAGTGTAGTCTTGTTGGGCTGAATGGCTTCTTTCTGCACTCGATGATTCTAATCCTTACATTCAGCTTCTGCCTGTCTATGGTCATATCTCTCCTTGCATATTCATGTGCTTGTATAAAATATCCTGTAATTCTCCCTGCTGGAGAACTTACAAAGTAACATTTGATTCAGAACAAACAGCACTCGCTGAGTTGCTATGAGATAAAAAAACAAATGTGAATTTGGCTAATCAGTTTAAATTATACGCTGAAAAATATCAAACTCCAATCCAGTTTTAATTGAGTATATTGACAATCTTAAAAGCCAATGATACAATCCGACGCTTTTGGGGTATAAGACCGGGAAAAATTGAACAGTTGAGAGGAGAACTGCCAAGCCCAGCATGAAAACAGACTGCATGAAAAATAGCTCTCTTAAAAGGTACCTTTTCAATCAGTAACTTGTGATGCAGAAAGAAGAAAAGAAGACACAGGAAGATCCAAATAGAAGCACAAAAGCTGCTTGGTTTTGAGATAAGAAGTGTGGTTTTGTAAATCTTAATTGGGAGCTTTATCTGACTAGTATTATAAAAGTGAAGGTAACAGATAGGTTAGCATAAGGAATGGTAAATAGTTGTTAGTTAATTATTCTCTGTTATACATTAAGAAATAAAGCTGTTAATTTTTACCTTAAATAGTTATTGGCCACTCGAATATTTGCAGGTTACTGCATGGGATAAATCTTTGCTGTGTTGCTGGTTTTAAAATTTGGCAGGAGGGTTTACCCTGTGTCATAACAGTTTGTGGGATCATCCAGGATTTGAACTGGTTTAGACAGATTTGAATAGATTTGGAGGTGTGAAAAATTCCAGCAGATTTGCAGGTTAGTGTCCTAGATCTTTAAATAAAATAAGGTGAGGCAATTAGTTTAATTTCAGTGACTTGTGGTTGATTAAGTTAAAAGTGAGAGAACTGGCTCTTAAAATTGCTAAAGTGGCTCTGGGATTTTATGATGATTTTCAGATTTGCCAAGAAAGTTTGGAAGGAAAGAAAAAGGACCATACTTTCAGAATTAGCAAATAAGTTAAATTAACCAACGACAAAAGTAAAGTTGAAATTGTAAGGGAATGACTCAAACACATAGGTGTGTCAGAGAAACAGACAGGTGCAGTATAGGTAGAAAAACTTAAATTACAGCGAGGAAAATGCTTTTAGAAGATAATCAAAGAGAAAGAGGAAAGAGAGAGGGAGAGAAAAAGAGAAAGAGAGAGAAGAAAGAGAAAGAGAGGAAAAAGAGAGAGAGAGAGAGAAGGTTCCTGGCTGAGCAAAAAGAGAGAAAAAGAAAGGGAGAGAGAAAGACAGAGAGAGAATTTGAACTTGAGAAGTTGCAACTTAGTCAGCAAAGTCGAGTTAACAGGATGGAGATTCAAAGTGAAGGTAGTGATATATATAAATGTGTCAAAACTCTGCTACATTTTATGAGAAAGACGTTGAAGCCTTCTTTATTTTATTCAAAAAATTGGCTAGGCAGATGGAGCGGCCCAAGGATTTATGGGTAATGCTAGTTCAGACTAAACTGGTAGGCAGAGCTAGTGAGGTATTAGCTGCACTGTCAGATGACGGGTCAAGAGATTATAAAGAGGTTAAACAGGCTTTTTAAGTGCTTATGAATTGGTACCAGAAGCCTATAGACAGTGGTTCAGAAACACAAAGAAGGAAACAGGCCAGACTTAAGTTGAGTTTGAAAGAATTAAACATAGTCATTTGATCGATGGGTGCGGGTTTTGAAAATAGATAGGGCATTTGAAGCTCTAAGAGAGATTATTCTGCTGGAAGAATTTAAAGACTCACTTCCAGAGATGGTAAGAATTCACGCGGAGGAACCGACAGTTTAGGAAGTGAGAAGGGCAGCAGAATTAGCAGATGAATACATGTTGGTGCATAAGACGAGCTTCCGGCCAGCAAGTTGTCCTGTGAGGGATGGAAATTGAGAGAAAGGGAGATCCTATACTACTAAACCAAGAGTAGAGAGCACTGATAAGAATTTACCACAGGATAAAAAAGAAGCACAAGAGGGTGGAAAGGAGGTGAAAGGCCTCAGATGATTTCACTGTGGTAAAGTGGGACATGTAAAGACACAGTGCTGTTCGTTAAAGAAAGGCACTGTGGGAAAAGATATGGTAAAAGGTGCAAAGCCAGTGGCATTAGTGAAGGTAGTAAAGGAGACCACAAGAAGAGCCGAGGAGCTACAGGAGAGTGCATGGCCTAGGTGAGGGCTGGGTATGGAATTAGTACCTGATCTCTACAAAGAATTCACCAGTGTGGGTAACATTTACTTAGAAAGAACGGGGGAGAAGGGCAAGAAGTTATAATTTTGAGAGATACAGGATCTAATCAGTCGCTGATAGTAAGGGATGAGCGAATATGCACTCTTTCTGATCTGTTACCCGAGAGTATGGTAATTTGTGGGATAGATGGACAGAAATGTAATGTTCCCCTATGTAAATCAAGTTAGAGTGCCAACTCAAGACTGGGGAAATAACAGTGGGACTGATTGACTGAGAGTCAGTTCCAGAATTCAGTTGTTTTTTGGGAATGATTTGGCAGGATCCAAGGTGGGAGTGACACCATTTGTTGTGTGGAGAAGCCCAAGGAAAACCAAGAAACTGAGGGGGTAAAACAGAAATATCCTGGTATTTTCCCAGACTGTGTGGTAATTGGATCCCACCATCATAAGTCACAGCACGAAGTGAAAAGTAAAGAGAAAGATGAAGGAGTTGAGGTTCAGTTAGCGTATATTCTATTTGATGTGATGGTGCAGGAAAAGCTTGAACTGGCAGAGGGTCAGACAGACATGTTTAGTTCTGAAAGACTAAGAGACTTGCAACAGCAAGACCAAGGCGATAAAAGATATATATGTGGATGCTTACTCTGATAAGGAGGCAGAGAATATTCTGGAAGGTTATTATCTGAAATTATCTCAGATGGAAATGGAGACAATGGCAAGTTAGTGCAGAGGAAAAATGGGCCAAAGTGAACCAGATTGTGTTGTCGGTAGCACATGAACTACCTGTAGGAGTTCACCAAGGGTATGAAAGACTCAGGCTAAAGTACAAAAGCATTTGTATTGGCCTGAAATGCACAAGAATGTGGCTAACATTTGCTGAACGTGTCATACATACCAAATGATAGGCAAGCCACAGGCGGTAATAACGCCAGCATCTTTGTTGCCAATTTGTTGCATTTGAAGAACCATTCACACGGGTTATAATTGATTGTGTAGGTCCCCTCCTGAGAACTAAAGGTGGGAACCAGTACTTATTAACCATAATGGACATGTCTACCAAATTTCCAGTGACAATTCCATTATGGAGTATCAAGGCAAAAAATGTGGTTGAGAAGCTAGTAGTTTTCTTCACATGGTTTGGGCTACCATGGGCTACCATGGGCTACCATGGGCTACCGAGAGAGATTCAGTTGGACTAAGGGTCAAATTTTACTGCTAGAATGTTTAAGGAGGTTATGGATAGCTTAGGTATACAGCACCTTAAATCCAGTGCATATCGTCCTGAATCCCAAGGAACTTTAGAAAGATGGCATCAGACCTTAAAGACCATGTTGAGAGCATACTGTCAGGATTACCTGAATGTTTAGGATAAAGGTATTCCATTTGTATTGTTTGCCATTACAGATGCCCCAAATGAATCTACTCAGTTTACTCCCTTTGAATTAATATTTGGTCATGAAGTTAGAGGCCCTTTGAAATTAATTAAAGAAAAATTAACAGGACCAAAGTCAGAGATCTCACACCTAGATTATGTATCGGAGGTCAGGGAGAAACTAAATTGAAGAGGTGATTTAGATAAAAAAGCACCTAAAGAGGGCACGGTATAGAATGAAGCAGGTGGTAGATAAAACCTCTGAGACGCGGATATTTTCCTGAGGGGATAACATGTGAGTACTGTTACCAGTGATAGGAGGTCCCTTCAAAGCCAGGTTTAGTGGTCCCTATCAAATTGAGAAAAAATTGAGTAAGGTGAACAATTTAGTAAAAATGCCAGATAGGAAAAAAAAGTCTCGGGTACGTCATGTGAACATGTTGAAACTGTATTACACTAGAGAGAAAGAATTGGAGAAACAGGTGTTAGTAAGTGCCCCACAGAGTGAGGAATCAAATCCAGATGATGTGGATTTTGATGTTCCTCAAACTTGATTAAAAAATGAAGAAGTCCTTGAGGAGTGGGATAAATTAGTAAGCGATCTGTCTCAGGAGCACAGAACAGAGTTGAAAGATTAGTTACTACAGTACAAGGACATATGTATGAATCAGATGGGGAGGACAAATGCTATTGTATACAAAGTAGATGTAGGGAATACTGCTCTGATAAAACAACACCCCTATCGGCTTAATCCTTTCAAAGCCAGACAGGTCCAGATGGAAGTGGAGGCCATGCTCAATGAGAACATCAATGAACCAAGTCAGAGCAAGTACAGTTCGCTGATTATCTTAGTTCCCATACCGGACGGGACTTAACGATTCTGTGTGGATTATCGGAAGGCCAATGCTGTTACAAAATTGGACTCATATCCAATTCCTGGATTGGAGGACTGTATCTAGAACGTCGCACAAGCCAGTTACATCACCAAGGTGGACTTAATGCGTGATTACTGGCAGGTACCTTTATCAGAGTTGGCAAAAGAAATTTCTGCGTTTGTCACCCCAAATGGGCTATATCAGTTTATAGCCCTTTGGAATGAAGAACACATCCACCACATTCCAAAGACTCATGAACAGAGTTGTGACCGGCTTAACAAACTGTGTGGTCTACTTGGACGATGCAGTGATCTTTTGTAAGGTCTGGAAAGATGACTACAGAGCTCATTGAATGACTACGAGAAGCAAAACTGGTGATAAATTTAAATAAAACGGAATTGGCGAAAGCAGAGGTGACATTCTTGGGACATAACATCGTTCATGGAAGGTTGACCCCATGGAACACAAAGATGAAGTCCATCAAGGAATTTCCACTACCAACCTTGAAGAAAGAGGTGCTTGATTCTTAGGACTCATTGGATTCTATTGGATATTTGTTCCAAACTTCAGCAATATGGTGGCACAGTTAACTGATTTGCTGAAGAAGAACACAAACTTTCGGTGGACAGAACAATGCCACGAGGCATTCGACCATTTGAAATCAATATTAACCACCAAACCAGATTTAGCTGCACCAAACATTTCAAAACCTTTTAAAGTCGCCATCAATGCTAGTGACATAGGAATTGGAGCTGTACTGCTACAGGAAGATGAGGATGGGATTGAACTATCAGTT
Source organism: Chiloscyllium plagiosum (assembly GCF_037043375.1). NCBI lineage: Eukaryota > Metazoa > Chordata > Chondrichthyes > Orectolobiformes > Hemiscylliidae > Chiloscyllium > Chiloscyllium plagiosum. The sequence goes on along the minus strand of NW_028270139.1, from coordinate 156,788,632 downwards.
GGTTACTTTTCAAAGAAGATCAACATCCATGCACATACACAATAATATATATACAGTTATATGGGAAGAAGTTAAGGTGAACTTATATTAAAGTTATCTGTATTTTAGAGTATTATGTTTTAAAAGTTGAAACAAAAGTCATCTTTTAATTATGACGGTTCATATTTTCTTAAGTGGGGAGGAGTTATGAAGATGTGGATGTACCTTTACGAGAGTGATGGACTTGCAAGTACACTGAGAGCTGGAGAATTTACAATGTAACATTTGATTCAGAACAAACAGCATTCTCTGAGTTGCTATGAGACAAAAACATAAATTCGAATTCGGCCAATCAGTTTAAATTGTACACAGAAAAAATATCAAACTCCAATCCAATTTGAATTGAGTATATTGATGATATTAAAAGCCAATGACACAATTTGATGCTTTGGGGGTATAAGACCCAGGAAAATTGAACAGTTGAGAGGAGAACTGACAAGCCCAGCATGTAACCAGACTGCCTGAAAAATAGCTCTCTTAAAAGGTACCTTTATTGATCAGTAACCTGTGACGTAGAAATTCCTGAGAAGAAAAGAAGACCCAGGAAGATCCAAATAGAGGCACAAAAGCTGCCTAGTTTTGAGATAAGAACTGTTGTTTGTAAATCTTTATTGGGAGTTTTATCGGACTAATATTATAGAAGGGAAGGGAAGGAATGGTAAATAGTTGTTAGTTAATTATTCTCTGTTATACTTTAAGAAATAAAGTTGTTAATTTTTACTTCTAATAGTTCTTGGCCACTTGAAATTTTACAGATTACTGCACAGGATAAATCTTTTCCATGTTGCTGGTTTTAAAATTAAGCAGGAGGGTTTACCCCATGACATAACGCTAAACTTATGCCCTCTAGATCTGGACTCCCCCACACCAGGGAAAAGACTTTGTCTGTTTACTCTATCCATGTCCCTCATGATTTTATAAAGCATTATAATGTTACCCCTCAGCCTCTGACGGTCCAGGAAAAACATCCCCAGCCTATTCAGCCTCTATCCTGTACTCATACTCTCCAACCCTGGAAACATCCTTCTAAATTTTTTCTGAATCCTTTAAAGTTTCACAACATCCTTCTGATAGAATTGCACGCAATATTCCAAAAGTGGCCTAACCAATGCCCTGTATGACCACAACATGACCTCCCAACGCCTATACTCAATACTCTGACCAATAAAGGAAAGCATACCAAATGCCTTCTTCACTATCCCATCTACCTGTGACTCTACTTTCAAGGAACTATGAACCTGCACATTTGTGTTTTGTGTTTTTCTAACTCTCTCCTGTACAATTGACAATGAACCTGGATCAATTTAAACCATCAAGTGGTTTTAACGTCTTCTGCTGAGATGTGGGAAGGCTTCAAAATAAGGGTCCTGATCATTCATTTGGGGAACTTGGCCGTTGGCAGTTAGCTGTGACTCAGTGGGCTGTGAATTATGGATTCAATTCACACTCCAGAAATGCATACGATAGGAGCATGCCACTAGAGCCCACCCTGTCATTCAATAAGAACATTGTTGATCTGACTGATTCACATTCCTACCTCCCCCCATAACGTTTCACCCTCCTTAAGCATTCACCCATCTAGTGACCTCTGTCTTCAAAATACTCAACAAATTTGCTTCAACTGACCTTTGAGCAACAATATTCCAAAAACCCATGATCTCCATAATAAAAAAAAACTCCTCACCTCTGTCTCGAATGGGCAACACCATAATTTCAAATAAGCCCCTTGATTCTCTTGGAAGACAAGACATTTTTCTATGTGTACCCCTGCTGAGTCACCTCAAGATGATATTTGTTGAATCAACTTACCTCTCATCAGGGAGAGTGTGTATTGAATAACAAAAGAAAATTGGGGATTAAGAGTCTAATGGTGACCATGAAACCATTGCCATTGCTTATCCTGCTCTCTAATGGGCCTTTCTGGAAAGAAATCTGCCATCTTTTCTTGGTCTGGCCTGTATATGACTCCAGACCCACAGCAAGTGTGGTTGACTCTTAACTATAACCTGGGCAATTAGGGATTGGAAATAAATGTTGGCCCAGTCAACGATGCCCACAACATGTGAACGAGTAAAATTAAAGCTCTGAGGTTTGAAATCACGCAGTGAGTAACTCACCTCCTGACTCCCCAAAATCCTTTGGGCAATTAGAGATGGGCAATAATATTGGCCTGGCCAGTGCTACCCACATCCTGTGAATGAATTATACAAAAACGCAGACTGACAGTAAAAACAGGTCAGAGATTTGCTGTTTAACTTAAATCAGATAAACAAATACGAAACCTATAGAGCCATCAGTTCAAAAACAGGGTGGCTGTCAATAGAAAGTGATTATTTTGTATGACCCTTCATTCCTTCAGGGGGAGATCACATCCTTTGTCTTCATGCGAAGGAGAAATGGGATGTGACTCCATACAAGCTTAACAACAACAGGAAAATGCAGATCCAGTCTGAGCCTTCACTGATCATGTAAGTGGAAAGAGTGAAAAATGCTTTCATTCTTGGCTCTCCTCTAACTGAGTGAAGATTTTGGTTTTATCATTATCTTCAGCTTATCTTCAACACCACTGCGTCTCTAAGCACTGACCTCATTTCCCGTCTGCCCATGACTTTAACTTTTTCAGGAAGAGGTTTGTTTGTGATATCACCAGCTGGCAGAGAAATCAAAGGCACGGGTGTTTGTGGCTGAACTCTGGACAGAATCTCGGAAGTTTGTCTATCACTGTGTTGATTGTGGTTCGGTGTGTCACACTTTTAACAGAAGGCTCTGGCTACATTTCTTTATTCCTTCATGAGTTATAATCCAGTTATTTCTCATCCCCAGGTTACTTTACAAATTTTGTAGAGTCTTACCTTTTTTTTATATCAACATCACAGAACAATTATTAATTCTTACCAACTGGCTTATTGACCTTCACATCAGTCTTCAGAATCGAAGACACCAGCAGCATACCAGAACTTCAATTGAGTCAGGGGTCAAAGGTGAGTATCATGACCTTCACGAAAAATAAGCTGGAGGCAATGATGGTGATCTTTCAGGAGTCGCTGGAGACAGAATCCCAGAGAACTGGAAAATGGCTAATGTAACATCCCGGTTTAAAAAAGGGAGGAAGACAGAAGACAGGAAATTATAGACAGTTAGCCTGATCTTGGTTATTGGTAAGATTCTCGAGTCCATTATTAAGGATGAGATTGCGGAGAGTTGGAAGTATATGGTGAAATAGGGCTGCATCAACACATCTTCATCAAAGGGATGTCTAAGAAATCTGTTGGAATTCTTTAAGGAACTGACAAGCAAGTTCGTCAAAGGAGAAACAATAATGGACATAATCTATTTGGATTTCCAGAAGGACTTTGATAGGATGATGCAAAGGAGGCTGTTAAATTAGATAAGGTTCCGTGGTGTTAAGGGCAAGGTACAGGCATAGGTGGAGGATTGGCTGACTGGCAAAAGGTAGAAAGAAGAGATAAAGAGGTCCCAGATATCACAGTAGAGCGAACACTCAATGGAGAACTTCAAACCTATGTCTGCGGGAAAACAACACACATGGACCAAATGTTTAACTATGGAAGTAATCATCCCAACACTCACAAACAAAGCTGCATGAGGACATTATTTCAATGAGCCACCACACACTGCAGCACCGAGGAACTACAAAGAGCACAAGAGAAATATCTATACGGCGTATTCAAGAAGAATGGCTATCCAATAAACACAAGGAGGCAGTGAGGACTGCAGATGCTGGAGATCAGAGTCGAGAGTGTGGTCCTGGAAAAGCAGAGCAGGTCAGGCAGCATCGAGGAGCAGGAGAATCGACATTTCAGGCATAAGCCCTGATGCCTGTCAATTCTCCTGGTCCTTGGATGCTGTCTGTCCTGCTGTGCTTTTCCAGCATCACACTCTCGACCCAATAAACACACCCAAACAAGCAGACATGATGCGCCCAGAATCCCTAGTCACTTTCCTCTACATCAAAGACATCTCTGAAATGACATTCAGACTACTCAAGCCTCTTGGCATCATGGTAGCCCACAAACCCACCAACACACTTAAACAGCGGCTAATGAATTTAAAAGACCGCTGTGGTTCTGTTCGCCGAGCTGGAAGTTTTTGTTGCAAACGTTTCGTCCCCTGTCTAGGTGACATCCTCAGTGCTTGGAAGCCTCCTGTGAAGCGCTTCTGTGGTGTTTCCTCCAGCATTTATAGTGGCCTGTCCTTGCCGCTTCCGGTTGTCAGTTTCAGCTGTCCGCTGTAGTGGCCGGTATGTTGGGTCCAGGTCTATGTGTTTGTTGATGGAGTTTGTGGATGAGTGCCAAGCTTCTAGGAATTCCCTGGCTGTTCTTTGTTTCGTTTGCCCTCTAATGGTAGTGTTGTCCCAGTCAAATTCATGTTGCTTGTCGTCTGCGTGTGTGGCAACTAGGGATAGCTGGTCGTGTTGTTTCGTGGCTAGTTGATGTTCGTGGATGCGGATCGTTAGCTGTCTTCCTGTTTGTCCTATATAGTGTTTTGTGCAGTCCTTTCATGGGATCTTGTACACTACGTTAGTTTTGCTCATTTGCAAGTAACATTCACTCCACACAATTGCCAGGCAATGACCATCTCCAATAAGAGGCAATTTAATCAATGCCTTTTGATATTCAATGGTGTTATCATCACCAAGTCCTCTAATGTTAATATCCATGGGTTTATCATTGACCAGAAGCTCAAGTGGATTTGCTACATAAACATATTGTCTCCAAAAGAAGGTCAGAGGCTAGGAACACTGCAGTGAATAATGAACTCCTGACTCCCCAAAGCCTATCCACCATCTTAAGGCACAAGTTAAGAATGTGATGGCACATTCTCCATTTGCCTGGATGGGCGCAGCTCCAACAACACTCAAGAAGCTTGACACCATTCAGGACAAAGCATCCCCCATGATTGGCATTATATTTACTACCTCCACCACTGATACCAGCAGCAGAAATGTATACTATCTACAAGACACTCTGTAAAAATTCACCAAAGATAACCTAACTCTTCCAAACTCATGGCCATTTCCAACTAGAAGGACAATGGCAGCAGGTATACGGGAACACCACCATCTTCAAGTTCCCCACCAAGGTGCTCACCATCCTGTGTTGGCCTTCTTTCACTGACACTGGGTCACAATCCTGGAATTCCCTCCCTAAGGACATTGTGGGTCAACCCATAGCACATGGACTGCAGGGGTTCAAGAAGCTCACCACCACCTTCTCAAGGGCAACAAGGGATGGGCAATAAATGCTGGCCCAGCCAGCGCTGCCCACATCTCATGAGTGAATATAAAAGAAAATAATTGGGAAGAAGGAACTGAGATGATTATTGCTAGGCTTGATGGGTGGAGGGACAGCGAGTGTTCAGGAAGGCTGAAAAAGGACTTGGAGAGACGAGGAGAGTGGATAAAGAAATGACAGATGGAATAGAATGTGGGAAAGTGTGAGGATATGCACTGTGCTCAGAAGAATAGAGGCGAAGACTGTTTTCTAACTAGTGAAAGGCTCCACAACTTCAAAGCACATAAGATCTCTGGAGTCCTAGTTCAGGATTCTCTTAAAGTTAACATACAGGTTCAGTTGGCAGTTGGAAGGTAATTTTAATGTCAGCATTCACTTCAAGAGGGTTAGAATACAAGAGCAGGGCTGTACTGCTGAGGCTATAGCAGGCTCTCATTCACCCACATTTGGAATATTGAGAGAGGTTTTGGGCACTACTCAAAAGGAATGATGCATTGGTATTGTAAGGGATCTAGAACACGTTTACAAGGAAATCTCAGGAATGAAGGGCTTGTCATCTGAGGAATGGTTAAGACTCAGGGTCTGTACTTGACAGAGGCTTTAAGGATGAGGGGGGGATCTGATTGAAACTTACAGATTATTAAGAGGTCTGGACAGAGTGGACATGGAGAATATTTTCACTAGTAAGAGGACCCGAGGGCACAAACCCAGGGTGAAGGGACTGCCCTTTAGAACTGAGATGAGAAGAAATTTCTTCAGCCAGAGGGTGGTGACCCTGTGGAACTCATTGCCACAGAGGGCTGTGAAGGCAAAGTCATTGAGTACATTTAAAACAGAGGTCGATAGAGTGTTGATTGCTAATGGGATCAGAAGGCAGGAGAATATGGTTGAGAAGCATATCAGCCAGAATCCCTAGACACTTGCCACTGTCCATGGTCCAGGAGGACTATACTGACTTCACAATTTGCTAACCACACGCTCCCCACTACCTGACATTACTTCACCATTGACACCAAGCATTAATGTTAAAAGCTAATCCTTTTACTTCCAACACCCCCATGACATATCCCATGTCTCACAGCCTCGTTTAATAGGCAAAGCCTTTTTGGAAGAGGATGATGCAAATGAACTGTCCAACCTATTACTGATCTTTCATTTCCATGTACTCATGTGAAAAAAATGAAGCAAGCAAAAATCAATAAAGATGGTTAATAATATATGGTGCATGGGAATAATTAAATTTCCCAAAGTGATTAAACACAATGTTCAATCAGGCACAGTAATCCTGGAGCTCGCCTTTACAACATTTCATTGCGGCTGCACACTTATATTACAATTTTAATAATGGAGTTATACATAGCGAGAAGCACAAATTACAGTTTTTCTCTGTTTCCCCTTCCCTAATTGAATTTGCTAATTTTCATGTAATACAGTTACATATGTCATTACTGCACATTTACACATGCATTATCTTAAGCTAATATTACTTTTCTTTCAGAGGAAGTGGGGGGAGAATGAATTAACATTCTGGAGGGAGTGTTCGAGTCTCTTCTCACGTTTGCTGCTGACCATCCTCCACCCACCCCCCCCAATAACAAGGCTTAATTTATTTCACCTATTCCAGAGGAATAACATCTCAGAACAGGTTGGCGAGAAAATACTGATGCTTTAGGTCTCTCTGCTCCTGAACACTCTTTAGAATATTATGACAGTCACAAAAGACTTATAAACTTTCACAGCAAGGCTTAATTTATTTCACCCTCCCTCTTTTTGGTTAGTTTCACTGACTGTCATAGAATAGAATGTCTACTGTGTGAAAACAAGCTCAACTATCCACACCAATCCTCCAAAGAGCAAACTACCCAGGCCCATTCCCCTAAACTATTACTCTACATTTACCCCTGACTAATGCACCAAACCTACACATCCCTGAACACTCTAGGCAATTTAGCATGGCCAATGCGCCTAACCTGCAAACCTTGGGATCTCAGGAGGAAACTGGAGCACCAAGAGGGAACTCATGCAGTCACAGGGAGAATGTGTAAACTGTGACAGTCGCCTGAGGCTAAAATCAAACCCAGGTCCCTGGTACTGTAAAGCAGTAATGCTAACCCCTGTGCCACTCCTAAACATGGGCTCCACCAGGGCCACTCAATTCCAAACATTATGGTAGACTTGTTTTGATCATGGATAAAAGAGCTGAACTCCAGAGGTGACATGAAGATTAATGTACGTGACATCACCAAACAATAGAAAATGTGCAAAAGTATCTATGTAGCACATCATGTTTTCATTTATTCATTCACGAGATGAGGGCATCACTGGCTAGGCCAGCATTTATTGCCCATCCTTAATTGCCCAGAGGGCAGTTAAGAGTCAAACACATGGCTGTGGGTCTGGAGTCACATGTAGACCAGACCAGGTAAGGAGGACAGTTTCCTTCCTTAAAGGACATTAGTGAACCAGATGGATTTTTTCCTACAATAAGATTCTTAATTCCAGATATTTATTGAGTTCATATTCTACCATCTGCCATGGCGGGATTCGAACCTGGGTCCCCAGAACGTTATCTGGGTCTCTGGATTAAAAGTTTAGTAATAATAGCACTAGCCTATCAACTCCCCTCCCTGTCTATGCCAGCTAAAGAAAACTGGCTACCCATTCTAGTCCCAAGTTTCAGTACCAAGTCCATAAGTCTTGAAGGTTACAGTCTTCAGGAGGAGATCCCCATTGCCTCCACCACCAAACTACAGCGAACTACAGACACCCACCATCCTCTGCACTGACATACTTTTCATCATATCACTTCTAGAGCCATAGAGTCATAGAGTCCTACAGCATGGAGACAGGCCCTTTGGCCCAAACTGGTCCATGCCAAACAAAATGTCCATCAGCACTAACCTCATTTCCCTGCACTTGGCCCATATCTTTCTAAACCCTTCCTAGTCTTAAACCATAGATCTGTAATAATCTGTAATCTCCTAATAATTGACCTCATCACTTGGGATAATGGGTCTTTTCTGCCTTCTCTACCTAGGCCCCACATAATTTTGTACACCTCAATTCAGTTACCCCTCAGCCTCCTCTAAGGAAAACAATCTATCAGACGTAGTCACACAAGTAGGTCATTCAGCCCATCGCATCTGCTCTGCCCTTCAATTAGGTCATGATTCATCTGATATTTGATTTGATTTGATTTGATTTAATATTGTCACATGTACCTAGGTACAGTGAAAAGTTTTGTTTTGAGCGCAGTACAGGCAGATCATGTACGCATTCAGTTAATTGAACGGAGCAAGGAAAACAATATTATGGCTGCAGAGAAGGGGCATAAAGAGTGAGTTCGACATTAAATTTGAAATTTGAGAGGTCCATTCAGAAGTCTAATAACCTTGGGAAAGAAGCTGTTCCTGAATCTGTCAGTACGGGTGTTTAAGCTTCTGTTCTGAATAAGCGTCAATGTATCAGAGGGATGTATTTTTATCTGCTATTCTGTTCTGTTTTGCTTTGTAGCCCGTTACGTCATGTAGGCCTTGTTACAAGTGGTGGGTGTCCTTGTGGTGTGAATGTATATGTGGTAATCCTCAACTCTTTCCTACCTTTTCCCCATCACCCTGGTTTCCCATACTGATTAAATATCTGTTTATCTCTGCCTTTCAATCCAGTCTCTACATCCCTCTGCTGTAAAGATAAGGGTGGTGACTGTCTAGTGGTATTATGGCTGGACTGTGAATCCAGAGAATGACTGCATCATCCCTTTTTTGGCAAAAGCAGAAGCGAAGCCCTTATTAAGAGTTAGCATAACTTAGCTTGAGTATTCCTGATTCTATTTCCTTGGTTATCCTTTTTGCTCCTAATGCACTGACAAAGTTTGTTTTGTTTTCCTTGTCTCTGTTTTTGCTTTCCTGATTTCCTCTTTTGCTTCATGTCTGTTCCTCCAGCTTTCCTGCATTAAACAAAAATAACAAACAGCTGCAGATGCTGGAAATCAGAAATTGCTGGAAAAGCTGAAAGGCTGTTCTGATGAAGTGTTGCTGAACTCAACACGTTAACTTTGCTTTCTCTCCACAGATGCTACCAGACCTGCTCAGTTTTTCCAGTGATGTCTGATGTCGTTCCAAAATTAATAAGTTTTGCTTGCGACTGTCATATTATTCTAAAGGGTATTAAGGAACAGACAGACCTGTCATTTTCTAAGCATCCTGTTCTGAGATTAGATTAGATTACTTACAGTGTGGAAACAGGCCCTTCAGCCCAACAAGTCCACACCGCCCCGCCGAAGCGCAACCCACCCATACCCCCACATTTACCCCTTACCTAACACTACGGGCAATTTAGCATGGCCAATTCACCTGACCTGCACATCTTTGGACTGTGGGAGGAAACCGGAGCACCCGGAGGAAACCCACGCAGACATGGGGAGAATGTGCAAACTCCACACAGTTAGTCGCCTGAGTCGGGAATTGAACCCGGGTCTCTGGCGCTGTGAGGCAGCAGTGCTAACCACTGTGCCACCGTGCCGCCCAAAAGATGTTACTCCTCTGGAATAGGTGAGACCCTAACGTGGGCCTCCGTGTCTGAAGGTAGGGATATTAGAACTACAAGAAGCCTTGTGCGTACATGTTCATAAGTCCTTAAAGGTAGCAGGTTAGGTAGAGATAGAGTATTTAATAAGGATTTTAGGATTCTAGGTTTTATTTAAAAAGACATGGAGTACAAGAGCTGGGAGGAAGTGCCAAATGTATATATGACACATTAGACCTCAGCTGGATTATTGTATGCAGCTTCAGATGCGGAACTTTAGGAAGGATGGGAACGCATTGTAGAGAGTCCAGAAGAGTACGCAAATATTGAGTGATGATTGACTGGAGATTGGTACAGCTTTCCTTGGGGAAGAGAAAGCTGGATAGCAGTTTTCAATATTTTAAGGGGTTTGGATGGAACAGAATAACTATCGCACAAATTTGTGAGAGAAAGTGTATTGCAAGAGAAGCAAAAATGAAATGCGAAAACACTTTTTCATGCAATGAGTAGAAGGGTGCACTGTCTGGAAGTGGAGTGGAGGCAGATTCATGTTGAGGCATTCAAGAGAACGTTGCATGGTTTCTTAAACAGAAACAAATGTGCAGAGTTACAGAACAAAGGCAGGAAATTGGAACGAAGACAAGATGCTCAGAGAGCTGGTGCAGTGGTTGAAGGAGTCAACTTACCAACACCTTCTCAAGGGCAACAAGGAATGGGCAATAAATGCTGGCCACATCCTGTGAATGAATAAAATTAACAGTAGGCCAAACGGCCTCCTTCTACACCGTAACCTCTCAATTATTCAATGAACCTTTCCTTTCCTGCCATAATGCTTCTGGCAAACCAGGGAGATTCTAGCTTTGACAATGCCAGCCTTTATTTTGTGGGGACATGTCTATGGTGTACCTGCTTTTAAATGCCCCCCACTGATTTCCCTTCCAGTTGTATCCAGTCCATCTTCATCACATCAACTCTCAGTTTTGCAGAATTTGTCTCCCCTCAATTTGGAACTTTTACACCTCTTTTATCTTTGTCCCTTTCCGTATTGATGCAAAACCTGACATTCACTGTTCCCAAAGTGGTCAGCCATTGCTACGTCAGCCACTTGCCCCAGCTCCATTTGCAAACACTGAATTTGGAACTGTGCCTCCTCTCACTTTGGATTGTTATGTGCTGTCTAAAAGCTTCTCTTGTGTGCAATCCAAACTTTTGTGCTTGCTATGCCTTTTTGTTTGCATCCAAGTAGATTTTAGCACAGTTAAAGTTCCCAACTATATTGTCGCATAGCTTTTGCACTCAGATATTTGCATCGATATTTTCTGTCATATCTCCCACCCACTATTCAGGATCTGTAGCAGAGTGGCTCTCTTTTATTTTGTTTCTGAGCCCACCACATCTGGCCTTATTTGATGACTCATTTAGTATATCGCCCCTCCTCACAGCTGTAATCAATTCCTGAAACACTATGGCTACACCCCACCTTATTTTATCCCTGCTCTATCCTGCCCAAGAACTCCATAACCAGGAATTCCTCCCCAAAGCCAAGTTTCTATCAGAGCAATGATATCATGCTGCATTTGTCTATCTGTACCCCAAGTCATTGTCTTTATTCATTTTTACTTGTTGCAATTACATATAATCCTTTTTACCACTGCCAAATTCCTGCTCTGGACACTCAATTATCTTTGACTGTTCTGTCTTTAAGAGTCACTCACTATATTTTTGCCTTCTGTCTCCTGCTCTGAGTTTGTCCTATCTGAATCTGCCGTCAGATTCCTATACTTAACAATTTAATTTAAAATCTTCCCCATCAGAACCAGGAAGTCGTGCTGTGAGAGTACTTATCTCAGTGTTAAAAGTGTAGATCATTTGCTTAATACATGTCTCATCTTTCCCAGAATGCCTCAGGAATCTCATGCCCTCCCTCTTACACCAGCTTTCTAGCCATGTATTCAATTACTCAATCCTCCTGCTCCCATGTTCACTAGCAGCATTTGACAGAGTATACATCGAGCAGTACACTCAAGGTTTCCAGGAACAAAGGGCAAGCTGCCCACAATTGACAGTCATCTGTAACAAAAGCAAGGACGATGGTGTTGCTGGAGCTCAGCCTTATGATATCACTGCACAGATCCCTCAGGGTAGTGTCCTCGGCCAAACCATCTTCAGTTGCCTCATCAATGACCTTCCCTCCATCATAAAGTCAGAAATGGGGGTGTTCACTGATATTTGCACAATGCTCAACACCACTTACAACTCCTCAGAAAGTGAAGCAGTCAATGTCCTTGTGCAGAAAGACAGGGACACTATCCAGGTTTAAGTTGACAAATTGTAAAGTGCAGTCACAACACACAAATGCTAGGCCATGACGAGAAAATCTAACCATCTCCCCATGATGATCAAAGACATTACCATCACCGAAACCTCCACCATCTACATCCTGGGAGTTACTGTTGACTGAAAGACAATGAGAAATGGCAGATAGAGTTTAATGCAGTTAAGTATGAGGTGCTGCACTTTGGGAAATCAAATGTTAAGGAAACATACACAGTTAACGACGAAACCCTGAACAACATTGGTGTACAGAGCAATCTTGGGGTTCAAGTCCATAACTCCCTGAATGTGGTGATGCAAGTAGATAGGGTGGTAAAGCAGGCACATGGCATGCTTGCCTTTATTGGTCAGGGAATTGAGTGTAAAAGTCAGGATGTCATGTTGCAGCTTTCTAAGACTTTCTAAGACTTACAGCATTGTTTTCAATTCTGCATGAGGGGATGTGGAAGCTTTGTAAAGGGTGTAGAAGAGGTTTACCAGGATGTTGCCTGGATTAGACGGCATGAGCTGTAAGGGGAAGCTAGAAAAACTCAAGCTGTTTTCTCTGGAGTGGCAGAGGCTGAAGGGAGACTTAAAAGAAGTCTGTAACATTATGAGATGCATAGATAGGATTGATGGTCAGAATCTTTTTCCCAGAGTTGAAATGTCTAATTCTATAGGGGGAGTTATACATCTAAGGTGAGAGGGGAAAGTTCAAAGGAGATGTGAGGGGCAAGGTTTTTACACAGAGTGGTAGGAACCTGGAGCACGACACAATAGGGGCATTTTAGGTAGGCACATGAATATACAAGAAGTGTATGTTTGCTGCTAGCCTAAGCAGGAAAGCAGTCCATCAATTAAATGTATTATCAGAAAGATAGCACTCCTCCAACACTGCACAATTATGCTCGAGTTTCTGTAGCTACAAAGGGCTAGAATTTCTGATTCGGCGGAGCAAGTGCTATCTGCAGAGCCCTATCTAACAGCAGTGTTAATGTTCAATGTATTAGAACAGTGATATAGGAGAGTGCTGTACACTCTCACCCCAACTGATCGATATGTCGTGAGATGTCAGCTGTGTAGCCATCCTGTAATTCTATAAGTTAGAGGTTAAACAAAAAGCAGAATGCTGTAGCTATTGCAAACTGGAAATTACAACTCTGAAAATGTTCTATTGGTCAGGAGCAATTGCTATGACAGGAAGGCAGGGTTAAGGCTTCAGCTCAGTGATCGGTTTAAATCCTATAATTGCAGCTGGTGGAATTTAAGTTCAACGAATTAATCAATCTGGCATTAAAAGCCAGACTCAGCAACAGTGACAATTGAACTATCATCTGTCGTAAAAATGCATTGGGTTCACGAATGTCCTTTAGGAAAGGCAATGCTGCCATCCTTACCTGGTCTGGCTTGCATGTGACTCCAGACTCACAGACTCTGTGCCCAGCTTTAGTCTCCCTGTTATCTGGAGGATATTATTAAGATGGAGATTATTCTGAAGAAATTTACCAGGGTATTTTTTTATTCATTCATGGGATGAGGACATCTCTGGCTCAGCCACCATTTATTGTCCATCCCTATTTGCCCATAGGGCAGTGTAGAGTCAACCACATTGCTGTTGGTCTGGAGTCACATGTAGGCCAGACCTGGTAAGAATGGCAGATTCCTTCCCTGAAGGTGGATGCTAGGAAATTGTTTCAGTTAAACGAGGAGACTAGGACCCGTGGACACAGCCTTAGAATTAGAGGGGGTCATTTCAGAACAGAAATGCGGAGGCATTTCTTCAGCCAGAGAGTGGTGGGCCTGTGGAATTCATTGCCACGGAGTGCAGTGGAAGCCGGGACGCTAAATGTCTTCAAGGCCGAGATTGATAGATTCTTGTTGTCTCGAGGAATTAAGGGCTACGGGGAGAACGCTGGTAAGTGGAGCTGAAATGCGCATCAGCCATGATTGAATGGCGGAGTGGACTTGATGGGCCGAATGGCCTTACTTCCACTCCTATGTCTTATGGTCTTATGGTCTTATGGAAGGACATTAGTGAACCAGGTGGTTTTTCCAACAAGCAACAATGGATTCATGGTCATCATTAGACTCTTCATTCCCAATTTCTATAGAATTCAAATTCCACCATCTGCTATGGCAGAATTCAAGCCCCAGTCTTCAGCATATTACCTATGTCTCTGGATTAACAGTCCAGTGATAATACCACTTGGCTACCACATCTCCAGTGGTTGGTGGGATTGCATAGTTTGGGTTATAAGGAGAGGCTGGGACTTTTTTCACGGGAGAATAGGAGGTCGAGAGGTGACCTTATAGAGATTTATAAAATCATGAGGGGCATAGGTAAGCTGAATCCTTAGAGCAGGGAATTTCAAGACTAGGGGCCATATTACTAACATGAGAGGGGAAAGATTTTTAAAAGACATGAAGGGCAATTTTTTTTACGTCGAGAGTGGTTTGTGTGTGGAATGAACTTCCAGGGGAAGTGGTGGATGTGGGTGCAGTTACAATGTTTAAAAGGCATTTGGATAAGTACATGAATAAGAAATGTTTGGAGGGAGGTGGGATGAATTTAGTTTGGGATTATGTTCAGCATGGACTGGTTAGACTGAAGGGCCTGTTTCCGTGCTGTATGACTCTATCAGTCTCAACTAACTCTGAAATTGCTGGGCAAGCTACTCAGCTGTATGGAAATGAATGCACACCTAGTCCTATGTAATTAGGAGAGTTCCCCATGTACTCAAGTCATTAGATTAGATTATTAGATTACATTACATTGTGGAAACAGGCCCTTCGGCCCAACAAGTCCACACCGACCCGCCGAAGCGCAAACCACCCATACCCCCACATTTACCCCTTACCTAACATTACGGGCAATTTAGCATGGCCAATTCACCTTACCTGCACATCTTTGGACTGTGGGAGGAAACCGGAGCACCCAGAGGAAACCCACGCAGACACGGGGAGAACGTGCAAATTCCACACAGTCAGTCGCCTGAGGCGGGAATTGAACCTGGGTCTCTGGCGCTGTGAGGCAGCAGTGCTAACCACTGTCATGTAGCAGCTTGACATGATCAGACCCAATGATTCGTACCTTACATATCCTAGACCCCACTGTTGTCATTCCTGGGTACATCCTGTCCCATGAGAAGAACAAATCTACTGGAAATAGGAGGAAGCCATATAAGCGCTTACGCCTGAAATGTCCACTCTCCTGCCTGACTGACTGTACTTTTCCAGCACCACACTTTGACTCTTCAGCATCTGCAGTCCTCACTTTCTGCTAAGTGGTAACACCATTGACTAATAGTTCAGAACCCCAGGTTAATATTCTGAGGGTGTGGGTTTGAATCCCACCATAACACATGGTGGAATAAAAATTCGGAATAAATGGCAAGTCTAATTTTGACCATGAAGTCAATGTCAATTGTCATGAAGAAATATCCATCTGGTTCATGAATGTCCCTTAGGGAAGGAAACCTCCCATTCTCACCTACAGCAACATTTTCTTAGGTCAAGACATACCTGAGTGAGTGAAGCCCACACTGCATGGGCCGTTTGATTCAAACAGTAATGGCAGTACAATGGTTTACAGTTTCCTACAAGGATGTAACTCTGAAGATGGACGAGGGAGATCCAGTAGATGTAGTGTACCTGGACTTTCAGAAAGCTTTTGATAAAGTCCCACATAGGAGGTTAGTCAGCACAATTAGGGTGCATGGTATTGGGGGCAAAGTACTAACTTGGATTGAAAGTTGGTTGGCTGACAGGAAACAAAGAGTAGTGATAAACGGCTCCATTTCGGAATAACAGGCAGTGACCAGTGGGGTACCGCACGGATCAGTACTGGGACCGCAGCTTTTTATAATATGTGTTAATAATATAGAAGATGGTATTAGCAATAACATTAGCAAATTTGCTGATTATACTAAGCTGGGTGGCAGGGTGAAATGTGATGAGGATATTAGGAGATTACAGGGTGACCTGGACAGGTTAGGTGAGTGGTCAGATGCATGGCAGATGCAGTTTAATGTGGATAAATGTATGGTTATCCACTTTGGTGGCAAGAACAGGAAGGCAGATTACTATCTAAATGGAATCAATTTAGGTAAAGGGGCAGTACAGAGAGATCTGGGTGTTCTTGTACACCAGTCAATGAAGGTAAGCATGCAGGTACAGCAGGTAGTGAAGAAGGCTAATGGCATGCTGGCCTTCATAACAAGAGGGATTGAGTATAGAAGCAAAGAGGTTCTTCTGCAGCTGTACAGGGCCCTGGTGAGACCACACCTCGAGTACTGTGTGCAGTTCTGGTCTCCAAATTTGAGGAAAGACATTCTGGCTATTGAGGGAGTGCAGCGTAGGTTCATGAGGTCAATTCCTGGAATGGCGGGACTACCTTACGCTGAAAGACTGGAGCGACTGGGCTTGTGTACCCTTGAGTTTAGAAGACTGGGAGGGGATCTGATTGAGACATATAAGATTATTAAAGGATTGGACACTCTGGAGGCAGGATGGGTGAGTGCCGAACCAGAGGACACAGCTTAAAAATACGGGGTAGACCATTTAGGACAGAGATGAGGAGAAACTTCTTCACCCAGAGAGTGGTGGCTGTGTGGAATGCTCTGCCCGAGAGGGCAGTGGAGGCCCAGTCTCTGGATTCATTTAAGAAAGAGTTGGATAGAGCTCTCAAGGATAGTGGAATCAAGGGTTATGGAGATAAGGCAGGAAGAGGATACTGATTAAGGATGATCAGCCATTATCATATTGAATGGTGGTGCAGGCTCGAAGGGCAGAATGGCCTACTCCTGCACCTATTGTCTATTGTCTATTGTGTTTTACAGGGAATCGTCAATATTGACTTTAGGTCTGATTGTGTCTCATGGCATTGGATCAAACTTGGACATAGAAACATCCTGGCGATCACTTCCCATATCACTCCCTCTGAACTGATGAATCAATACCATGCATTTTATTAATTCATTTGTGTGTTGTGGACATCAGTGACTGGTCAGCTTTTATTGCCCATTCCTAGTTGCCCTTGAGAAGTTAGTGATGAGCTGCCTCATCACTGAACATCAGTTGGAGGAAATACTGAAGGCGGCAAGGGCACATAAATTACTCCAGGTGGAAGACTTCAATGCTCACCATAAAAGATGGCTTAGTTGCTTCTCTTCTGGCCAAACTGGTCAAATCCGCATGGACATAGATGCTGCACTAGGTTTTTAAAAATAAATCACTCATGGGACGTAGGTGTCGCTGGTTGGGCCAGTATTTATTATCAGTCCCGAGCGATTATCCACCCCCAGAGAAAATGAGGACTGCAGGTGCTGGAGGTTTTATGCACAAAACATCAACTCTGCTGCTCCTTGGATACTGCCTGACCTGCTGTGTTTTTCCAGCGCCACACTTTTCGACTCATTATCCATCCCTGGTTGAGAGTGTGATGCTAAGCCACACTTTTACCTCTTCCCTCCTCACTAACCAAGCGCTCAGACTTCCAATGAAACAATGATTTACTTACACTGCTCTCAACCAAATCTATTGCAATCGCTGTTCCCAGTGTGGTATTCTCTGCATTGGCAAGGCTAAATGCAGATTGAGTGCTCACTTTGTGGAAGCCCTCCTCTCTGTTCATAAGGGTGACCCTAACCTCCCTCTTGTGTGTCATTTCAATAAAGCATCTTGCTCCCATGCTAACACTTCCATCCTAAGTTTGCTGCTGTTTGTATTAGAAAACCTAATGTGAGCTGGAGGAACAACATCTCATGTTCCAATGAGATGATTTGCAACCTTTAGGATTCAACATTTTCAGACCAGGAAGACTGTCCTCCATCTTGATGACATTCCTTCACCACCACACCACCCCTCCATCCCCATGTGTTGTTTGTATACATTTGATCTCAGCAAAACCAACTTATTTTCAAATACCTACAACTATCATTAACACCTATTTTTCATCAAAATGAATCCTTGAATGGTGGTGCAGGCTCGAAGGGCAGAATGGCCTACTCCTGCACCTATTGTCTATTGTCTATTAACACTCCCCCTTTATCACTTGCTCTGTGCACTCTCACTCTATTCTGCCCTTTCTTTGAATGCGCCCCCACTTTGTCAACAACATATGTTATTGTTTTCCAGCCCACTTCATTGCTGAAGAGACTTGGGATTTGAAACCTGAGCTCTCCACAGATGCTGTCAGACTTGCCGAGTTTCTCCAGTGACTTTGTTCTAAATCCAGAACACCAGCCACAGGTCATCCCTCCAAACTCTAAACTTCGTGAAATCCTCTACCGGGCTATGAGACATGCAAGAAGTGTCGTCGTCAACCTCGGCTGTTGGATCAGTTGAATCATTTGGGTTTATCATAAGTCAATTTGCAAAGAAATTCAAAAAATAGGACTCCTTGTTCTAATCAACTGAAGGATCCCATATCAGAGACACTGAATGTGCAGAATGCTAATTTAGTGAATAATTTGAATGTCTAAAGGAGGTGATTAGTGGAAAACATGCAAATTAGGCTTAGATTCACATTTGTAAAGGGTTTTTGATAGAGTCGATAGGGAGAAGTTATTTCTAGTGACAAGTGTGTTTATAATCGCTGTTGTTGTAGCCACAGACTCGAGGTAATTGACAAATAAAACAAAGGAAGGATGAGGAAGAATCTTTCTTTACACTGTGAGTTACTGTGACTCTGAATGCATTGCCTAAACAGTGAAATGTAGGAACCACAGTCGGCCATTCAGCCTCTTGAACTTTTTCCACCATTCAACGAAATCATGATTGATCTGTAGTCTAGCTCCATATTCCTACCTTTTACCCATATCCCTTAACATTTTTGCTTAAAACAAACTTGATGTCTCTCAGAGAGAGGAAGCAGATTGCTTTATAACTTTCAAAAGGAAACTGCAAATATCTTTGAGAAGGGAAAACAGTGGCAGTGGTCCAGAGAGTGGAGAGGATGACAGGGATTTATTTGGCAGTTCTTTCAAAGGGCTAGCCTGAGCAGAATGTGCAAAGTGGCCTTCCCTTCATGTCACGGAGTCATAAGGCACTGAAGAGTCCATTCAGCCCATCAGGCTTACCCTGACCTATTACAGGTTGTTCTATTATAATGCAAATTTGCCATTGCGCATTTGACGAATGGGGATGCTGTTTCTAAATTACGAACTTTTAAAACGTGTAATGGCCGCAATGTGATTACATCACCAACACTTTAAGTGCTGTTTCTACAACACGGAGTTGCCGAAGAACACAGCCATCGCATTATAGAAGAACTGACTGCATCTTCTGCTCCAGGATTCTCTAAAGTATCATTCACTGGAGCTTCCAACTCTTTTGAGTCCCCAAAGACTTCTGCTTAAAACTAAACCTAAAAACTAAAACACAAACTAGAGCTGCCACACCCAGGTTTCTTCTGTTGTTCCAACTTTTAAAAAAATCCCCAAGACCTCACAAACTCTTTTCAATTGCTTTCTTAGAGATAGCATGGTACATCTGCCTTACAACCTCTCCTCAAAAGCAAAACAGGAGATAATATCATTTTAAAGTGACAACATCGTCACATCCTCACTGACCACAACTTTATTTACTTGAATGCATCTCGCTACAGTTTACTTAGTCAGGCATTTGAAAGGGGAGGTATGAAGTCACAAGATGACAACCTATAGTGATTCTGCAGAGTCCTGGGAGAATCAAACAGAGAAAATGGGCCTAGTTAAGGAAAAGAGGAAGTGTTATTTGAAACCTGATGTTTAAGCCGTTGTTTCCTACCCACAGGAAATACTGGGGGGAAAAGAAATGACTTAGAACTGACCTGTCAACCTGTAAATGCTGGTGAAGGTCAACAGAATTAAAGATAGGAGCTTTGTAGCTATGGAACAGTTAACACAAACAAGTAGTTAAACAGGAGTAATCCTTGTTGATGGCTGCTCAGGATCGCATAGAAGAATCTTGGCAAGTCCATCCAGTCCCTTAGGAATAAAAGGAAACTGTGCTCAAATTACAGCAAGTGGCATGAGTACATTAATCAGGCAGTCTGAGACCAGGGAGACAAGGCTGCAGAGAGCGAAAATGTCACATTGGCAAGGGCTGAGGTCAAAAGTGAGCATAACTCACAATGAAGTATTTTGACGTTGTTGAACATTTAACCCATGAAGGAGGCAGCTGAAAGTGAAATGAAGTGGGGCAGGGGGTGGGATGGGGAAGGAGAGGGCCAGAATTCTCAAAGATCCATCCTACCCTGGCAATGCTTTTCTACAACCTCTACCATCGGGGAGAAGGTACAGAAGCCTGAACACACACACCAGCCGGTTTTCAAACAGTTTCTACCCTACCGTTGTTAGAATAATGAATGGACTCACAAACTCTTAACATTCGCCCGTACCTGTGTTTTGGTTTTTGCTGCTGTTTAATTATTGTTTAATTACCTATGCTATTTAACTCTGTGATCTGCCTGTATTGCTCACAAGACAAAGCTTTTCACTGTGCCTCAGTACACGTGATAATAAATTCAATTCAATTCTATTAAATTTCTAAAAAAGCATTAGAGAGGAGAAAAATCATAGTCCCCTCAGATGGTCGGCTCATGAGCAGCTGCCCAATGTTAGAATGAACCAGACTGTCAAAGAACAGTCCACATTATTCCACTGTTTATTCTGTGTTAGCTGTTTGTGACAAATATAATAATGACCAGCAATTTTTATGCATAAACCACAGTTCATCTTGTCAATAAAAGCCCCCAAGGCTCTTTGCAGAGTGAAGTCAGACCACTTTTAAGCTTTATTAACAGGGGAATTATGCACAAGAAGTTTATGTTTTGGAGAAAATAATGAAGGGAACAAATTAATCTCAATTGAGAGAGGCAAAGTTTGATCAAGGATAGTCAGCATGGCTTTATCAGAGAGAGCTCATATCTAACAAGTCTGGTAAAATTTTTTTGAGGAGTTGACTTAGTGTTTGGGTGAGGTTAGGGAGTTGATGTAGTTATATGGATTTCAATAAGACAGCTGATAAATTCCCTTAGAAACTTGGTAAAAGAGGTAAAAGGTGATGGGATCCAGGGTGAGACTTGGCAAATTGGCAAGCTGAGTGGTAGGAGCCAGAAAATACTGCTAGAAGGTGTTTGGTATGGTTCCTTTATTGGTCAGAGTATTGAGTACAGGAGTTGGGAGGTCATGCTGCGGCTGTACTGGATATTGGTTAGGCCACTTTTGGAATATTGTGTGCAATTCTGGTCTCCTTCTTAGCGGAAAGATGTTGTGAAACTTGAAAGAGTCAGGAAAGATTTACAAGGATGCTGCCTGGGTTGGAGGATTTGAGCTATAAGGAGAGGTTGAATAGGCTAGTGCTGTTTTCCCTGGAGTGTCGGAGGCTGAGGGGTGACCTCATAGAGGTTTATAAAATCGTGAGGGGCATAGATAGGATAAATAGACAAAGTCTTTTCCCTGGGTTCGGGGAGTCCAGAACTAGAGGGCATAGGTTTATGGTGAGAGGGGAAAGATATAAAAGAGTCCTACGGGGCAACTTTTTCACGCAGAGGGTGGTATGTGTATGGAATAAGCTGCCAGAGGAAATGGTGGAGGCTAGTGAAATTGCAACATTTAAAAGACATTTGGATGGGTATATGAATAGGAAGGGTTTGGAGGGATATGGGCTAGGTGCTGGCAGGTAGGACTAGATTGGGTTAGGATATCTGGATGAGTTGGACCGAAGGGTCTGTTTCTGTACATCTCGATGACTCTAAGGCTGTTTAGAACATAGAACATAGAACACAGAACAATACAGTGTGGAACAGGACCTTTGGCCCTCGATGTTGCGCCGACCTGTGAACTATTCTCAGCTCATCCCCCTACACTATCCCATCATCATCCATGTGCTTATCTAAGGATTGTTTAAATCTCTCTAATGTGGCTGAGTTGACTACATTGGCAGGCAGGGCATTCCACGTCCTTACCACTCTCTGCGTAAAGAACTGCCTCTGACATCTGTCTTAAATCTATCACCCCTCAATGTGTAGTTATGCCCCTTCTTACACGCTGACATCATCTTCCTAGGAAAAAGACTTTCACTGTGTAATCCTCTGATCATCTTGCATGATCCTCTTAGCCTTCTTCTTGCCAATGAGAACAGGTTCAAGTCTCTCAGCCTTTCCTCATAAGACCTTCCCTCCAGACCAGGCAACATCCTGGTAAATCTCCTCTGCACCTTTTCCAATGCTTCCACATCCTTCCCGAAATATGGCGATCAGAACTGTACACAATATTCCAAGTGTGGCCACACCAGCGTTTTGTATAGTTACAGCATGATATTGCAGTTCCAGAACTCAATTCCTCTACGAATGAAACCTAACACACCGTGTGCCTTCTTAACAGCACTATTAACCTGGGTAGCAACTTTCATGGATCTATGCACATGGACTCCAAGATCCCTCTGCACATCCACACTACCAAGAATCTTTCCATTGACCCAGTATTCTGCCTTCCTGTTGTTCTCCCCAAAGTGCATCACCTCACATTTATCTGCACTGAACTCCATTTGCCACCTCTCAGCCCAATTCTGCAGTTTATCCAAGTCGCCCTGCAACCTGTAACATTCTTCCACACTGTTCACTACTCCACCGACTTTAGTGTCATCTGCAAATTTACTAATCCATCCACCTATGCCTGAGTCTAAGTCATTTATACAAATGACAAACAGCAGTGGTCCCAAAACAGATGCTTGTGGCACACCACTAGTAACCAGACTCCAGGCTGAATATTTTCCATCAACCACCACACACTGCCTTCTTTCAGAAAGCTAGTTTCTAATCCAAACTGCTAAGTCATCCTCAATCCCATGCCTCTGCATTTTCTCCAACAGCCTACCATGTGGAATCTTATCAAATCCATGTACACCTCGTCAACTGCCCTACCCTCATCCAGATGCTTGGTCACCTTCTCAAAACCTCAATGAGGTTTGTAAGACACGACCTGCCCTTGACGAAACCATGTTGACTATCTGAAATCAGATTTATGTGACTGGTAGGAGGCTGGAAGAACACAGTAAGCCAGCCACCATCAGGAGGTGGAGAAGTTAATGTTTCAAGTGTAACCCTTCTTCAGGACTGGGGGTAGGTGAAAGGGGAGCAGCAGATAAAGGAGAGATGGGGGGGTGTGGCGTGGTGGTGATGTAGGGATAGGTGAGCACAGTTCGAGAGTATGAACTGGTTGGTCAATTGGTACTGGAAGGAAGGGTGGATTAGAGGAATGGAAGGGAGGGGGAGGGACTGTGAAGGGAGTTGAGGGATGGAAAGGGAGGTTATTTGAAATTGGAGAACTCAATGTTCAGGCTGTAGGCCGCCCAGGTGGAAGATACGGCATTGTTCCTGCAATTTGCAGGCTGATTCGCTGTGGCAATGGAGGAGGTCAAGGATGGTCCTGTCGGAAAGGGATTGGTTAGGGGAATTAAAATGGGCAGTGACTGGGAGGTCAGGTCGGCCCATGCAGGTCCAGCTGAGACGCTCTGAGATTATGTTTGGTCTCCCTGATGTAGAGAAGACCACATCAGGAGCACCGGATGCAGTAAACATGGTTGGAAGTGAGGCAAGTGAACCACTATCTCACCTGGAAGGACTGTTTGGGGCCCTGGATGGAGGTGAGGGAGGTGGCATGCCAGCAGGTTTTGCATCTTTTCCGGTTGCCGGGGAAGGTAGCTGGGAGTTCGGGGGAGTTTGGTGGGGAGAGTGGCACAAACCAAGGATTAGCAAAGGGAACAGAACTCCAACCACACCCCACCTCTCCACAACCCTCTCTGTCTTCCACAAGGACCATTCCCTTTGCCAGTTGTCAATCCCCCAGGATGTTGAGAGTTGGGAATTCAGTATTAACATCACCATTGAATGTCAAGGGGCAGTGGTGAAATAATCTTTTATTGGAGATGGTCATTGCCTGGCATTTAGAGTCATAGAGAAGTACAACACGGTCCAACTCATCCATGCTGACCAGATATCCTAACCTAATCTAGTCACATTTGCCAACACTTGGCCCATATCCCTCTAAACCCTTCCTATTCATATATCCATTCAGATGCCTTTTAAATCTGTAATTGTCTCCACCACTTCCTCTGGCAGTTCATTCTATACACGTACCATCCTACACGTGAAAAAGTTGTCCGTGAGGTCCCTTTTACATCTTTCCCCTCTCACCCTAAACCCTCTAGTTCTGGACTCCCCCACCCCAGGGAAAAGACTTTGCCTATTTATCATATCCATGCCCCTCATGATTTGATAAACTTCTGTAAGGTCACCCCTCAGCCTCCGACACTCCAGGGAAAATAGCCCTAACCTATTCAGTATCTACCTATAGCTCAAATCCTCCAACCTTGGCAACATCCTTGTAAATCTTTTCTGAACCCTTTCAAGTTTCCCAACATCTTTCCAATAGGAAGGAGACCAGAATTGCACACAATCGTCCAAAAGTGGCCTAACCAATGACCTGTACAGCCGCAACATGACCTCCCAACTCCTACACTCAATACTCTAACCAATAAAGGAAAGCTTTCTTCACTGTCCTATCTATCTGTGACTCTACTTTCAAGGAAACTATGAACCTACTCTCCAAAGTCTCTTTGTTCAGGAACATTCCCTCAGATCTTACTATTAAGTGTACAAGTCCTGATCTGATATGCTTTTCCAAAATGCAACTCTTCCCATTTATCTAAATTAAACTCCATCTGCCACTTCTCAGCCCGTTGGCCCATCTGATCAACATCCTGTTATACTTCTTCACTGTCCACTACACCTCCAATTTTGGCATCATCTGCAAACTTACTAACTGTACCTTTTATGCTCACATCCAAATCATTTATATAAATGGTAAAAAGTAGTGGACCTACACTGTTCCTTGTGGCACTCCATTGGTCACAGGCCTCCAGTCTGAAAAGCAACCCTCCACCACCCTCTGTCATCTACCTTCCAGTCAGGTCTGTATCCAAATGGCTAGTTTTCCCTGTATTCCATTAGACTAACCTTGCTAACTAGTCTCCCATGGGGAACCTTGTCGAACGCTTTACTGAAGTCCATATAGATCACATCCATGGCTCAGCCCTCATCAATCCTCACCATCACTTCTTCAAAAAACATAGCCAAGATCGTGAGATATGATTTCCCATGCACAATGCCATTCTGACTATACCTAAACAGTCCTTCCCTTTCCAAAAACATGTACATCCTGTCTCTCAGGATTCCCTCCAACAACATGCCCACCACAGGTGTCAGGCTCTTGGGTCTATAATTCCCTGGCTTGTCCTTACCACTTTTCTTAAACAGTGGCACCATGTTTGCCAACCTCCAGTCTTCCGGCACCTCACCTGTGACTATCAATGATACAAATATCTCAGCAAGAGGCCCAGCAATCACTTCACTTGCTTCCCACAGATTTCGAGGGTACACCTGATCAGGGCTTTATCCACTTTTATACTTTTCAAAACATCCAGCACTTCCTCCTCTGTAATATGGACATTTTTCAAGATGTCACCATCTATTTCCCCACATTCTATATCTTCCATGTCCTTCTCCACAGTAAACACTAATGCAAAATAATTGTTTATATCTCCCCCATCTTCTGCAGCTTCACACATAGGCTATCTTGCTGATCTTTGAGAGGCCCTATTCTCTCCCTAGTTACCCCTTTGTCCTGAATGTATTTATAAAAACTCTTTGGATTCTCCTTAACTCTATTTGCCAAAGCTATCTCATGTCACCTTTTTGCCCTTCTGATTTTCCTCTTAAGTATACTCCTATTGCTTTTATACTCTTCTAAGTATTCGCTCGATCTCTCCTGTCTACACTTGATATATGCTTCCTTCTTTTTCTTAACCAAAACCTCAATTTTGCTAGTCATCCAGTATTCCCTACATCTACCAGTCTTTCCTTTCACTCTAACAGAAATATACTGTCTCTGGACTCTCGTTATCTCAGGCTTCCCTTTTTCCAGCCGTCTCTTTCCTTGCGAACATCTGCCCCAATCAGCTTTTGAAAGTTTTTGCCTAATGCTGTCAAAATTAGCCTTTCTCCAATTTAGAACTTTAACTTTTAGATCTGGTCTGTCCTTTTCCATCATTATTTTAAATCTAATAGAGTTACAGTCGCTGGCCCCAAAGTGCTCCCCCACTGTCACCTGCCCTGCCTTATTTCTCAAGAGTAGGTCAGGTTTAGCACCTTCTCTAGTAGGTACATCCACATGCTGAATCAGAAAATTTTCTTGGACACACTTAACAAATTCCTCTCCATCTAAACCCTTAAAACTATGGCAGTCGCAGTCTATCTTTGGAAAGTTAAAATCCCCTACCATAACCACCTTATTATTCTTACAGATAATTGAGATCTCCTTACAAATTTGTTTCTCAATTTCCCACTGTCTATTAGGGGATCGACAATACAATCCCAATAAAGTGATCATCCCTTTCTTATTTCTCAGTTCCACCCAAATAACTTCCCTGGATGTATTCCCAGGAATGTGCTCCTGAAGTACAGCAGTAATGCTATGCCTTATTGAAATTGTCTTTCTCCCTCCTCTCTTGACCCCCTTTCTATCCTTCCTGTAGCATTTATATCCTGGAACATTAAGCTGCCAGTCTTGTCCTTCCCTGAACCATGTTTCTGTAATTGCTGTGATCATGTCAGCTCCATGTTCCCAACCATGCCCTGAGTTCATCTGCCTTCCCTGTTAGGCATCTTGTATTGAAGTAAATGCAGTTTAATTTATCAGTCCTACCTTGTTCACTGCTTTGTTCCTCCCTGCCCTGACTGTTTGACTTGCTCCCTTTCCCAACTGTACCAGTCTCAGATTGGTCTCTTTCCTCGCTATCTCCCTGTGTCCCACCTCTCCACCTTGCTAGTTTAATCCTCCTGAGCAGCTCTAGCAAACCTCTCTGCCAGCATATTAGTCCCCTTCCAAATCAGGTGTAATCCATCCTTCTTGTCTCGGTCACTTCTGCCTCAGAAGGGATTCCAATGATCTAAAAATGGGAACCCTTCTCCCATGCACGAGCTCCTCAGCCACATATTCATCTGCTCTATCCTCCTATTCCTACCTTCACCAACTCGTAGCACTGGGAATAATCCAGTTATTATTCTCCTTGAGGATCTCCTTTTTAAATTCCTGCCTATATTCTCTCTTTAGAATCTCATCTTTTTCCCTTTCTAGATTGTTGGTTCCAATGTGTACAATGACCTCCTGCTGGTTCCTCTCCCTTTTGAGAATATTCTGCACCCACTCTGAGATATCCTTGGCCCTGACACCAGGGACGCAACACACCATTCTGATTCTTCGCTGCTGGCTGCAGAAATGCCTGTCTGTCCCTTGGACTAGAGAGTCCCCTAACACAATCAATTGCTTGGAACCTGACATACCCCTCATTGCATTAGAGCCAGTATCAATACCAGAAACTTGGCTGTTTGTGCTACATTCCCCTGTATTCAATCACCCCCTACATTTTCCAAAACACATACTTGTTTGAAATGTGGATAGCCACAGCAGACTCGTGCACTACCTTCCTACCCCTCCTACCTTTCCTGGAGTTAACCCATCTACTTGACTGTATCTGTGGCTTTTCTCCTTTCCTATAACTGCCATCCATCATACCCCCTAGCTCTTGTACATTCCTCATTGCCTCAAACTGTTGCGCCAACTGATCCAAGCAATTTTATAGGATTCACAACCAAACACACATACTGCAGACATAATCATCAGTAACATGGAAACTCTCCCTAAACTCCCACATCCGACAAGAAGAGCATATTACTCAACTAAAGGCCATCTTTGTTCCTTCACAATCTACAGGCCCAGAAAATAGTACCGTCATTTTCCTCTTAAACAAAAGTGCTCCAGGCTAACTTAGTACTTAGTTTATATTCTTTAAATTGGCATTTGTATCATGTAAATGTTACTTGTTAATTTTCAACGCAAACCTGGATATTGCCCAGATCTTCTTGCACTTGGACAAAGTGCAAACTTTGAGTTGGCAAGTAGTGGCCAAGTCATTGGCCTAGTACATTGGAGGCCCAGGTTAATGCTCTGAGTACAGAAGTTTAAATCCCACTATACCACCTAGTGGAATTTAAAATCACTTAATAAATTTAGAATTAAAATACAATCAGTAATGGTAGCCATGAAATTATTCATAATTTTCATAACTGCCCATCTGGTTCACTAACGTCCTTTAGGAAAGGAAATCTGCCATCCTTAGCTCGTCCAGCCTATGTGCCACTTCAAATCCACAGCGAAATGATTGACTTTTAACTGTCTTTTGAAATGGTCTAATAAGTCCCTCAATTCAAAGTTAGTTAGAAAATGAGCAATAAATATTGGCTTTGCTAGTAATTTCCCCATCCTTTAAAGAAAAAAAGTTACATGGATGGATTGAACAAACTGTGACTTCCTGAGAGAAGAGAAGATAGATCTTTTCGTTAACTCCTTTCTGGGAGGTGGGCATCGCTGACTGGGCCAGCATTGATTGCCTGTCCCAAGTTACCCCTGAGAAGGTGGTGGTTAGTGGCTTTCTTGAATTGCTGCAGTCCACCTGAATCTGAAAAAAAGTTATGGAGAGAATGTATATCTGTTGGTGAAAGGATTGAGAAATAGAGGACACATTAAAGGCATTTGGCAAAGGAAAAGTGACAGCAACGTGGATTTTTAACCAAGATGGATTTTGATAGAGTGAACAAAAAAAGAATTATTCCCCTCATGAGGGAATTGCTAAGAAAATGAAAAGCAAGTTTAGTAAAAATGTTTTCACAGAGAGGATTGTTGGAGCCAAGAATATTGTATCTTTCACAGGAAAAGCATGTAAATCTTCAGCACAGAACAATATATGGAGCTATTGGGAGTGAGTGGGAGAATAAGATTAATTTGGCTCTGCCAATGCAGGTAAAGGGATGGTTGGGAAGTGGGAATCCTTTAAGAACGTGATAACGAGAGTTCAGAGGCAATTACTTCCTGTTAGTGGGAAGGGCAAGGATGGTAGGTGTAGGGAATGTTGGATGACCAGAGAAATTGAGGCTCTGGTCAAGATAAAGATGGAGGCATATGTCAGGTATAAAGAGCTGGGATTGAGAGAATCCCTGGAGGAGTATAAGACCATAAGCTCATAAGACATAGGAGCGGAAGTAAGGCCATTCGGCCCATCGAGTTCATTCCACCATTCAATCATGGCTGATGGGCATTTCAACTCCACTTACCCACATTCTCCCCGTAGCCCTTAATTCCTTGTGACATCAAGATTTTATCAATTTCTGCCTTGAAGACATTTAGCGTCCCAGCCTCCACTGCACTCTGTGGCAATGAATTCCACAGGCCCACCACTCTCTGGCTGAAGAAATGTCTCCGCATTTCTGTTCTGAATTTACCCCCTCTAATTCTAAGGCTGTGTCCATGGGTACTAGTCTCCTCGCCTAACGGAAACAATTTCCTAGCGTCCAGCCTTTCCAAGCCATGTATTATCTTGTAAGTTTCTATTAGATCTCCCCTTAATCTTCTAAACTCCAATTAATACAATCCCAGGATCCTCAGCCGTTCCTCATATGTTAGACTACCATTCCAGGGATCATCTGTGTGAATCTCCGCTGGACACGCTCCAGTGCCAGTATGTCCTTCCTGAGGTGTGGGGACCAAAACTGGACACAGTACTCCAAATGGGGACTAACCAGAGCTTTATAAAGTCTCAGTAGCACAACGGAGCTTTTATATTCCAACCCTCTTGAGATAATTGACAACATTGCATTTGCTTTTTTAATCACGGACTCAACCTGCATGTTTACATTTAGAGAATCCTCAACTGGCACTCCAAGATCCCTCTGTACTTTGGTTTTACAAATTTTTTCACCGTTTAGAAAGTAGTCCATGCTTGTATTATTTTTTCCAAAGTGCAAGACCTCGTATTTGCTCACATTGAACTCCATCAGCCATTTCCTGGACCACTCTTCCAAACTGTCTAGATCCTTCTGCAGCCTCCCCACTTCCTCAGTACTACCTGCCTGTCCACCTAACTTTGTATCATTGGCAAACTTCACTAGAATGCCCCCAGTCCCTTCATCCAGATCATTAATATATAATGTGAACAGCTGCGGCCCCAACACTGAACCCTGCGGGACACCGCTTGTCACCGGCTGCCATTCCGAAAAAGAAACTTTTATCCCAACTCTCTGCCTTCTGTCAGACAGCCAATCCTCAATCCATACCAGTAGCTCAACTCCAACACCATGGGCCCTCACCTTGCTCAGCAGCCTCCCGTGTGGCACCTTATCAAAGGCCTTTTGGAAGTCTAGGTAGACCACATCCACTGGGTTTCCCCGGTCTAACCTACTTGTCACCTCTTCAAAGAACTCCAACAGTATAAGGACAGTAGGTGTCTACTTAAGTGGGAAAAGAGGGCAAAAAGGGGATTATGAGATAGCTTTGGCAAAGAGAGTTAAGGAGAATCCAAAGAGATTCTATAAGTACATGAAGGGCCAAAGGGTAAACAAAGAGAGAACATGGCCCCTTAAAGATCAACAATGACCGTATATGTGAGGAACCACAGGAGATGGGTGAAATACTAAACAAGTATTTCGTGTCAGTATTTACTGAGGAGAAGGGCAAGGAAGCTAGGGAACTTAGGAAAATAAATAGTGATATTTTTAAAAGTGTTCATATTACAGAAAATGAGATGCTGGAAGTCTCGTGAAAGTAGATAAATCCCTGGGATCTGATCAGGTGTACCTTGGAACTCCGTGGGAAGCTAGGGAAAAGATTGCTGGGCCCCCTACCTGAGATATTTGTATCATCGATAGCCACTGGTGAGGTGCCAGAAGAATGGAGGCATTATTCCTTGAAAATGGAGTCTCACAGGTAGACAAGATGGAGAAGGAGGTGTTTGCTATGCTTGCCTTCATTGGTCAATGCCTTGCGTATAGGAGTTGGGATGTCATGTTTTGGCTGTACAGGACATTGGTGAGTCCACATTTAGAATACAATGTAGAATTCTGGGTGGCCCTTTTACAGGAAGGATTTTGTTAAACTCGAGAGAGTTCAGAAAAGATTAACAAGGATGTTGCTGTGGTTGGAGGGTTTGGATTATAGATACAGGCTGAATAGCTGGGGATGTTTTCCTTGGCCCATTGGAGCATTGGAGGGTGACCTTTATAAAATCATGAAGGGCATGGATACGGTAAGTCAACAAGGTCTTTTTCCATAGGGTGGGGGAGTCCAAAACTAGAAGGCAAAGATCTAAGGTGAGAGGGGAAACATTTAAATGGGACCCAAGGAGTAACTTTTCATGCAGAGGGTGATGCATGTATGGAATGAGCTGCCAGAGGGAGTGATGAAGGCTGGTACAGTTACAACATTTAAAAAACATCTGGATGGGTATATGGATAGGAAGGGTTTGGAGGGATATGAGCCATGTGCTGGCAAATGGGATTAGGTCAGATTGGGATGTCTGGTCAGCACTGATGAGTTGGACTGAAGGGTCTGTTTCCATGTTGTATGACTCAATGACTGTACAAGTGAGATTCTCTTTCTAAACCCCATCTGTCTTAAAGTATTTAATTATAGAAAAAACAGAATTGTTCCAGTGCAGAAAGAGGCCTTTCAGCCCATTGTCTGTCTGCAAGAGTATATTTGCTGGTTCTGCCACCTCACCCTTTCCTGTAGGCCTGTAATTTTCTTCTTTCATAGAATTTGATCTAATTCCCTGTTTAAAATCATTATTGACCCTGCCTCCACCGTACTCTCACTGTGAGAAATAAGTGTTTCTCATGTTACTTTCGATTCTTTTAGCCGTGATCCTAAGTCAGCATCCTCTGATTTTCAACCCTATTGCCGATGGGAACAGCTTTCCTCTCTGTTCTTCTCAGCCCCTTCAAGACTTTAAACATAGCTGTCAAATGTCCTCTTGACCTTCCCTTTTCTGGGTAAAACAATTCCAGATTCACCAATCTTTCCAAGTAATTGAAATTCCACCTTCATGGAACCATTCTTATGAATCTTGTCGGGATTCTCACCTTCACATCTTTCTTGAAGTATGGCATCAAGAATTGGATATGATGGCCCCGTTGAATCTAGGCTGGTCTTTTCTCCTAACAGTTTATCATAACTTTCTTGCTTATGTACACAATGTCTCTGAAACATGGGAACCATATCTCTTTGATGTGGCTATGACTCGCAATAGAGGAAGTGCAGCAAAGGTTTACCAGACTGAGTCAGGGATGTTATGGACTAGGCCAGACCCCTCAGAACATTTTTAAACACATAGGCCAGACTGTAACTTTGCTATTTGTTTGGCTATGTGTATTGTGGATATTCCTGGAGTAAATTAGCTGCATCGACTACCAAGTTTTAAACAAACAAAATTTATTTGCACAATTATGGAATGAAACACAAAGAATAGAAAACAGAATACCAGGTGACTTATCCTGTCCAGACTAGACTTAATGATGCTGTTCTGAAAATACTTACAATAGTCCCAATACACACATCCCTTAGCACAAACAATAAACAATGGCACAGGAAACTTACAGTTTTACATCATTAGGGCAGAAGGACAGAGAGAAGGCTTCCAGTTTCCCCTGTGACATTTAATCAACTCCCTCCTCAACTGAATTGAACTGTCCAGCAAGAGAGCTGACCATGCCCCTTGACTAGATCAGTTTTTCAAAAGACCTTTCAAGCTTTTGGTCTGAAGCACTATCTGTTAGGGTAAACAACAAGATGCCAATGAACCAATCAAACTTCAGACAAGATGGAGCCTGGCCAATTAGCCCCCCGCACCACCCCACCCCCACCCCGAAAAAAAAACTCAAGGGCAAAGTTACCTTGTACCAGACCTGCATAGCGACAAGGATGATGGGGCTGATGTGTGAAGAGAGTGGATCGATTAGGATTAAATTGACTGCAGTTTAAGGAGAATGAAGCAATCTCGCAGAAACCCACCAAAACTCTAACAGGACTTGGTGGGATAGATGCAGGAAGGGTGTCCCTGATTGTGGGCGGGTGCAGAACAGGGATCATTATCGAAGGATAAAGGATAAACCATTCAGGACTGAGATGAGCAGAAATTTCTTCACCCAGAGAGTGGGTGAGCCTGTGACATTCAATACCACAGAAAGCACTTAACAGTATGTATGCTTTTAAGAAGATTTAGATTTATGTTTTAGCTTTTATTGTTGCGTGTACTCAAGTACGGTGTACAAGAGTACAGTGAAAGATGTGCAATGCTGCCATCTATGGCGCCATCTTAGGTATAAAGTACCTAGGTACAAAATATTAGTTGCAGAGAAGGAGAAATAAAGATAGAAGTTAAAAAGCTCAGCAAGATCTTTTTAACATAAAAGTAGAAAAATAAAGAAATGAAGTTAAGATGTCGAACATTCTGATGCTTTCTGAAGCCATGGGCCTGCAGATGCTCTCAGCGGGGCTTTCCCTAAGAGGGCCCACTCTTCCCCAAGCTGAGCTAAGACCTGCTCAGACAGGCCAGGCTTCATTGGCGCTTGCAAGGCTTTAGCACTGACCACAGCATTAGACATAACTCTTGGGGCTTAAGGATATGGAAGAAAAGTGGGAACAGGCTATTGAGCAGGATGATCAGTGAATGGCTTACTCCTGCTCTGATTTTTGCTGTTTCTAGGCTTTTATTTGAATGATTGACAGTAACCACCTCACCAGAGTCCATACGACTATAAGAACATAGACCTGCAGCAGAAATTAGGCCATCAAGTCTGTTCCGCCATTCAATCATGGCTGGTAAGTTTCTCAACCCCATTCTCCTCTTTCTCCCGGTAACCCTTGATCCTCTTGATCCTCAAGAACCTATCGATTTCAGTCTTAAGTATGCTCAGTGACCTGTCCTTCACAGCCTTCTGTGGCAGTGAATTCCATCAATTCACCAATCTCTGGCTGAAAGAGTTTCTCCTTATCCCCATTCTAAAAGGTCTTCTTTTTACTCTAAGATTCTGGATTAGTGGTGCTGGAAAAGCACAGCAGTTCAGGCAGCATACAAGGAGCAGTAAAATCAACGTTTCGGGCAAAAGCCCTTCATCAGGAACACAGGCATTCCTGATGAAGGGCTTTTGCCCGAAACGTCGATTTTACTGCTCCTCGGATGCTGCCTGAACTGCTGTGCTTTTCCAGCACCTCTAATCCAGAATCTGATTTCCAGCATCTGCAGTCATTGTTTTCGCCTTTACTCTAAGATTTTGCCCTCATGTCCTAGTCTCTCTTATCAATGGAAACATCTTCCCAACATCTACACTGTGCAGGTCATTCAGTTTTCTGTATGTTTCAATTAGATTCCCCATATACTTCTAAACTCCATTGACCATAAACCCAGAGTCCTCAAAAGTTCTTCATATGTTAAGCTTTTCATTCGTGGGACTTCTTGTGAACCTCCTCTAAACACTCTGAACACTCTCCAGGGCCAGTACATCCTTCCTGAGATATGGGGCCCAAAACTATGCCGAATACTCCAATTATGGTCTGACCAGAGCCTTATAGATCCTCAGAAATACATGTCTCAGAATTATTTATTTTCATTGATGTCAATGCTGCTTTGCCTCAGGGGAAATTCAGAATATCTCTGTGCAGTTTTCCTTATCCTCCCAGGGATGCTGGACAGTATTGAGTTGTAGAAACAAGGTTTGGAAGGAGGATAGGCTCTTTGCCCACTTGAAACAGTGTACCATCCGTTAAAGTTGATTTTTCAAGAGCTTGAATGCTTGTAGAGCTTGTTTTAAAGAGGACATTAATATTTGTTCAATAACATTTTTATTGAATCTGAGTTCATGTAAAAGCAATGTTACAGGAATATTTCTCACATTCTTGTTGGTACAATTGTTGAAATGTGGGAAAGGTGACAGATATGACAAACAATTCCCAAGGAACAAGCTCTCACTGAAGGCAATATTAGAATAACTAGATTAATGAGATCAATTGATGATTATGGGGTAAATAGAGTCATAGAGTTCTAGAGATGTACAGCATGGAAACAGACTCTTTGGTCCAACCCGTCCATGCCGACCAGCTATCCCAACCCAATCTAGTCCCACCTACCAGCGCCCGCCCCATGTCCCTCCAAACCATTCCTATTCATATACTCATCCAAATGCCTTTTAAATGTTGCAATTGTACCAGCCTCCACCACATCCTCTGGCAGCTCATTCCATACACGTACCACCCTCTGCATGAAAAGGTTGCCTCTTAGGTCTCTTTTATATCTTTCCCCTCTCACCCTAAACCTATGCCCTCTAGTTCTGGACTTTCCCCACACCAGGGAAAAGACTTTTTCTATTTATCCTATCCATGCCACATACATAGATTTTAGTAAGGCGTTCAGTAAGGTTTCCCATGGTAAACTAATAGAGAAAGTGAAGTCACATGGTGTGCAGGGTGTTCTAGCTGGGTGGATAAAGAACTGGTTGAGCAACAGGAAACAGAGAGTAGTAGTTGAAGGGAGTTTCTCGAAATGGAGAAAGGTGACCAGTGGTGTTCCACAGGGGTCAGTGTTGGAGCCGCTATTGTTTGTAATATACATAAATGATCTGGAAGAGGGCACTGTTGGCATGATCAGCAAGTTTGCAGATGACACAAAGATTGGTGGAGTAGCAGAAAGCATAAGGGACTGTCAGAGAATACAGGAGGATATAGATGGACTGGAGAGTTGGGTGGAGAAGTGGCAGATGGAGTTCAATCCAGAAAATTGTGAGGTGATGCATTTTGGGAAGTCTAATTCTAGAGCAAATTATACAACGAACGGAAGAGCCTTGGGAAAAGTTGATGAGCAGAGAGATCTGGGAGTGCAGGTCCATTGTACCCTGAAGGTTGCTGCACAGGTGGATAGAGTGGTCAAGAAGGCATATAGTATGCTTGCCTTCATTGGACGGGGTATTGAGTATAAGAGCTAGCAGGTCATGTTAAAATTGTTCAAGACATTGGGTCGGCCGCATTTAGAATATTGTGTACAGTTCTGGGCACCACATTACCAAAAGGATGTGGATGCTGTGGAGAGGGTGCAGAGAAGGTTTACGAGGATGTTGCCTGGTATAGAAGGTGCCAGCTATGAAGAGAGGTTGAGAAGGTTAGGTTTGTTTTCATTAGAAAAAAGGAGATGGGGGGGTCCTGATTGAGGTTTACAAAATCATGAAGGATATAGACAGGGTGGATAGATATAAGCTTTTTCCCAGGGTGAAGGATCCACTAATGAGAGGTCATGCTTTCAAGGTGAGAGGTAGAAAGTTTAAGAGGGATACACGCAGCAAGTACTCTACACAGAGGTTGGTGGGTGTGTGAAATATGTTGCCAGCAGAGGTTGTAGAGGCAGGCATGGTAGATTCATTTAAGATGTGTCTGGACAGATGCATGAGTAGGTGGGGAGCAGAGGGATACAGATGCTTAGGAATTGGGTGACAGGTTGAGACAGTAGATTTGGATTGGCTCAGGCTTGGAGGGTGGAAGGGCCTATTCCTGGGCTGCAAATTTTCTTTATTCTTTGTTCTTAGGCCCCTCATGATTTTATAAACCTCTATAAGGTCACCTCTCAGCCTCCAATGTTGGCCAGGTCAGATTTCCCTGTTTTTTTTCAGGAGGTAGGGTGATGATGATCCAGTGGAATTATCACAAGGATATTAATCCAGATAAAAAACAAAAGAATGAGGATACTCTCAGTCAGAGACACAAATAGAAATTGCTGGAAAACCTCAGCAGGTCTGGCAGCATCAGTGGGAAGAAGTCAGAGTTAACGTTTCTGGTCGAGTAACCCTTCCTCAGTATTCAGCAGTTCTGAGGAAAGGTCACTGGTCCCGAAACGTTAACTCTGTTTTCTCTCTGCAGATGTTGCCAGACCTGCTGAGCTTTTCCAGCAATTTCTATTAATCCAGATAACCAGTTAATGTCTGGGGACCCAGGCTGATCTAATGCAATGTAGGCAAGTCAATTTGAGGACATGTGTTAAGAGGCATGCTGTAGTTCTACAGAAACTTGGGGCGATCTCACCCCAACCATTGTACACACTGGCGTCCTGATTGAAGAAGGAATGTACTTACTGCAGACTGCAATGGAAATTCACAAGATTAACCGCTGGGTCAGTTGGATTGTCTTATGAGGAAAGATTATGTAATTAGATTAGATGTGTATCCAGAGATTAGTGAAAAATGAAAGTTATAGAGTTATATGCAGCATGGAAACAGACCCTTCTGTCCAACCAGTCCATGCTGACCATAATCCCGAACTAATCTTGTCCCACTTGCCTGCACTGGGCCCATATTCCTCCAAACGTTTCCTATTCATGTATCTATCCAAATGTCTTTTAAACATGATTATTTTACCCATGTCCACCAATTCTTCAGGAAGTTCATTCCGCATGCGAACTATTCTGTGTAAAAAAATTGCCCCTTGTGTAACTCTATCTGTACTCCTCATTATTTTATAAATTTTTATCAGGTCACCTCTCAACCTACGCTCCAGTGAAAAAAATCCCAGCCTATCCAGCCTTTCTTTATAACTCAAACCCTCCATACTTGGCAACATCCTGGTAAATCTCTTTTGAACCCTTTCCACCTTAATAATATCCTTCCTATAACAGGGCTACCAGAACTGGACACAATATTCCAGAAGAAGCCTTACCAAGATCCTGTACAACCTCAACATGATGTCCTAACTCCTATACTCAAAGATCTGAGCAGTAACAGCACACATACTAAATGCTTTCTTAACCACCCTGTCCACCTGCGATGCAAGCTTCAAAGAATTTCAAAGCCATGCACTGGGAGAGTATCAAACTGGATTTTTAACCCAGGACACAATATTACCGAAGAGACCATCAATTGTCCTGTCCAACCTCAATGTGACTTCCCAACTCATTAACTCATAAGCAGTGAAGGGAAGTTTGCTAAACTGATTTTAAAGGCATAGCAGGCTAGATGTAGACGAGTGTTTCTCTTGGTTGTTGAGTTTAAAATTGAGGAACATAATCTCAGGTTAAGAGGCAGGTCAGTTGACTGAGATGAAGATAAATTTCTTCGATCAAGGGGTGGTGAACCTCTGGAATGCTCTACCCCAAGGGATTGTGGAAATCAAATCATTGAGCATAAAGTCAGAGAGTCATAGGCTCACGGAGACGGACCCTTCGGTTCAACCAGTCCATTCTCACCAGGCATCCCAAACTAAACTGGTCCCACCTGCCTGCACTTGGCCCATATCCCTCCAAACATTTCTTATTCATGTACTTATTAAATATCTTTTAAATTACATAACTTTACCTGCATCCATCACTTCCTCTGACAGCTTATTCCACACACGAACCACTCTCTGTGTAAAAAAAGTTGCCCCTCATGTCTTTCTTAAATCTTTCTCCTCTCACCTTAAGAAGATGCCCCCTAGGCCTGAAATCTCCCACCCTAGAGAGAAGACACCTAATATTCCCCTTATCTATACCCCTCATAATTTCCTAAACCTTGATAAGGTCAACCCTCCTATTCTCCAGTGAAAACAGTCCAAATCTAACAAGCCTCTCCTTAAAACTCAAACCCTTTATTTCTGGAAACATCCTGGTGAATCTCTTCTGAACTCTCTCCATCTTCATAATATCCTTGACCAGATTCAAGCAGAAATTAATAGTTTTGTAGAGATTAATAGCATCAAGGAGATAGTACAAGGAAATGACATTAAGGTAGATGATTAACTATGATCCAGTTGAGTGGTGGAGCAGGCTCAATGGGCTGAATGGCCTTCTCCTGCTCTTATGTGTTTGGAAAGGCAAGGATTGCTTAGGGATAGTCAACATGGCTTTGTGCGTGGGAAATCATGTCTCATGAGCTTGTTTGAGTTTGTTGAAAAAGTAATGAAGAGGATTGACGAGGGCAAAGCTATGGACATGATCTATATGGACTTCAGTAAGATGTTCAATAAGGTTCCTCATGGGAGACTGGTTGGTAAGGTTAGATCTCATAGAATACAGGGAGAACTAGCCATTTGTATACAAAACTGGCTCGAAGGTAGAAGACAGAGGGTGATGATGGAGGGTTGTTTTTCAGACTGGAGAACTGTGACTAGTGGTGCATAGCAAGGATCAGTACTGGGTCCACTGCTTTTTTGCCATTTATATAAATGATTTGGATATCAACATAGGAGGTATAGTTTGTAAATTGGAGGTGTAGTGGAAAGAAAAGAAGGTTTTCTCAGAATACAATGGAACATTGATCAGATAGGCTAATGGGGCTGAGGAGTGGCAGATGGAGTTTAATTTAGATAAATGCGAGGTGCTGCATTTTGGAAAAGCAAACCAGAGCACAACTTATACACTTAATGAAAAGGTCCTGGGGAGTGTTGCTGAACAAAGATACCTTGGAGTGTGGGTCCTTTGGTTTACTTTCCTTTATTGATCAGATCATTGAGTATGAGTTGGGAAGTCATTTTGAGGCTGTACAGGACATTGCTTAGGCCACTTTTGGAATATTGCATGCAATTCTGGTTTCCTTCCTATCGGAAGGATGTTGTGAAACTTGAGAGGGTTCAGAAAAGGTTTACAAGGATGTTGCCATAGTTGGAGGATTTGATCTTTAGGTCAAGGCTGAATAGGTTGGGGTTGTTTTCCCTGGAGTGTTGGAGGTTGAGGGGTGACTTTACAGAAATTGATAAAAAAAAATGAGGGACATGGAGAGGATAAATAGACAAGGCCTTTTCCCTGGGAGGGGGGAAGAGTCCAGAACTAGAGGACATAGGTTTAGGGTGAGAGGGGAAAGATGTAAAAGGGACTTAACTGGCAACTTTCTTATGCAGAGGCTGGCATGTGTGTATGCAATGAGCTGCCAGAAGAAGTGGTGGAGGGTGGTACAATTACATACAGCATTTAAAAGGCATCTGGATGGGTACATGAATAGGAAGGGTTCAGAGGGATATGGATTCTCCTGTTCCCTGGATGCTGCCTGACCTGCTGCGCTTTTCCAGCAACACATTTTCAGCTCAGAGGGATATGGGCCAACTACTGGCAAATGGGACTAGATTAGATTAGGATATCTGTGTGGCATGGACGAGTTGGATCGAAGGGTCTACTTCTGTGTTGTAAATCTCTATGACTCTATGCTCCTATATCAATCTTTAAGACATCAGTCATCCAACTGGAGTCCTCACTGAAGCAGAATAAACTCAGCTTGCACAGCCTCACATGAGAGTGACTGGGGCAGGCAGCAGCATTTTTAGATAGATTTGCCAACAGATAGGTAACAACAGAGCTGAGCAGGCAGCAGAGAATGTTATCTTTCTTCACTGAGAGATTAGTCTCAGGGGTTCGCAGTCTTATCGCGTCTGATTCAACAAACTAAATCTTTCTTCATAATGAGCAGAGGAGAGAATTATTGGCAGTGCTGGCTGGCTGGCATTAAAGTCAGCACTTTATGTGTCTATTAAAGTCTCAGGCTTTGCGTAAGCAGGAAGCAAAAACAATTCCACAAGCAATATTTCTAGCACACAATCTTTTTGTAAAGTGTAAGGTTAGTCAGCACTTTGAGTATGTTGAAGTCTCACAGTTTAAAATGTGGTATTAACTTAATTTGACGACTTGGAGATAATTTTCCAGTGAACGCTGATTTGTAATGTTCTTTGTAAACTTCCTTTCCTTAAAATCTAAAGCCCTGATAAGGGAGACTCACATAAACACTGTCATATGCCAGTAGGGCTGAATGGCCTGTTTCTGTGCTGCAAATGTTATGTAATCAGTGTGTGTTTCAGAGCCAATCAATCAAAACTTGGAGACTTTTGGTCATTTACATAAATGATTTGAATGCGAGCATAAGAGGTACAGTTAGTAAGTTTGCAGATGACACCAAAATTGGAGGTGTAGTGGACTGCGAAGAGGGTTACCTCAGATTACAACAGGATCTTGACCAGATGGGCCAATGGGCTGAGAAGTGGCAGATGGAGTTTAAT
Source organism: Chiloscyllium plagiosum (assembly GCF_037043375.1). NCBI lineage: Eukaryota > Metazoa > Chordata > Chondrichthyes > Orectolobiformes > Hemiscylliidae > Chiloscyllium > Chiloscyllium plagiosum. The sequence goes on along the minus strand of NW_028270139.1, from coordinate 156,747,576 downwards.
TCAGATAAATGCAAGGTGCTGCATTTTGGGAAAGCAAACCTTAGCAGGACCTATACACTTAATGGTAAGGTCCTAGAGAGTGTTGCTGAACAAAGAGACCTTGGAGTGCAGATTCATAGTTCCTTGAAAGTGGAGTCGCAGGTAGATAGGATAGTGAAGAAGGTGTTTGGTATCCTTTCCTTTATTGGTCAGAGTATTGAGTACAGGAGTTGGGAGGTCATGTTGTGGCTGTACAGGACATCGGATAGGCCACTGTTGAAATATTGCATGCAATTCTGGTCTCCTTCCTATCGGAAAGATGTTGTGAAACTTGAAAGGGTTCAGAAAAGATTTACAAGGATGTTGCCAGGGTTGGAGAATTTGAGCTATAGGGAGAGGCTGAACAGGCTGGGGCTGTTTTCCCTGGAGCGTCGGAGGCTGAGGGGTGACCTTATAGAGGTTTATAAAATTATGAGGGGCATGGATAGGATAAATAGACAAAGTCTTTTCCCTGGGGTGGGGGAGTCCAGAACTAGAGGGCATAGGTTTAGTATGAGAGGGGAAAGAGACCGAAGGGGCAACTTTTTCACGCAGAGGGTGGCACTTTTATGGAATGAGCTGCCAGAGGAAGTGGTGGAGGCTGGTACAATTGCAACATTTAAAAGGCACCCGGATGGGTATATGAATAGGAAGGGTTTGGAGGGATATGGGCCGTGTGCTGACAGGTGGGACTAGTTTGGGTTGGGATATCTAGTCGGCATGGACGGGTTGGACCGAAGGTTCTGTTTCCATGCTGTACATCGCTATGATTCTATGACTCTATCACCTTATGCTCTCTCTCCCGAAGAGACTGACTCACCCATGTTATTCTCCAGGAACCCTCTCAACACTGCCTCTAAATGGTAGCCCTTGAGGTCCAAGTGTTGGGATGCTGCCAGGCATTGGGCCACCATGAGTGACGAGAGCATTGTGCCCGGTTTAGGCCTCACTCCTTCATCCAGCAATCCAGGCAGTAGGAGACAGGGCTCTTGCAGTCTAAGTGGGACAGGTCCCATTCAATCTCCACACTCCTCACTGAGTGATGAGGGAGCTACAGAGATGGTGAAAGAGAGACCCATCCCAAGCCAAAACCACGGTTGGGCAGCAGGAAGATTTTCTTCCACAGCAACGTGATCCAAAATGACGCTGCCTGGAAAGGACAGTGGGGGCATCTTCAATAGAAAACTGGATTCCATGTCTTGGAATGCTTGAAGGCACCATCCTACAAGATGCCTCATCCTGAATTATTTCCTTTCCTTGGAAAGTCTGGTCAGTAGTGTTTGCCATTGCTTTCTTGGGAGCTGGGGGAAGGAGGCAGGGTAAAGAGGCAAAGTTTGCCTTTGCCAGGACAGGAATTAAACCCATTCTGTTATTGTCTAAGGCAGTGATTCTGAAGGAGTTCGTGAAGAACAAGAGTAGGCAACTCAGCTCTTCAGTCCTGCTCCACAGTTTAATAAGACCGTGGCTGATCTGATATTAACCTCAACTCTATATTCCTGCATATCCCTGATATTCTTTCATCTTCTTGGTAATCAAGAATTTACCTCTGCCTTAAAAATATTTAAAGATTCTTCATTCACTGCCTTTTGAGGAACCCAGCCGAAAATGTGTTGCTGGAAAAGCGCAGCAGGTCAGGCAGCATCCAGGGAACAGGAGAATCGACGTTTCGGGCATAAGCCCTTCTTCAGGAAGGAACCCACTCAAAGAAAAACTGTTTCCTCATCTCTGTCTTAAATGGCTGATGCCTTATTTTAACATGATGACCCCGACTTCTTCTTTCTCCCACAAGAGGAAGCATCCTTTTGCAAGCCACAGGATTTTATGTTTCAAAAAGGTCACCTCTGACTCTATACAAAACCCTTGTTAGACTGCATTTAGAGTGTTGTCTGCAGTTTTGGTCGCCACATGACCAGAAGGATGTGGAAGCTTTGGAGAGAGCGCAGAGAAGTTTCACCAGGATGTTGCCTGGTCTGGAGGGCGTGGGTTTTAGGAAAGGTTAAACAGACTAGGATTGTTTTCACTGGAAAGACAGCAACTGAAAGGAGACCTGATAGGGATCTACAACATTATGAGATGCATAGATAGGGTGGATAGTCAGAGGCTTTTTCCCAGAGTTGAAGTTTCAATTGCTTGTGGACACAGGTTCAAGGTGAGAGGGGGAAAGTTTAAGGGGAATGTGTGAGGGAAGGTTTTCACACAGAGAGTGGTAGGAGCCTGGAACACACTGCCAGAAGAGGTGGTGGAAGCAGGCAGATTGGCGACATTTAAGAGGGATCTGGATGGTTACATAAATCAGGAGGGAATAGAGGGATATGGACTGAATAAGGGCAGAAGGTTTGTTTTTCAGTTTAGTTAGCGCATGATGATCAGCTTGGAGGGCCAAAGGGCCTGTTCCTGTGCTGTACTTCACATTTGTGCTTTTTGTTCTTTGTTTTTCTAAACTACAGGGAATACAGGTTGAGCCCGTCTAGCCTTTCTACAGAAGGGAGTTCACTCATTCCAGTTATTAGTCTCGCAATCCTAGCAAATATCCATATGATATTTTACTTCACTCTATTCAGTGGTCATGATGTGGAGATGCCAGTGTCGGACTGGGGTAGGCAAAGTCAGAAGTCACATGACACCAGGTTATAGTCCAATAGGTTCAATTGAAATCACAAGCTTTCAGAGCACTGCTCCTTCATCACCTGACAAAGGACTATAACCTGATGTCGTTTAGCTTCTGACCTATTTGATGGTGTTACGCCTTTTTGGTTGGAGATAGTTGAGTTCTGCATGAGTGATCAAAGGGAGTGGCTTTACTCTACACAACACCCAAGAGTTCTGAGGAATTGTAAGACCAGAAGATAGAGGAGCTGAAGTAGGCCATGCAGCCCATTGAGTCTGCTCCACCATTCAATGAGATCACAGTTGACCTGAAAACCCTCAACTCCCCAAACTGATTAAAAATCTGTCTATTTCAGCCTTGAAGGGTCAAAGTTGAAACTTTATTGCTGGAACAGCACAGCAGGTCAGGCAGCATCCAGGGAACAGGAGATTCGACGTTTCGGGCACAGGCCCTTCTTCAGGAATCGGCCTGTGCCCGAAACGTCGAATCTCCTGTTCCCTGGATGCTGCCTGACCTGCTGTGCTGTTCCAGCAGTAAAGTTTCAACTTTGATCTCCAGCATCTGCAGACCTCACTTTCTCCAGCCTTGAAGGGTCAGCCCTATATGGTAAAGAATTCCACAGATTTGCAGTATTCCGAGAGAAGAAATGCCTCCTCATCTCTGTCTTAAATATTCGACTCCTTACTCTGAGATGATGCCCTCTGGTCCAAGATTCTCACACAGGGGGAAGCAACCTTTCCATATCTATCCTGTCAAGTCAGCTAAGAATCTTATATCTTTTCAATAAGTTTGCTTCTCATTTCTCTCTATTCCAGCCTTTTAAGTGAGGTGACACAGGCATGATGGGCAGAATGGCCTAGTTCTTAGATATCCATTTTGGAATGCAGGATTTTGTTATGCGAATATGTTTCCTGCCAATGCCCCCATCCCCCAGCCCCCGACTTCCACTTTCTCCCCTCGATACAAAACATACCCATGCCAATTTATTTTTAATGAGAGAAAATATTTTCAGTTTGAAATGTCCTCCTGGGTCTTGCTGTTTCCTTAGCCAACATTGAAGATCTACTCAAAGTTAATCTTGAGCTAGTTGTTGAAGAGAGGGAACTGACGGTAATAATACTGGCTATATTTCCCCCAGCGCAGGCCTGTTTACACCTGTTTCCCTCCTCATTCATCATTATTGGCTGAGGGACACAGAATGTTTTATTTGGCTGTGACCTGTGGCCCATTGTATGACTTCATCCCAATGTCCTATTGTTACTTTCCTCTTTAAAGTAATGAAAACCAAACGTGGGAGGGGGACCCAGTTCCATACTTTCACTCGCTGTACAGTAATGTACAGTTTCCAACGCTCACAGCCAAAGCTAACAACTGCATTTTGTTTTTTAACTTGTAGAAAGATGGACTTGCAAGTCCCTTCATTCAAATGCAGCAAAGATTAACCCTTCGGAGGATTCCCTTTTTGAAACACCGAGCCATAGTTTCTGCCAATGAAGTGGAACAGCAGTCAACATTCTTCGAGTTCTGGTGAGAACATAAGAACATAAGAACTGGGAGCAGGAGTAGGCCGTCTGGCCCCTCGGGACTGCTCCACCATTCAATAAGATCATCGCTGGGGATGACTTACCCACCCGCTCACCATAACCCTTAATTCATTTACTGTTCAAAAATCTATCGATCTTTGCCTTAAAAGTATTGAACGAGGTAGCCTCAACAGCTTCACTGCGCCGGGAATTCCACAGATTCACAACCCTCTGGGTGAAGAAGTTCCTCCTCAACTCAGTCCTCAATCTGCTCACTCTTATTTTGAGGCTAGGTCTCCTCATTCTAGTTTCATCCACCAGTGGAAACAAACTCCCTGCTTCTATCTTACCTTATTCCTTCATATTTTACATGTTTCTGTCAGACCCACCGCACTCAATATTGGGGGTGGCACAGTGGCTCAGCAGTTGGCACTGCTGCCTCACAGCGCCAGAGACTCAGATTCGATTCCAGACTCGGGTGACTGTCTGGGTGGACTTTAAATATTCTCCCCATGTCTGCGTGGGTTTCCTCCCACAATCTAAAGATGTGCAGTTTAGGTGAATTGGCCATGGTAAATTGCCCATAATGTTCAGGGATGTGTAGGTTAGGTGTATTTGTATGGGGAAAATGTAGAGTAATAGGGTTGGGGATTGGGTCTGGATGGGTTACTGTTTGGAGGGTCGGTGTGGACTTATTGGACCAAATGTCCTGTTTCCACACTGAAGGGACTCTAATTCTTCCAAATTCCAATGAGTATAGTCCCAATCTACTCAATCTCTCCTTATAAGGCAACCCTCCCAACTCCAGAATCAACCTATAGAAGTTCCTCTGCCCCTCCTCCAGTGCCAGTACATCCTTTCTCAAGTAGGAAGACCAAAATTGTACGCAGTGCTCCCGGTGTGGAGTCACCAGCACCCTGTAAAGCTTGCAGCGTCACCTCTTTATTTTTAATCTCTATCCCTCTAGCAATGAAGGACAATATTCCATTTGCCCTCTTAATTATCTGTTGCATCTGCAAACCAAGAAACCAAGAGGCCAATCTGCTCATCTAATCCATGCTGAATTCTCTGTGGAAGTGTTCCATTCTGCCAATCTATCCCTATAGTCCTGCGATCTTATTTCTTCCAAATGACCAACCAGTTTCCATTTGAACCTAATCAGTCTCTGCTGCTATCAACTTCACAGGCAGCGACTTCCAAGGCATTAATAGTTGCTGCTAAACAAATTTCTCCCACTCAAACCCTCCTGTATCTTTTGCCTAAAAGCTTAAAACTGTGTACCCTTGTTCTTCAGCAAGAATCATCATCACATAGGAATAGCTTTCCATTGTCTAAATCATTTATGCCTCTGTCAGATGCCCTTTCAAAGAGAGCAAGACCAATTTATCCATGGCCTGAAAATGCCAGACAAATTCAGAGCTGGTGGATGCTACTCTCTGCATATTATTAACTAGGAGCTAAATCGTAATTAACAACAAAAATAGAAATTGCTAGAAAAACTTATCAGGTCTGATGGCATTCGTGGAGAGAAAGCAGAGTCAACATTTTGGATCATGTGATTCTTCCTCACTTGATTTGAAACATTAACCCTGCTTTCTCTCCACAGATGCCACCAGGCCTGCTGAGTTTTTCCAGCAATTTCTAATTTTGAATCTGATTTACAGCATCTGCAGTTTGTTCAGTTTTTATTTTGTTAAATCTTAATGACTAACCAACTCCCTGGCCCAGAAAAGTAACTTTCACAGGCACAAAGCTTCATTCAAAGGACAAAGAACAAGAAAATTACAGCTCAGGAACAGGCACTTCAGCCCTCGAAGCCTGCGCCGATCCAGATCCTCGATCTAAACCTGCCAGCTATTTTCTAAGGATCTCTATCCCTCTGCTCCCTGCCCATTCATGTATCTGTCTAGAAACATCTTAAATGACGCTATCGTGCTGCCTCTACCACCTCCGCTAGCAACGCATTCCAGGCACCCAACCACCCTCTGCGTAAAGAACTTTTCAAGCATATCTCCCTTAAATTTTCTCTTCTCACCTTGAACTCATGACCCCTATTAATTGATTAGATTAGATTACTTACTTTTAGATTAGATTACTTACAGTGTGGAAACAGGCCCTTCGGCCCAACAAGTCCACACCGACCCGCCGAAGCGTAACCCACCTAGACCCATTCTCCTACATTTACCACTTCACCTAACACTACGGGCAATTTAGCATGGCCAATTCACCTAACCCCTGCACATTTTTGGATTGTGGGAGGAAACCGGAGCACCCGGAGGAAACCCACGCAGACACGGGGAGAATGTGCAAACTCCACACAGAGAGTCGCCTGAGGCGGGAATTGAACCCAGGTCTCTGGCGCTGTGAAGCAGCAGTGCTAACCACTGTGCTACCGTGCCGCCCACAAATTGAATCCCTCACTCTGGGAAAAAAGCTTTTTGCTATCCACACTGTCAATATCTGTCATGATTTTGTAGACCTCAATCAGGTCCCCCTTCAACCTCCACCTTCAAATGAAAATAATCCTAATCTACTCAACTTCTCTTCATTGATAGTGCCCTCCAAACCAGGCAACATCCTGGTGAACCTCCTCTGCACTCTCTCCAAAGCATCCACATCCTTTTGGTAATGTGGCAACCAGATCTGTATGCAGTATTCCAACTGTGGCCGAACCAAAGTCTTCTACAACTGCAATATCATCTGCCAATGCTTGTACTCAATACCCTGTCCGATGAAGGAAAGCATACTGTGTGTCTTCATAATTACTCTATCAACCGGCATCGCCACCTTCAGTGTAAATTGGACCTAAACACCCAGGTCTCTCTGTACATCAACTTTCCCTAGGACTTTTCCATTTACTGTATAGTTCGCTCTTGCATTGGATCATTCAAAACGCATCACCTCACATTTGCCCGGATTGAACTCTATCTGCCATTTCTTTGCTCTACTCTCCAATCTATCTATATTCTGCTGCATTCTCTGGCAGTTCCCTTCACTATCTGCTACTCCACCAATCTTAGTGTCATTTGTAAACTTGCTAATCAGACCACTCATACCTTCCTCCAGATCATTTAAGTATCTCACAAACAACAGTGGTCCCAGCACGGATCCCTGTGGAACACCATTGGTCACAGGTCTCCATTTTGAGAAACTCCCTTTCAATACTACTCTCTGTCTCCTGTTGCCCAACCAGTTCTCTATCCATCTAGCTAGTATACCCCTGACCCCATGTGACTTCACCTTCTCCATCAGCCTACCATGAGGAACCTTATCAAACATCTCACTGAAGTCCACGTATATGACATCTACAGCCTCATCAATCAACTTTGTTACTTCCTCAAAGAATTCTATTAAGTATGTAAGACATGACCTTCCCCGCACAAAACCATGCTGCCTATCACTGATAAGCCCATTTTCTTCCAAATGTAAACAGATCCTACCCCTCAGTATCTTCTCCAGCAGCTTCCCTACCGCTGACATCAGTCTTACTGGTTTATAGTTACTTGGATTATCCCTGCTATCCTTCTTAAACAAGGAGATAACATTAGCAATTCTCTAGTTTTCCGGGACCTCCCCTGTGTTCAAGGATGCTGGAAAGATATTTGTTAAAGCCCCAGCTATTTCCTCTCTCAGTTCCCTCAGTAACCTGGGATAGATCCCATCTGGACCTGGGGACCTGTCCACCTTAATGCCTTTTAGAATACCCAACACTTCCTCCTTTCTTATGCCGATTTGACCTAGAGTAATCAAACATCTATTCCTGATCGCAACGCCCGTCATGTCCCTCTCCCTGGTGAAGACTGACGCAAAGTACTCACTCAGAATCTCACCCATTTTCTTTAACTTCACACATATCTTTCCTCCTATGCCCTTGAGTGGGCCAACCCTTTCTCTAGTTTCCTTCTTGCTCCTTCTGTATGAAAAGAAGGCCTCGGCATTTTCCTTAACCCTGTTTGCTTAAGATATTTCAAGGCCCCTTTTAGCCGGTTTAATTCCTCGTTTCAGATTGGTCATACTTTCCTGATATTCTTCCAAAGCTTTGGTTGTTTTCAGTTGCCTATACCATATGTACGCATCCTTTTCCCCTTAGCTAGTCTCACAATTTCACCTGTCATCCATGTTTCCCTAATGTTGCTATTTCTATCCTTTATTTACACAGGGACATGTCTGTCCTGCACTCTAATAAACCTCTCTTTAAAAGTCTCCCACATATCAAATGTGGATTTACCCTCAAACAGCTGCTCCCAATCTACATTCCCCAGCTCCTGCTGAATTTTGCTATAGTTGGCCTTCCCCCAATTTAGCCCTCTTCTTTTAGCATCACTCTCGTCTTTGTCCACAAACTTATGGAATTGTGATTACTATTCTCAAAGTAATCCCCTACTGTAGCATCAACCACCTGGCTGGGCTCATTTCCCAACACCAGGTCCAGTATGGCCCCTTCCCAAGTTGCTCTATTTACATACTGCTCCATAAAACCCTGCCGGATGCTTCTTACAAATTCTGCTCCATCTAGACCTCTCATACTAAGTGAATTCCAGTCAATATTGGGAAAATTAAAATCTCCTGTCCCAACACTCTGTTGCTACTACATCTTTCCATGATCTGTTTATATATTTGTACCTCTATCTCACGTTCACTGTTGGGAGGCCTGTCGCACAGCCCCAACATTGTTATCTCACCCTTCCTATTTCTGAGCTCTGCCCATATTGCCTCACTGCTCGAGTCTTTCATGGTGCCCTCCTTCAGTACAGCTGGGATATTTTCTTTGACCAGTAATGCAACTCCTCCACCCCTTTTACCTCCTGTTGTATCCCACCTGAAGGATCAATATCCTGAGATTTTAATTGTCAATCATACCCTTCCCCTCAACCAAGTCTCAGGAATAGCAATAACATCTTACTCCCAGGTACTAATCCAAGCCTAAGTTTGTCTGCCTTACTTCTTGCATTAAAACAAATGCACCTCAGACCATCAGTCTCTTTGCATTCATCATCTGCTCCCTGCCTCCTCTTCCCTTTGGTCACGCTGACTTCATTATCTAGTTCCTTACAGGCTTTAGTTACTGCCTCCTTACTGTCCTTTCACCTCATTTGGTACCCAACCCCTGCCACATTAGTTTAAACCCTCCCCAACAGCGTTAGCAAAAGCATCCCCAAGGACATTGGTTCCAGTCCGACCCAGGTGGAGACCGTCCAATTTGTAATAGTCCCACCTCCCCCAGAACCAGTCCCAGTGTCCCAAAAATCTGAACCCATCCCTCCTGCCAAGCATTTATCCTGCTTATTCTATCATTCCTTTGACTAGCACATGGCACTGGTACCAATCCTGAGATTACTACCTCGAGGTCCTACTTTTTAACTTGGCTCCTATCTCCCTAAGTTCTGCTTGTAGGACCTCATCTTGTTTTTTTTTACCTATATCGTTTGTGCCTATATGAACCACGACAACTGGCTGTTCACCCTCCCCCTTCAGAATGTTCTGCAGCCGATCAGAGACATCCCTGGCCCATGCATCTGGGAGGCAACATATCATTCGAGAGTTTTGACATTCGACCACAGAGCCCCCTATCTACTCCCCTTACAATTGAATCCCCTATGACTATAGACCTTCCACTCTTTTTCCCACCCTTCTGAACAGCAGAGCCAACCACAGTGCCATGAACCTGGCTACTGCTGCCTTCTTCTGGTGAGCCAGCTCCCCCAGCAGTATCCAAAATGGTATTCCTGTTTTGGAGGGAGATGGCCGCAGGGGACACCTACACTGCCTTCCTGCTCTTTCTGCCTTTTGGTCACCCATTCTCTTTCTCCCTCAGCAATTCTAATCTGCAGTGTGACCAATTCGCTAAATGTGCTCTCCACAACCCCCTCAGCATCGCGGATGCTCCAAAGTGAGTCCATCCGCAGCTCGGTTACGTGGTCAAACAAGAACTGCAGCTGGACACACTTCCTGCATGTAAAGGAGTCAGGGACATCAGCCACATCCCTGAGCTCCCACATTGAGCAAGAAGAACATAACATTAGTCTGAGGTCTCCTGCCACTTTCACTCTTAAGCTTAACTTAGTCCAACTATAACATCAAATAATAGATAAATGAAAGAAGAAAAAAAGAAAACATTTTCCCAATCACACGCTAAAAAAGAAATAGAGACACCTTACCTTATCAACACACCACAGGCTTTTGTTTTGGTCAGAGCACTTAACTAGTGTGAACAAAATTAAAAATAAATATAACTTTTTAACTTAACTCTTCTTATTCTGCCATGTTCTGAGCATGATCAATGCTGGTAAAGCCAATATTTCTTGTCTTACTGTAGTCGCCCTTGAGGAGGTGGGGGAGAGATAGATGAGTTAACAGCCTTGATGTGGGCCTGAAATTGTACAAAAGGTAAGGAAGGCAGGTCTTCTTTCTCCTTTAATTACACATTTCCTTTTATATTTTGAATTCTAATTATGCTAAAATTCTAAATTATACTTCTAATTATGCATCCTCGTGGTTCGACAGGGTACAGTCACCTCAGGCCTGTCAAGAAGTTGTGGAAAATGATGGCACCCAAGGGTCCGCTAAGTCAAACGAAGTATTATGCAGACTTCTACCTAGGTCCATTTACCATGCCCTGCGGCAATGCTGAATTGGTGACTGAGACAAAGCTGTGAATCTGGGAGTCCCTATTCTAGGATGTGCATATAGAAAGCAGAGATATGGGGCTGTTGGTCACCTAGTTTGGGACAGAGGTACCTCTGAGTGACAGCATCTGGGAGTAGGTAGTCCTCCTCTATTTACCCTAAAGGTGTGAAAAAAACACAGCCCTCTCTTCTGGCTGAGAAATATGGGATTACCACCATTGTGGTCAAAAAAAGGAAACCCTTATGTTTGTGACTGGAATGTTGTTTATGGCACACTTTTTCCCGTCCAAATACTTGAAGCAGGGGTACAGTGAGATGGAAAGAAAATCCCAAACTCTGGACCCCACGACCTTGTGAAGCATCCTGCACCACATGCCCAATGATCTACCGGTCAAGAATGAGCTTGTTCACACCAACAGTAGAAGCTCACCACTCTTGAATTAGCAATCTTACTAGAAATGTGATCCAAAGGTCCAGGCCAATGTTTGGAAACATGCATTCAATTCCCACCAAATCCTGGGAGAACAGTAAAGGACAGGAAACCTTGTAAAAAGTTATATGGGTGACCACTTGAAATATCACAACATTGAAGACTACGAGGCAAGTGTTGGAAAGTGAGAGTTATAAAGATAGGTCAGCATAGTCTCAATAGACCGAAGGGCCTCTTCAGTGCAGTATGACTTCATGGAAATGAAAGTCAGTTAATGAAAACTGGGATTAGAAGTGAGTGTCAGTAATGGTGACTGTGATAACTATCATCATTTGACATAAAAACTGCAATGGGGTGGGGCAAGGGCAAGAGTTCTGGTTAGGGTTAGAGTTAGGATTAAATTGAGGATTAGGGTAAGGCTTAAGGTGCGAATTAGGGTCAGAGTGAAGGTTAAAGTGAGGGTTAAGCTGAGAATTAGGGTCAGAGTGAGGGTGAGGATGAAGGTTAGAATGAGGATTAAGGTGAGGGTCAGAGTGAGGATGAGGTTTAAGGTTACAGTGAGGGTTAGATTTAGGGTTAGAATGATGGTTAGGGTTAGGTGAGGGTGACGTCTAGGGTGAGGGTTAGGTTAGGGTGAAGGTGAGGATTATGGTTAGGGTAGGGGTAGGGTGAGGATTAAGGTAAAGGTTAGGGCTAGGTTGAGGGTTAAGGTGAGGATTAGGATCAGACTGAGGGTTAGGATGAGGGTTAAGGTGAGAATGAGAGGCTGAGGGTGAGGGTTAGAGTGAGGATTAGGGTTAGGGTGAGGGTGAAGGTGAGGCTTAGGGTTAGGTTTTGGTTAATGGGAGGATTATGGTCAGGGTGAGGGTTAGCGTATGGGTTAAGGTGTGGGTTGGTTTAGGGTTAGGTTACGATTAGGGTCATGGTCAGCGTTAGGGTTAGGTTCACTCCTGTGCCTCAAGGAAGGAAATCTTTCCTCCTAATCTGGTCTGGCTTGTGATTCCAGACCCACACCATTATGGCTGACTTTCAATGTGGCTGTAGCAAGCCACTCAGTTCAAGGACAATTAGGGATAGACAAAGATGCTGGCCCGACCAGAGCCACCCACATACTAAGACAGAATGCATTGGTTGAATGAGAATGATGAGTAGTAGAAAATCTAGATTGTTTTCATCTTGTAAAGTTCTGGAACACTGAAGGTACAAAGTGATCTAAGTGATTGAAGTGCTAAGTGCATAAGTCAAATTTAAAACTATGGAATTTAACCCTGATAAGTGTAAAGTGATGTACTTCGGAAAAAGGAACTAGACAAAGGAAGTACTCACTGAATGGCAGGACGCTAGAAGGCTCAGAGAGACAGAAGGATATTGGGTATTTGCCAACAAATCCCTGAAGATAGTAGGATGGGTAAGAAGACAAATGAAGCACTTTGCTTTAACAGTGAAGGACTTGATTGCAAAAACAAGGAGGTCATATCAGCACTGCGTAGGACCTGGGTTTGGCCACAGCTGGAGTGCTGTATACAATTCTAGTTTCTGCACTCTGGAAAGGATGTGATTGCATTGGAGGGAGTGCAGAGGAGATTGACCAGGACGTTGCCTGGGATGGAGTATTTTAATGATGGAGAGTGGCTGGATAAGCTCGGGATTTTTTCTTTAGAGCACAAGGTCAGGCAGCAGCCGAGGAGTAGAAGAATCGATGTTTCGGGCGTAAACCCTTATCCTACTCCTCGGATGCCGCCTGACCTCCAGTGCTTTTCCAGCACCACACCCTTTCAAGGTTAACAACATCCTTCCTATAGGAGTGTGACCAGAATTATTCTACAAGTGGCCTCACCAACATCCTTACAGCTGCAACATGACATCCCAACTCCGATACTCAATGCTCAGACTGGTGAAGGCAAGTGTGCCAAACACCTTCTTAATCACCCTGTCTATTGGTGACTCTACTCTCAAGGAACTATACATCTGCACCCGTAGGTCTCTTTAGTCAACAACACTCCCAAGGCCCTACGAGGTAAAAACAATGACTGCAAATGCTGGAAACCAGATTCTGGATCAGTGGTGCTGGAAGAGCACAGCAATTCAGGCAGCATCCGAGGAGCAGTAAAATCGACGTTTCGGGCAAAAGCCCTTCATCAGGAATAAAGGCAGAGAGCCTGAAGCATGGAGAGATAAGCTAGAGGAGGGTGGGGGTGGGGAGAGAGTAGCATAGAGTACAATAGGTCAGTGGGGAAGGAGATGAAGGTGATAGGTCAGGGAAGAGAGGGTGAAGTGGATAGGTGGAAAAGGAGCTGGGCAGGTCGGACAAGTCCGGACAAGTCGAGTTGCTGGAGGTTAGAAACTAGGATGAGGTGGGGGAAGGGGAAATGAGGAAACTGTTGAAATCCACATTGATGCCCTGGGGTTGAAGTGTTCCGAGGCGGAAGATGAGGCGTTCTTCCCCCAGGCGTCTGGTGGTGAGGGAGCGGCGGTGGAGGAGGCCCAGCACCTCCATATCCTCGGCAGAGTGGGAGGGGGAGTTGAAATGTTGAGCCACTGGGCGATTTGGTTGATTGATGCGGGTGTCTCTGAGATGTTCCCTAAAGCGCTCTGCTAGGAGGCGCCCAGTCTCCCCAATGTAGAGGAGACCGCATCGGGGCTAGGAGGCGCCCAGTTTCCCCTTCCGCAAAGACCGTTCCCTCCATGACTACCTGGTCAGGTCCACGCCCCCCTACGACCCACCCTCCCATCCTGGCATTTTCCCCTGCCACTGCAGGAACTGTAAAACCTGTGCCCACACCTCCTCCCTCGCCTCCATCCAAGGCCCTAAAGGAGCCTTCCACATCCATCAAAGTTTTACCTGCACATCCACTAATATCATCTATTGTATCCATTGCTCCCGATGCGGTCTCCTCTACATTGGGGAGACTGGGCGCCTCCTAGCAGAGCGCTTTAGGGAACATCTCAGAGACACCCGCATCAATCAACCAAATCGCCCAGTGGCTCAACATTTCAACTCCCCCTCCCACTCTGCCGAGGACATGGAGGTGCTGGGCCTCCTCCACCGCCGCTCCCTCACCACCAGACGCCTGGAGGAAGAACGCCTCATTTTCCGCCTCGGAACACTTCAACCCCAGGGCATCAATGTGGATTTCAACAGTTTCCTCATTTCCCCTTCCCCTACCTCATCCTAGTTTCTAACCTCCAGCAACTCGACTTGTCCGGACTTGTCCGACCTGCCCAGCTCCTTTTCCACCTATCCACTCCACCCTCTCTTCCCTGACCTATCACCTTCATCTCCTTCCCCATGACCTATTGTACTCTATGCTACTCTCTCCCCACCCCCACCCTCCTCTAGCTTATCTCTCCATGCTTCAGGCTCTCTGCCTTTATTCCTGATGAAGGGCTTTTGCCCGAAACGTTGATTTTGCTGCTCCTCGGATGCTGCCTGAATTGCTGTGCTCTTCCAGCACCACTAATCCAGAATCCCAAGGCCCTACAGTTAAGTGTATAAGTCCTGACCTGGTTTGCCTTACCAAATTGCACCACCTCACATTTATGCTACATCTCAGCCTATTGGACCATCTGATCAAGGTCCCAATGTACTCTGAAATAACTGTTTTTCACTGTCCACTACATCTTCTATTTTGGTGTCATCTGCAAACTTACTAAACATGCCTCCTATGTTCACATCCAAATCGTTTGTATAAATGATGAAAAGCGGCAGACCCAACACCAATCCTTGCGGCACACCATTGGTCACAGGCCTCCAGGCAGAAGAGCAAGCCTCCACCACAAACCTCTGTCTCCTACCTTCAAGCCAATGGCATATCCAATTTGCTGGCTGTCCCTGGATCCCATGTGTTCTCACCTTACTAACCAGTCTAACATGCTGATCCTTGTTGAATATTTTGTTGAAGTCCATATAGACAACGTCTACTGTTCTGACTTCATCAATATTCTTTGTCACCTCTTCAGGAAATGTAATCATGTGACTCCAAATCCACAGTAATGTGGTTGACTCTTACTTGCCATCTAAAATGGCCCACTAATCCACTTGGTCCAAAGTGTAGAGAACAAATGCTGGCCCATTCAGTGACACTTCCATCTCAGGAAAAGTAGGTAGAAACAAGGACTGCAGATGCTGGAAACCAGAGTCTAGATTAGAGTGGTGCTGGAAAAGCACAGCAGGTAAGGCAGCATCCGAGGAGCAGTAAAATCGATGTTTCGGGCAAAAGCCCTTCATCAGGGATAGAGGCAGGGTGCTTGCAGAGTGGAGAGATAAATGAGGATTTATCCATTTACCTCTTTACTCTGCAGGCACCCTGCCTCTATTCCTGCTGAAGGGCTTTTGCCTGAAATATTGATTTTCCTGCTCCTCGGATGCTGTCTGACCCGCTGTGCTTTTCCAGCACCACTCTAATCTAGACTGTCATGAAAAGTAGGCCATTCAGCCCTTTATACCTGCTCTGCTATCTAGTGACATCACGCTAACCTTCTACTGTAATACCATTTTTTCCTGAACTATCTCCCTATTCTTTGATGTTTTGAAAATGCAAAAATCTATTAACCTCTGTCAAGAACCTGACTGACTGAACCTCCTCAACCCCCTGTGGCACATCGTTCCAAAGATTCACTAGATTAATATAGAAACTTACAAATGAGATGCAATAATATTTCATCCTTATCAATAACCCCTATTCTATGAGTGAAGAAATTCTTCCTCATCCCAGCCCTAAATGACCTTTTATTCTGAGATTACGTCCCTTGACTCCAAACTCCCAACTAAAGGAAACATCCTTCCTGCATCTAGCCTGCCAAGCGCAGTGCGAATGTGATATATTTGAATAAGATTACCTCTCATTCTTCTCAACAACAGAGAGTTTAGTCCCTCTCTATATAATATTTCCTCACAGGGCAATCCTCCATCCCAGGACATTGTTTGGTGAACACACTCTTAATCTAATTTCTGGTGATCAATGTGGGACTCATTCCTGAAGAAGGGTTTATGCCCGAAATATCGATTCTCCTGTTCCTTGGATGCTGCCTGACCTGCTGCGCTTTTCCAGCAACACATTTTCAGTCCTCACTTTCTGTCAAGTAAGTGCTTGTTTCACCTGACACTGCATGGTTCTATCATGTTGAAGGTGTTGATCCTCCTGCTCAATGTCCTCAACTTCTCCCTCACTGTCCCAGCTCTTCAGCATCCACCACATCCTCTCCTTTTCTGCTTCAGATGTACAGAGCACAGCATACAAGGATTGTACGGCACATTCTGTACTACAACCAACCCCCTCCCCTCACGCTGACAACTTAAGTGGAGGCAATGGCCTCGTGGTATTAATGCCGGATGGTTAGCCCTGACACCCAGGTAATGTGCCAGGTTTGAATCCCACCCCGGCATGTGGTGGATTTGATTTGATTTGATTTGATTTGATTAACTATAATCACATGTGCCTAGATACAGTGAAATGTTTTGTTTTGCTTGTAGTACATGCAGATCGTACCATTTAGAATACATTAGGATAGTAGAACAGCATGAGGAATACAATATTACGGCTGCAGAGAAATTGCACAAAGAGCAAAATCTTTATTAAATATATAATTTGAGAGGTTCATTGAGAAGTCAGTGTGGAAGAATCTGTTGGTCTGTGTGTTTAAGCTTTTGTATCTTCTGCCTGATGGAAGAGTTTGGAAGAGATTATAACCGGGATGGAGGGGCCTTTGATGACATTGGCTGCCTTCCTGAGGGAGTGGGAAGTATAGATGGAGTTAATGGATGGAAGGTTGATGGACTGGGCTGTGTTCACAACATTTTGAAATCAGCAAAAAACATCTGAAAATAAGAATCTACTGATGACCATGAAACTATTGATGATTGTTGGAAAAACCCATGAGACTCACTTAGTGTTCGTCAGGGAAGGAACATCTGCTGTCCTCACCGACATGGGACTCCAGACCCACAGAACTGTGGTTGACTCTCAACTGAAGTAGCAGCACCACCATCATCTCAGGGGCACCTAGAGGCAGGCAATAAGTGTTGTCAAGTCAATGATGCCCACATCCCACAAATGAATAAAAAAATGAAGATCCAAGTGTTGGAACCTTGCCTTCAGCAGATCTATCCAATGCCTACGGTTCTGGTGGAGAAATGGGCTCAACATAGCTAGGTCAGGGGCTTTGAGTATTGAAAACATTATGTGTTCCTCATAGTTGGATACTGCAGGCATGAGAGTTGATAGTTTGATCAGTAGACTCCAGTAGAGGTGTTAATGATGATTGACAGTTAACTGCAAGTTGTTCTCAGTTAGTCCTTGCCCCCTCCAGCATCTCCCTAGACTGCGTTGTTGTCATGCCATTTTTAAAGATTGGCCAGATATCTCTTCACTTGCTGCAAGACAGATGATCAACAACAGCCTCTGGTTGTTTCTCTCACACCCACACCTCTAACTCCAGAAATGTTTGCAACCCCTTAGAAGACGACACCACACTTCAGTTCTGCCCCACTAAGCACTTGACTTTGGTCTGGTTCAATCTGGAAAGCAGGTTTCCCAGAGCAACAGGTGAAAGAAGCCCTCCCATCAGACCCGAGCAGTCTGGAGCGAGATCATACAGGAGCTCAGTGCTTTAGGTGAGATTAAATTAAGAACATTACCCATGCAGGAAGTGGATGATTGATATTCTGCATTCCACAAGGGTAAATGCCGGTGTTTTCTCACTGCAACTGTATGTGTTAGTTTTCTAAATTTCATGCACAAGTATTCCCAATCCTTTTCTCTTAAAACTAATGTACTGGAATTCTCTGGGGATGTTCTGAGCCCAGTGGACAATGGGGAACTGGTGGGCATGGTGTATTGGGATGTACAGAAGGCAGTTGACAAGGTGCCACACCAAAGGCTGCTGCATATGAAAAAAGTGCATGGCATTACAGGCGATACATTAGTATCGATAGAGGATTAGCTAACTAACAGAAAGCAAAAGAGTGGGGCTGAATGGATGGGTTTGTGGTTGGCGATCAGTGGCTAGTGGTGTGCCACAGGGATCAGTGTTGGGACTGCAATTATTTACAATTTGCATAGATGGTTTGGAGTTGGAGACCACATGTAGTGTGTCAAAGTTCACAGGTGACACTAAGATGAATGGTAGAGCAGAGGATACTGAAAGCCTGTAGAGAGATACAGATAGGCTAAGTGAATGGGCATGCATTTGGAAGATGGAGTACAATGTTGGTAAATGTGAGGTCTTCCATTTTGATAGGAACAACAGCAAAATGGAGTATTTTTTAAAATGGTGAAAAATTGCAGCATGCTACTATGCAAAAGGACCTGGGTATCCTTGTGCATGAATCATTAAAAAGTTGGTTTGCAGGTGCAGCAGGTAATTAAGAACTGGAGTATTGTCCTTCATTGTTAGAGGAATGGAGTTTAAAAACAGTGAGGTTATGCTGCAGCTGTATTGGGTACTGTAGTACTGGAGTACTGTACGATTTGGTCTCCTTACTTGAGAAAGGATGTAATGGCAGTGAGGGGGTGCACAGGAGGTTCATGAGGTTAATTCTGGAGTTGAGAGGGTTGGCTTATGAGGAGAGATTGAGCAGACTGGGTCTATACTCATGGAAATTTAGAAGAATGAGGGGGGATCTTGTAGAAACCTATAAAATTATGAAGGAAGTAGATAAGACAGAAGTAGAGAAGTTGTTTCCACTGGCAGGTGAAGCTAGAATTAGGGAGCATAGCCTCAAAATAAGAAGGAACAGATTTAGGACTGAGTTGAGGAGGAATTTCTTCACCCAAAGGATCCTGGATCCGGGGAATTCTCTGCTGAGTGAAGCAGTTGAGGCTACCTCGTTGAACAGTAAACGAATTAAAGGTGATGGTGAGATGTTTGGTAAGTGAAGCTCAGGCCATGAAAAGATCAGCCATGATCTTATTTAATGATGAAGCAGACTCAATGGGCCAGATGGCCTACTCCTGCTCCTAGTTCTTTCATTCTAACATTCTTGCAGCTTTCTCTGTTTAAATAATATTCTGTTCTTTTGTTCTCCCTTCTAAAATGAACAAATTCATGTTTTCCCACATTATATTGCATTTACAAATTTTTTGCCTGCTTACTTAACCTATTAATGTCTCTCTGTAAACTGTGTCATGCTTACAATCTGCCTTTCCATCTATTTTTGTGTCATTTGCAAATTTAGCTACAGGTCAGATGTCAAAGACCTGGGGAGTTTGCTCCAGAATGAGTGCTCCCTAAAGTGCATGCTCTTTTATGACAAGCTGTGGATGTGATGTATACGGACTTCAGCAAGGCATTTGATAAGGTTCCCCATGGTAGGCTCATTCAGAAGGTCAGGAGGAATGGGATTCAGGGGAACCTAGCTGGGGGTCTGGATACAGAATTGGCTGGCCAACAGAAGACAGCGAGTGGTAGTAGAAGGAAAATATTCTGCCTGGAAGTCCATGGTGAGTGGTGTTCCACAGGGCTCTGTCCTTGGGCTCTACTGTTTGTAATTTTTATTAATGACTTGGATGAGGGGCTTGAAGGATGGGTCAGCAAGTTTGCAGACGACACAACGTTTGGAGGTGTCGTTGACAGTATAGAGGGCTGTTGCAGGCTGCAGCGGGACATTGACAGGATGCAGAGATGGGCTGAGAGGTGGCAGTTGGAGTTCAACCTGGATAACTGTGAAGTGATGCATTTTGGAAGGTCAAATTTGAAAGCTGAGTACAGAATTAAGGATAAGATTCTTGGCAGTGTGGAGGAACAGAGGGGTCTTGGTGTGCAAGTACATAGATCCCTTAAAATGGCCACCCAGGTGGACAGGGTTGTTAAGAAAGCATATGGTGTTTCGGCTTTCATTAACAGGGGGATTGAGTTTAAGAGTCGTGAGATCTTGTTGTAGCTCTATAAAACTTTGGTTAGACCACACTTGGAATACTGCGTCCAGTTCTGGTCGCCCTATTATAGGAAAGATGTGGATGCTTTGGAGAGGGTTCAGAGGAGGTTTACCAGGATGCTGCCTGGACTGGAGGGCTTACCTTATGAGGAGAGGTTGACTGAGATCAGACTTTTTCATTGGAGAAAAGGAGGAGGAGAGGGGACCTAATTGAGGTATACAAGATAATGAGAGGCATAGAT
Organism: Chiloscyllium plagiosum; assembly: GCF_037043375.1. NCBI lineage: Eukaryota > Metazoa > Chordata > Chondrichthyes > Orectolobiformes > Hemiscylliidae > Chiloscyllium > Chiloscyllium plagiosum. Next base: position 156,727,254 of record NW_028270139.1, on the reverse strand, counting down.
AGAGTCGATAGCCAGAGACTATTTCCCAGGTCAGAATGACTAACACGAGGGGTCATTTGGTTGGAGGAAAGGATAGAGGGGATGTCAGAGGCAGGTTCTTTACACAGAGAGTTGTGAGAGCATGGAATGCATTTCCAGCAGCAGTTGTGGAATCAAGATCATTGGAGACATTTAAGAGACTGCTGGACATGCATATGGTCACAGACATTTGAGAGTGCATACATGAGGATCAGTGGTCGGCACAACATCATGGGCTGAAGGGCCTGTTCTGTGCTGTACTGTTCTATGTTCTATGTCTAATACCATGACCGTCTGAGAGCCCTGGTGAGCACAGTTAACATAAAACCCAGAAGTCTCTCAACTCAACTTGTTCAAGATATTATTTCATTGGATGCCAGTCAGAGAAGGTTCACTAAGAGGATCTCTATAATGCAGGGTTGTCCTTTTGAGCAAAGGCTAAACAGGTTGGGGCTCTATCTCTGGCATTCAGAATAATGAGAGGTGATCTCATTGAAATGCACAGGATTTTTAAGGGATTTGGCAAGGAAGGTAAATGCTGAAAGGATGTTTCCCCTCAAGGGAGAGTCTGAGACCAGAGGGCAAGATCTGAGAATAAAGAGGCACTAATTGAGATGAAGAGGATTTGCTTCTCTCAGAGGGTTGTCAGTCATAGAGTCACAGAGATGTACAGTATGGGAACAGACCCTTCGGTCCAACTCATCCATGCTGACCATATATCCCAACCGCATCTAGTCCCACCTGCCAGCACCCAGCCCATGTCCCTCCAAACCCTTCCTATTCATTCTATTTTTTTTTTCTCAGCAGAGAGCGGCACGAGCTGGGCGGAAGTGAGGTTGGAGCGCAGAGCTGGTCGGGAAGGTAAGTGATATATAAAGAACTTACCTCGACGCCAACGGTCTTTTCTCAGCAGAGAGCGGCGCGTGTTGGGCGGAAGTGAGGTTGGAGCGTAGAGCTGGTCTTTGAGGTATGTAGAGAAGAGGTGTTGGAAATCCTGGAAAAGGTGAAAATAGATAAGTCCCCTGGGCCTGATGGCATTTATCCTAGGATTCTCTGGGAAGCAAGGGAGGAGATTGCAGAGCCATTGGCCTTGATTTTTATGTCCTCTTTGTCTACAGGAGTAGTCCCAGAAGACTGGAGGATAGCAAATGTGGTTCCCTTGTTCAAAAAGGGGAGTAGGGATAGCCCTAGTAACTATAGACCGGTGAGTCTCACTTCTGTTGTGGGCAAAATCTTAGAGAGAATTGTAAGGGATAGGATTTATGCACATCTAGATAGGAATAATGTGATCAAGGATAGTCAGCATGGTTTTGTGAAGGGCAAGTCGTGCCTCACAAACCTTATTGAATTCTTTGAAAAGGTGACGAAGGAGGTTGATGAGGGGAAAGCGGTAGATGTGGTATATATGGATTTTAGTAAGGCGTTCGATAAGGTTCCCCATGGTAGGCTACTGCAGAAAATACGGAGATATGGCATTGAGGGTGAGTTGGAGGTTTGGATTAGGAATTGGCTGGATGGAAGAAGACAGAGGGTAGTAGTTGATGGCAAAGTTTCTTCATGGAGTGCCGTCACTAGCGGTGTTCCGCAAGGATCTGTTTTGGGACCATTGCTGTTTGTCATTTTTATAAATGACCTGGAAGAGGGGTTAGAAGGTTGGGTGAGCAAGTTTGCGGATGACACGAAAGTCGGAGGAGTTGTTGACAGTGAGGAAGCATGTGGCAGGTTACAGCAGGATATAGAGAAGCTGCAGAGCTGGGCAGAAAGGTGGCAGATGGAATTCAATGTAGCTAAGTGCGAGGTGATTCACTTTGGGAAGAATAACAAAAAGATGGGGTACTGGGCTAATGGTCGGATACTTGGTAGTGTGGATGAGCAGAGGGATCTTGGTGTCCATGTACACAGATCTCTGAAAGTTGCCACCCAGGTAAATAGTGCGGTGAGGAAGGCATATGGCGTACTGGCTTTTATTGGTAGAGGAATTGAGTTCCGGAGTCCTGAGGTCATGATGCAGTTGTATAAGACTCTGGTACGGCCGCATCTGGAATATTGTGTGCAGTTTTGGTCGCCATACTATAGGAAGGATGTGGAGGCATTGGAACGGGTGCAGAGGAGGTTTACCAGGATGTTGCCTGGTATGGAAGGAAAATCGTATGAGGAAAGACTGAGGCACTTGGGGCTGTTTTCACTAGAGAAAAGAAGGTTTAGGGGTGACTTGATTGAGGTGTACAAGATGATTAGGGGGTTAGATAGGGTCGACAGTATGAACCTTTTCCCGCGTATTGAGTCGGGTATTACAAGGGGGCATAGCTTTAAATTAAGGGGGGGTAGATATAGGACTGATGTTAGGGGTAGGTTCTTCACTCAGCGAGTCGTTAGTTCATGGAATGCCCTGCCAGTAACAGTGGTGGACTCTCCCTCTTTATGGGCATTTAAGAGGGCATTGGATAGGTATATGGAGGATAGTGGGTTAGTGTAGTTTAGGTGGGCTTGGATCGGCGCAACATCGAGGGCCCAAGGGCCTGTACTGCGCTGTATTCTTCTATGTTCTATGTTCTATGTAAGTGATTGATATTTGAGTGGGTGTGTTCTATACCCCAGGCCCTACATAGTAGGGCCTCCCTCCCATCCTCCTCCTCTAACCTAACTTTAAAGTTCACCGGTAAGCGACTCAGTGTTCTTGCTTTGGAGACGAAGTGTAGAGTAATGGCAGCGCAGGCAGTGGAATGTTCCTCCTGCCGGATGTTTGAGGTAGGGGTGACCACCGATACTCCTGCCGACTTCATCTGCAGGAAATGCAGTCAGATCCTGCTCCTCACAGAACGAGTTAGGGAACTGGAACTGGAGTTAGATGAACTGAGGATTATTCGAGAGGCTGAGAAGGTGATAGATAGAAGCTACAGGGACATAGTTACGCCAGAGAACAGAGGTAGCTGGGTAACAGTTAGAGGTGGGAAGGGGAGGAAGCAGGCAGTGCAGGGATCCCCTGTAGTCATTCCCCTAAACAATAGGTATACCGCTTTGGATACTGGTGGGGGGGACAGCCTAGCAGGGGTAAGCTGCAGTGACCGGGTCTGTGGCGTGAGGTCTGGCTCTGAGATTCAGAAGGGAAAGGGGGAGAGGAGGAGAGCGCTAGTTATAGGAGACTCTCTAGTTAGAGGGACGGACAGGCAATTCTGTGGGCATGGGTGAGACTCTCGGATGGTTTGTTGCCTCCCGGGTGCCAGGGTCTGAGACGTCTCGGACCGTGTCTTCAGAATCCTTAAGGGGGAGGGTGTGCAGCCAGAAGTCGTAGTGCACATTGGCACCAACGACATAGGTAGGAAGAGAGGTGGGGAGGTAATTCAAGAGCTCAGGGAGTTAGGCTGGAAGCTAAAAGCTAGGACAGACAGAGTCGTCATCTCTGGATTGTTGCCGGTGCCACGTGACAGTGAGGCAAGGAATAGGGAGAGAGTGCAGTTGAACACGTGGCTGCAAGGATAGTGTAGGAGGGAGGGCTTCAGGTATTTGGACAATTGGACTGCATTCTGGGGAAGGTGGGACTTGTACAAGCAGGACGGGTTGCACCTGAACCAGAAGGGCACCAATATCCTGGGGGGTAGGTTTGCTAGCACTCTTCGGGGGGGTTTAAACTAATTTGGCAGGGGGATGGACTTGTAGTCCAGCAAGTAGGCTAGCTGTTTGTCAGGATGTCCAAGAATGTAGGGAGGCTGTGAAGAAGGTAGCACAGACAGGGAATACTTGCGGACACAGAGATGGGTTCAAGTGCGTATACTTCAACGCAAGGAGTATCAGAAATAAGGTGGGTGAACTTAAGGCGTGGATAGGTACCTGGGACTACGATGTTGTGGCCATCACGGAAACGTGGATAGAAGAGGGACAGGAATGGTTGTTGGAGGTTCCTGGTTACAGATGTTTCAGTAAGATTAGGGAGGGTGGTAAAAAAGGAGGGGGGTGGCGTTGCTAATTAGAAATAGTATAACAGCTGCAGAAAGGCAGTTCGAGGGGGATCTGCCTTTAGAGGTAGTATGGGCTGAAGTCAGAAATAGGAAAGGTGCAGTCACCTTGTTGGGTGTTTACTATAGGCCCCCCAATAGCAGCAGAGATGTGGAGAAACAGATTGGGAAACAGATTTTGGAAAGGTGCAGAAGCCACAGGGTAGTAGTCATGGGCGATTTCAACTTCCCAAATATTGATTGGAAGCTCTTTAGATCAAGTAGATTGGATGGGGCGGTGTTTGTGCAGTGTGTCCAGGAAGCTTTTCTAACACAGTATGTAGATTGTCCGACCAGAGGGGAGGCCATTTTGGATTTGGTACTCGGTAATGAACCGGGACAAGTGATGGGCTTGTTAGTGGGTGAACATTTTGGTGATGGTGACCACAATTCTGTGACTTTCACCTTGGTTATGGAGAGAGATAGGTGCGTGCAACAGGGTAGGTTTTACAATTGGGGGAAGGGGAATTACGATGCTGTAAGACAGGATCTGAGGAGCATAAGTTGGGAGCATAGGCTGTCAGGGAAGGATGTCGTGGAAATGTGGAACTTTTTCAAGGGACAGATACGACGTGTCCTTGATATGTATGTACCAGTCAGGCAGGAAAGAAATGGTCGTGTGAGGGAACCTTGGTTGACGAGGGAGGTTGAATGTCTTGTAAAGAGGAAGAAGGAGGCTTACATAAGGTTGAGGAAACAGGGTTCAGACAGAGCAGTGGAGGGATACAGGATAGCCAGAAGGGACCTGAAGAAAGGGATTAGGAGAGCCAAGAGAGGGCATGAAAAATCTCTGGCGGATAGGATCAAGGATAACTCAAAGGCATTTTATGCGTATGTGAGAGACATGAGAATGACGAGAACGAGGGTAGGTCCAATCAAGGACAGTAGTGGGAGACTGTGTATTGAGTCGGAAGAGATAGGAGAGGTCTTGAATGAGTACTTTTCTTCAGTATTTACGAATGAGAGGAACCGTATTGTTGAAGAGGAGAGTGTGAAACGGACTTGTAAGCTAGAGGAGATACATGTTAGGAAGGAAGATGTGTTGGACATTTTGAACAACTTGAGGATAGACAAGTCCCCCGGGCCTGATGGGATATATCCGAGGATTATGTGGGAAGCAAGAGAGGAAATTGCAGTACCGTTGGCAATGATCTTTTCATCTTCACTGTCAACGGGGGTGGTACCAGGGGACTGGAGAGTGGCGAATGTTGTGCCCCTGTTCAAAAAAGGGAATAGGGATAACCCCGGGAATTACAGGCCAGTTAGTCTTACTTCGGTGGTAGGTAAAGTAATGGAAAGGGTACTGAGGGATAGGATTTATGAGTATCTGGAAAGACACTGCTTGATTAGGGACAGCCAGCACGGATTTGTGAAGGGTAGGTCTTGCCTTACAAGTCTGATTGAATTCTTTGAGGAGGTGACCAAGCATGTGGATGAGGGTAGAGCAGTGGATGTAGTATACATGGATTTTAGTAAGGCATTTGATAAGGTTCCCCATGGTAGGCTTATGCGGAAAGTCAGGAGGCATGGGATAGTGGGAAATTTGGCCAATTGGATAGAAAACTGGCTAACTGGTCGAAGTCAGAGAGTGGTGGTAGATGGTAAATATTCAGCCTGGAGCCCAGTTACAAGTGGAGTTCCGCAGGGATCAGTTCTGGGTCCTCTGCTGTTCGTAATTTTTATTAATGACTTGGATGAGGGAGTCGAAGGGTGGGTCAGTAAATTTGCAGATGATACGAAGGTTGGTGGAGTTGTGGATAGTGAGGAGGGCTCTTGTCGGCTGCAAAGGGACTTGGATATGATGCAGAGCTGGGCTGAGGAGTGGCAGATGGAGTTCAACCCTGCCAAGTGTGAGGTTGTCCATTTTGGAAAAACAAATAAGAATGCGGAATACAGGATTAACGGTAGGGTTCTTAGTGAGGTGGAGGAACAGAGGGATCTTGGGGTCTATGTTCATAGGTCTTTGAAAGTTGCCACTCAGGTGGATAGAGCTTGTAAGAAGGCCTACGGTGTATTAGCGTTCATTAGCAGAGGGATTGAACTCAAGAGTCGTGAAGTGATGTTGCAACTGTACAGGACTTTGGTTAGGCCAAATTTGGAGTACTGTGTGCAGTTCTGGTCACCTCACTTTAGGAAAGATGTGGAAGCTTTGGAGAGGGTGCAGAGAAGATTTACCAGGATGTTACCTGGAATGGAGAACAGGTCGTACGAGGATAGGTTGAGAGTGCTAGGCCTTTTCTCATTGGAACGGCGAAGGATGAGGGGTGACTTGATAGTGGTTTATAAGATGATCAGAGGAATAGATAGAGTAGACAGTCAGAAACTTTTTCCCCGGGTACAACAGAGTGTTACAAGGGGACATAAATTTAAGGTGAAGGGTGAAAGGTATAGGGGAGATGTCAGGGGTGGGTTCTTTACCCAGAGAGTGGTGGGGGCATAGAATGCGCTGCCTGTAGGAGTGGTAGAGTCAGAATCTTTGGTGACCTTTAAGCGGCAATTGGATAGGTACATGGATGGGTGCTTAAGCTAGGACAAATGTTCGGCACAACATCGTGGGCTGAAGGGCCTGTTCTGTGCTGTATTGTTCAATGTTCTATGTTCTATGTTCTATGTTCATATACCCATCCAGATGCCTTTTAAATGTTGCAATTGTACCAACTTCCACCACTTCATCTGGCAGCTTATTCCATACACGTACCACCCTCTGCGTGAAAAAGTTGCCCCTCTTTTATATCTTTCCCCTCTCACCCTCAATCAATGCCCTCTAGTTCTGGACTCTCCATGCCAGGGAAGAGACTTTGTCTATTTCCCCTATCCATGCCCCTCATAATTTTGTAAACCTCTATAAGGTCACCCCTCAGCTTCCAGTGCTCAAGAGAAAACAGCACTAGTTTTTAGATTAGAGTGTTGCTAGAAAAGCACAGCAGGTCAGGCAGCATCCGAGGAGCAGGAAAATCGACGTATCGGGCAAAAGCCCTTCATCAGGAATAGAGGCTAGAAAACAGCCCCAGCCTATTCAGCCTCTCCCTACAGCTCAAATCCTCCAACCCTGGCAACATCCTTGTAAATCTTTTCTAAACCCTTTCAAGTTTTACTCCATCCTTCCGATAGGAAGATCAGTCTTTGAAACTCCTTGCCACATGGCGTCATTGTATATGTTTAATGCTGAGATGGATAGAATCTTGATCAGTCGGGGAGTCATGAGTTGCAGGGAACAGCAAGAAAAGTGGACTTGAGGGTTGTAGGATCTGCCACAGTCCTATTGAATGGTGGAGCAGGTTTGAGAGGCCGAATGGCCTACTCCTGTCCCTATTTCTTATCGCCTTAACAACCTGCCTCAGATTTATCACATCACGAGCAGATAGAATAACAGACACAGAGGTATATAGAAAATAGGAGCAGGAGTAGGCCATTCAGCCCTTCCAGCATTCAATGTGATCATAACGGGTCATGCAACTCAGTCCCCTGTTCCCACTTTCTCCATATACCCTTTGATCCCTTTACCCCTAAGAACTATATCTTTCTTGCAAAGATTCAATGTTTTGGCCTTAACTGCTTTCTGTGAGTGAGAATTACAATAGGAAACAAAACCTTAAGGTTCAGAGGGTAATGTATTGGTGTGGTTAGAGGAGTGGCTTGCTAAAAGGAACAGGGGTTGGTAGAAATGGATAATTTTCTGCCTGGCACACTGTATTACCTGGTGCACCACAGACATGGTGTTGGAGCCTGAACCTTTCACAATTTATAGAAGTAATTTGGAAGAAGCAGATGGTATTATTCCTAAATTTGTTGAAGACACAAAGAGGAAAGTAAGTTGTCAAGAGGCCTTAGGAGGTTGCAAATGGATACAGAAAAGTTAAGTGAGTGGGTAAAGATCTGGTAAATCGAGTATTATGTGGTAAAAATGTAAAATTGTCCATTTTAGAAGAAAACATCAAAAAGAAGCTTGTTACCAAAATGGTGAGAGATTGCAGAGCTCTGAGATGAAGGGAGACCTGGGTGTACTGATGTATGAATGCAGATACTGCAAGTAGTTTCAGTGGTGAGCACTGCTGCCTCACAGTGAAGGGACCTGGGTTTGATCCCAGCCTCGGAGTTTGCAAATTCTCCTCATATCTGTGTGGGTTTCCTGGGGTGCTCCGGTTTCCTCCTATAGTCCAAAGATGTGCAGGTTAGGTGAAGTGACCATGCTAAATTGCCCATAGTATCCAGGGATGTGTAGGTTAGGTGCATTAGTCAGGCGAATGTCAATTAATAGGGTAGGGGAATGGATCCGGGTGGTTAGTTTTCGAAGGGTCGGTGTGGACTTGTCGGTCAAAATGGTCTGTTTCACACTATATAGATTCCATGATTCTGTGAATTAGGAAAGCTATTACAAAGAGAATGGAATACAAAAGTTGTGACGTTATGCTTCCAATGTTATACAGAGCATCGAAGAGACAACATCTGGAATATTATGTAACAGTTATTGGTCTCCACACTGGAAGCACATTGGAAGCAGTTCAGGAAAGGCTAACCCATACAATAACTGGGATAGACAAGTTGCCTTACGAGAAAAGGTTGGACAAATTAAGCTCGTGTCCAATGGAGTTTTGAAGTATAAGAGGGGTCTGAGGGGTCTTGATGAAGTGGATGTGGAAAGGATGCTTCCTGTAATGGGGGAATCAGAACTCAGCGTTACAGTTTCAGGTTAGGGAGTTTATGAACTTCCTGCGGATGTGGTGGATATTGGTACAGTTACAGTTACAATGTTTAAAAGACATTTGGGTAAGTACATGAATAGGAAAGGTTTGGAAGGATATGGGCCAAGTGCAGGCAGGTGGGACTAGTTTAGTTTGGGAATGTGGTCAGCATGGACTGGTTGGATCGAAGGGTCTGTTTCAGTGCTGTATGACTCTGTGACACTGATATTTTATCTCACAGAGGGTTGTGATTTGGAACATTCCCCCCCCCCCCCCCCCAAAAGGCTCTGAACATAGACTTTTTGAATATTTTTAAAGCAGAGTTCTTGATATGCAAGGGGGTGGAAAAGATTATTGAGCACAGTTCAACCATAATCACCCAGAATGGTAGAGCAGGATTTGCAGGAGCTGAGTGAGCTCCCCTGAATTTGTCCGGTTCAGTTGAGCTCTGGAAATCTGCACAATCAGGATATTGTGAGTGAAGCCCGCAGTTATTACCCCCATCCTGAATTCCTCTTGAGAAGGTAGTTGTGAGCAGTTTGATGAACCACTGCTCCCCATTGGGTGTGCAGACATTGCTACAGTAAGTTGCTGATGGGTGATGTCAGAAAGCAATTTTTCACACAAAGGGTTGTAGAAATCTAAAATTCTCTCCTTGATAACCTGTTGAGCCTGGAGGGTCAATAAAGGATTTAAGAACGGAGGGTGGTCAATTTTTATTTAGCAGCATGTAGTTTAAGGTTCATGAAACCAGAATGGATAGTTGGCTTTAAAATGCAAATTAGATATGACCTAATTGCACAGCATTTCGATTGGAGAGGCTGAATGATCTCCACCACCCCCACCACCCATTCTAATGTTTCTGTAGTCACTGCACACTGACAATGTCAGCTTCTAGCTTGATGCAACCCAATGGATTAGACCTTCAGAGAATTAATAATTCAAACTGCTCTGAGTTGTTCAACATTTCTTCACAAACACATTTTTTTTCTTTTTGAATGGGAGTGTATCTTATTTCTTTGAGAGGACTGTCATCAATCATAATTACAAATTGGAAGGGAAAATTCTATGAGGTTGTCAAATGCATTCCAAATGAGTCCATCTGTGTCTCTGAGTCGTTCCCGGTTTACCCTGATTTGCATTTTGAAAGTTGCAAATTAGGAGGCAGTCTTGGAGTTGACATCTAGTGGAGAATTCTCCTGGGAATGACATCATGAGGTTGTCTTCCAGTGGCAACCATCCAGGTAGCCAGCCCACCCTGTCCAACCGTGATCTCATGTTAGCTTCAGGTTGTACTGCATGCCAATGCCAATGGAAGGATAGAGAAAGAGAGAGAGAGACAGAGAGAGCAAAAGAAGCAGACCACAGCTGAATTCTGAAATATATTTTGCTGCTGAGGACCATTCATAAAGACCTCAATCATCTTTGTTATGGTGTACAGATGACGGTGTTGGGCTAGAGTGGACAAATCACACAACACCAGGTTACAGTCCAACAGGTTTATTCGGAAATACTAGCTTTTGGAGCGCTGCTCCTTCATCAGGTAGCTGGGGAGCAGGATAAAAGAACACAGAATTTATAGCAAAAGATCAAAATGTCATACCTATGATCCTGGGCGAAAGTGAGTACTGCAGATGCTGGAGATCAGAGTCAAGATTAGATTGGTGCTGGAAAAGCACAGCAGTTCATGCAGCATCTCAGGAGCCGGCAAAAGCTCTTCATCAGGAATGAAGCCTCGATTTTCCAGTTCCTTGGATGCTGCCTCACCTGCTGTGCTTTTCCAGCACCACTCCAATCTTGACATTGACACCTATGATCCTGCTCCACTAACTACCTGACGAAGGAGCAGTGCTTCAAAAGCTTGTGCTTCCAAGTAAACTTGTTGGACCATACCTGGCGTTGTATGATTTTTAACTTCATCTTCATTGTTAGTTGCGGTCATAAGAGATCTGCAGCACAGAAAAAGACCCGTTGACCCATCATATTTATGCTGGTCAAAAGCAACCACCTAACTCGTCTAATCCCATTTTCCAACACTCATCCTGTATGCCTTGGGATCTTGCTGCTGAGTCAGCATGTGATGGGCTTAGAACATAGAACATAGAAGAATACAGCGCAGTACAGGCCCTTCAGCCCTCGATGTTGCGCCGATCCAAGCCCACCTAACCTACACTAGCCCACTATCCTCCATATGCCTATGCAATGCCCGGGGACAGGCTCCGTGCCAGAGGCCTGAGCCCCGTTACTTACCCCTGGTAAGTCGTCCCCCCCACAAGTATCCAAAACGGTATACTTGTTCTTGAGGGGAATGGCCGGAGGGGGTCCCTGCACTGGCTGCTTCCTCCCAGTCCCCCTCACTGTCACCCATCTATCTGCCACCTTTGGAGTTACTACTTCCCTAAAGCTCCGATCAATGACCCCCTCTGCCTCCCGAATGATCCTAAGTTCATCCAACTCCAGCTCCAGTTCCCTAACACGGTCTTGGAGGAGCTGGAGATGGGTGCACTTCCTGCAAGTGTAATCAGCAGGGACGACCATGGCATCCCTCACCTCATACATGTTGCAAGAGGAACATTGCACTGCCTTCACTGCCATCCCTCTGAAAGTAACCTTTTATATAAAAAAAAACTGGGTCTAAAGAATACAACAAGCAAAATGCAGCACTTACCTACTTACCACAACGGGTCTTATTATTTAGGTTAGAGGAGGAGGGCGGGTGGGAGACACTACCTCTGTAGTGCCTCGGGTTCTTCTCCTGCGCGCTTTTAAAGGGAAAAAAAACCTACCCGGCTGCCCCTCTGGTCTTCGTCACTTCCCCCTGCTGCTCCCGCTCTTTCTGTAAAGAGAGAAAAAAAAACACCGCTGCCCGCTACCGGTAAGTAATTTTAAAACAAACTGTCTTACCTTAGCTGCTGCTCGCACTCAAAGTGCTTGAGACCTCTTCCACAGAATAGAGCACAAACCCCAAGGCTGATGATCCCAGTGCAATACCAAGGGAGTGCAACAGATCTTTGTTGGATTTTTTGATTTTAGATTTTTTAGGTTTTAGATTTTATTGTCATGTGTACTCAAGTACAAGTGTACATTGAAAAGTGTGTAATGTCACCACACATGGGTCCATCTTAGGTGCCTAGGTACTTAGGTACAAAGTACTAAGAGATTCCGGCCTTGGGCGACTGTGTGAAGTTTGCACATTCTCTCCGAGTCTGCGTGAGTTTCCTCCGGGTGCTCTGGTTTCCTCCCACAATCCAAAAGATGTGCAGGTCAGGTTAATTGTTCATGTTAAATTGCCCATAGTGGTAGGTGCATTAGTTGGGGGTAAATGCAGGGGAATGGGTCTGGGTGGGTTACTCTTCAGATGTTCAGTACAGACTTGTTGGGCCGAAGGCCTTGTTTCCACGCCGTAGGGATTGTAATCTAAAAAAATGAGTTAAAAAGCTAAGCTCATAGAATTAGAAAAATAAAGAAATAGGTAAGAGTTTACATTAAAGTCTTTTGTAGTCTAAACCAGGAAAATAAAGGAATAAGTTAAAAGTTCAGCAGTCTTTAATGAGTCGTCTGCCTATCCTGCTCTGCTGTCTGTTCTTGATACCGCTACTGCAGATACCGTCGCTGGTGCTGAAACTGCTGCCTTTCTGATCTGCCCTGGGGCCTCAGAAACATGCCCGGGCAGGATCCACTCACATTCTGAACCGAAACACCACCATGAGCCACCAAGAGATCAGCAGACATATCACTGAGAGACCAGGCTGAGAGTCGCCGACAAACTAGGCCGGGACCCACCATGAGCTGCCGAGAGACCAGGCCTGGACACCATGTGGCATTCCTAATGAAGGGCTTAGGTTTGAAATGACGACTCTCCTGCTCCTCAGATGCTGTGCTTTTCCAGCACCATACTTATTGACCCTGTCACTGTTCTAATGGGACAGATTTCAAACAGATCTAGCAACTCAAGACTGGGCATCCATGAGGTGATGTGGACCGTCAACAGCAGCAGAATTGTACGACAGCACAATCTTCAATCTCATACCCAGCATATCCCCCACTCAGCCATTGCCATCAAGCCAAGGGGTCAAACCCTGTTTCAATGGAGAGTGCAAGAGCACCAGGCAAACCTGAGGTGCCAATCTGGTAAAGTACCAACCAGGACTACTGCATGCCAAAATGTGTAGGCAGCACTAAGCAATCCCACAGCCAAGCAGACACTCCTTGAAAGGTTGCCAGCAAGGGATCATGGAGGGACTTGGCCTATTTTTTTCAGGTAACCCCCTTACTTGTTCATTGCAAGAAATCAAAGATCTATCTTAAACATGATCACGCCATTGTCACTAAACAAACCTGATTATTTTCCACATGTTCCACACCCAATCCTTCCAGGCTGTGTACTGTCCCAGATTGACTATCAAAGAAGAAGAGTCGAGAGTGTGGTGCTGGAAAAGCACAGCAGTCCAGGCAACATCCAAGGAGGAGCAGAATCGACGTTTTGGGCATAAGTCCGTCATAATGCTCATTTCTGACGAAGGGCTTATGCCCGAAATGTTAATTCTCCTGCTCCTCGGATGCCGTCTCTCCACACTCTCCACTCTGATCTCCAGCATCTGCAGTATTCACTTTCTCCTATCATAGAGGAACATGTGATGTGGATGAACATAAACACTGCTGGAGTATCAGCCAAGGTTATTAGATTAGATTAGATTAGATTAGATTAGATTACATTACAGTATGGAAACAGGCCCTTCGGCCCAACAAGTCCACACCGACCCGCCGAAGCGAAACCCACCCATACCCCTACATTTACCCCTTACCTAACACTACGGGCAATTTAGCATGGCCAATTCACCTGACCCTGCACATCTTTTGGACTGTGGGAGGAAACCGGAGCACCCGGAGGAAACCCACGCAGACACGGGGAGAACGTGCAAACTCCACACAGTCAGTCGCCTGAGGCGGGAATTGAACCCGGGTCTCAGGCGCTGTGAGGCAGCAGTGCTAACCACTGTTATGCATGTCTTACACTCCTGAAGTATCTTGATATGAGACTTAAAACTTCTCCGCTCCAAAAACTTAATTTTTTTAATGCATTGGATGAGGCTGCAGCTAGCGAGGCCTGCATTTATTTCCAATTTCCTAATTGATCAGAATGTGGTTAAGAGTCAATCACGTTGCCGTGAGGCAAGAGTAGGGGCAGACTTTCCTCTCTAAAGGGGCTTTAGTGAACTAGATTCTTATTGGATTTGAATTCTGCCATAGTGGGATTCGAACTTGAGCACCCAGAATATAATCGGGGCCTTTGGGTTAACAGTCTAGTGATAATATCACTAGGCCATCACCTCCTCCTATTGAAGGATGCATGCAGATAAGGGAATAAAAGGTCCATAAAATTCCTCTCCAACTCCTCTTAAGTTATCAAGTCTAAGCCATCACATGGATAAAGTGTTATCTTGGAAGACCCTTACCTTAGCAGTGCCAACCACGATGGCGTGGTGGCACAGTGGCTCAGTGGTTAGCACTGCTGCCTCACAGTGCCAGGGATTTGGATTCAAATCTAGCCTCCAAACTGCAGTCTATGTGGAGTTTGCGCATTCTCCTCGTGTCTGTGTGGGTTTCCTCCGGGTGCTCCGGTTTCCTCCCACAATCTAAGGATGTGCAGGCCAGGTGAATTGGCTTTGCTAAATTGCCCAGAGTGTTCAGGGATGTGTAGGTTAGATACATTAGCTAGGGGACTTGTAGAGTAATAGGGTAGGGGAATGGGCCTGGATGGGTTGCTCTTCGGAGGGCCAGGAAGGGCCTGTTTCCACACTGTGGGGATTCTATCTATATTTTCTATGGTGTGGCCTTTGTTTCAGCAAATACTGATAGCTATCTATTGCCCAGACCCTTCAGTTCTAAAAAAGGGCCACTGAACTCAAAATGTTAAATGTGCTTTCCTTCCATGGGTGCTACCAGAGCTGCTGAGATTTTACGGTAATTTCTGTGTTTGTTTATTTCAGATCTTCAGCACCCGTGTTCTTTGTTTTGCTTGAATTGAAAGGAATGATGGTTAAGGAATATAGAAGCATAAGTATTAGGATTACTGCAGATGTAGATGACAAACAGCTAAACAGGCTTGTTGGTCACAAGGTCTATTTATATGGTGCAATTGTCTGGACAGGTCATTGGATTGGAAGTGCAGTGATGTATAGAACAGAACCAATTTTTCCATATTAAGATGGTACAAATAAAATGGAGTTGATGAGTCCTGTTCTGAGGAGGTGGAATTTACTGATTCCACGAACAGTGTCATGGATTCCTCTAGATTCACTTGGACCACATGAGCAGGTAATTTTTATTGCCATTTTTTATTCATTCATGGGATGTGTATTCCTAGTTGGGGCAGCATTAATTGCTCCTCCCTAATTGAACTAAGTAGTTTGTCAGGGCCATTTCAGAAGGTAGTTGAGAGTCACCCACTTTGCTGTAGGCTTGGAGTCACATTTGGCCAAGCTAGGGAAGGAGGGTAGATGTTTCTTCTTAAAGGAAATCAATTGAGACCTTACTTCAGCATCTCAGTTGCAAGATAGCTCCTCTGGCCGTGCAGGTACTGCTGGAGTATCAGCCTGGGTTCTGTCTACAAATCCTGAACATTCAGATCTGAAGGTGAGTGTGAGCATTGACCTTGTAGGGAGGGTAATTAGTCCGAGAAAATGTCCTTTGGAGCCTTTTCACAGCTGGAGACAACTCTCATAACACCAAGGACAATTTAGCAACTCAGTGGTTGGCACTGCTAACTCACAATACCAGGGACCTGGGTTCGCTTCCAGCCTCACACAACTGTCTGTCTGGAGTTTGCACATTCTCTCTGTGTCTGTTGATTTCCTCTGGGAGCTCTGGTTTCCTCCCACAGTCTGAAGATGGGCAGGGTAGACGGATTGGTCATGTTAAATTGCCCCACAGTGTCCAGGGGTTTACAATCTATTTGGATTAGGCATGCGAGAAGTAGAGGGATTGGGTGGGATGCTCTTTGAAGGGTTGATGTTAACTTGATGGACAGAAAGGATCTAGATTAGATTGGTGCTGGAAAAGCTCAGCAGTTCAGGCAGCATCCGAGGAGCAGGAAAATCGACATTTCGGGCAGAAGCCCTTCATCAGGCTTCAAGTTGATGGACTGAAAGGCCTGTACCTGCACTTAGGGATTCCATGAACTCAAGCTATAATTAAGCATGCTCTTCTGACAAAGGATCGATACTCAGTGATGGAATGGTGTATTCTAACTGTGGCCTGTATAATCCTTGACCTGAGAATTCTTCATGGAGGAGGGTAGAGCAAGTTTTATATTGTTAAGCTATACCTGCCCTAGGACTGCTTGTTTCTCAGGTGAAAGTGGAGACTGCAGATGCTGGAGATCAGAGTCAAGATTACAGTTGTGCTGGAAAAGCACAGCAGGTCAGGCAGCATCCAAGGAGCAGGAAAATTGACGTTTCGGGCAAAAGCCCTTCATCAGGAATGCCCGAAACGTCAATTTTCCTGCTCCTTGGATGCTGCCTGACCTGCTGTGCTTTTCCAGCACCTCTCTAATCTTGCTTGTTACTCAGACTGACTCCTTGCAATGAGAGAGGGTCATTTGATTGGCATCAATCGCTCTCACCTACATCAACAGATGACTGAAACAAAAGTGTTGAGATAAAACAATGAACTGCAGAAGCTGGAAAACAAAGAGGAACCAAGATAGCTGGAGAAACTCAGCAGGTCTGGCAGTGTCGGTGGAGAGAAGGCAGAGTTCAGTGATATTTCTTCAGAATTGATTGAGATGTTCTGGGTACAATCAGCACACAAACCCCGAAGTTGTATACATCTGTCATAATCGCAGCAGAATGACACAATAGGACACATCAAGTGTGGCAGTACAGTACAATTTTCTATCCCCTCCAAACAAGAAATTGGAAAACAAAGGGGGAGCCTTTTCTTCAACGTACGACACCTCCCAACTTCCAAGTAAACATCTGGAAAGCCCATCGTCCAACTCAGCAAAACATTCCACATGCGCTTTCGGAATGAAAGAGCAGTTTGTAATTTACCGTGTCCTTCAAGTAAATGTGAACATGACCATTTATTTTTCTTTCTGCTGAGCTGCAATCCTCGCAGGAGTAATCAGTAATTTATGAAAACCTTCATCCAACCATCATTTTTGTTACTTGACTCAATCTGCCACAATCACGATTCGGGCAGGACAAAGCGTTGCCAATCCTTCAGGATTGCCTTGGAATCTCCAGAAATTAAAGGTTAGTCTCCCAGGACCAGCCGAAAGCAAGAGACTGGGGGAAAAGAAAAATCATAAGGGCATTTAGAACAAAAAAATTGATATGTGTTTCATTTTTTCCATTTACTTAAAGCACTTCTGCCTATTAATTATACAAAAGTCAGATGTTGGGGGAGGGAGGAAATGCTGTTTAAGTGCTGGCCAGGAATCATTCTTCATTGTGATTGACATCTGTCTGCCACAACAGTGTGAGGACCCTTGGCAACTGTGGGAAACACAATTGCCTCGAGTCATAAATTCATGGGTTCAACACACAGTCGAAGAAAGTTGAGCCTTTAATGAGAAACAATTGTATCGTGGTGATTTAGTGCAGTCGCCCTACAGAGGCTCTGAGCTGAAATCTTGGTTCAAATCCCACCATGGTGGAAATTCAATTCAACTGTATAAAGGCACAATATTGGTGAACTTATTAAAAATGCAAAGTATCAGGCAACTAAATCTAACAAATGCTCTTTCTACCCTTCCTTTCCCAAGGCAAAAAGATAGGAAAATGGAATTGAGGAACACCAGATCAGCCATTGAAATGCAAAGTTGACTCAACTGGATGAGTGGCTTACTTCTAATCCTTTGTCTTGTGGTCTTAATTGATAGACCTGACTTTTTCAAATGCTCCTGTCTCCTTTCTCACTATTTATCTTCCTGACTTAAAGTTATTCAAATGTCCACTGCTTATGTCTTAACCTACATCAAGACGTGGTCAGACATTACCCTCATGTCTATCAGAGACAGTCTCTTCCTCACACACCCATACATGCTTGAACTCTCCATTAATCAGGCCTCTGAAACCTGGACGTACCCCCTCCTCGAACTTTGTCATACACCATGCTGGGCTCTGTCAGCCAGATCTCACTGATAATGCAAACGTACCTGAAGAGCTGTCTCCATAACCTCCTCTCCTTTGGGAGGAACCTGTCGTCCCAGAATTGGCCAACATGTAAACTTGGGACTAGAGAGCTGCTGGTCAATTCAAATCGAATGTGAGAGTTTCTCCGCAAATGGTGGTGGTGGGGGTAGGGTGGAGAGGTGGCAGAAAGTCTTGTCATAGAATCTTAACAGTGCAGAAAGAGGCCATTCAGTCCATCGAGTCTGCATCATCCTTTCAAAGAGCATCTTACCCAGATCTAGGTTAAACATAGAACATAGAACAATGCAGTGCAGTATAGGCCCTTCGACCCTGGGTGTTGCGCCGATTTGTGAAACCAATCTGAAGCCCATTCAACCTAAACTATTCCATTTTCATCCATATATTTATCCAATGACCATTTAAATGCCCTTAAAGTTGGTGAGTCTGCTACTGTTGCAGGCAAGGCATTCCATCCCCTTGTTACTCTCTAAGAAACTACCCCTGATATCTGTCCTATATCTATCACCCCTCAAGTTAAAGCTGTGTCCCCTCGTGCTAGCCTCACCATCTGAAGAAAAAGGCTCTCACTGTCCACCCTATCTAGTTCTCTGATCATCTTCTATGTCTCTATTAAGTCACCTCTCAACCTTCTTGTCTCTAATGAAAACAGCCTCAAATCCATCAGCCTTTCCTCAAAAGAACGTCCCTCCGTACCAGGCAACATCCTGGTAAATCTCCTTTGCACCTTTTCTAAAGCTTCCACGTCTTCCTATAATGTGGCAACCAGAACTGTACGCAATACTCCAAGTGCAGCTGCACCAGAGTTTTGTACAGTTGCAGCATGACCTCATAGTTCTGAAACTCAATCCCTCTACCAATACATCATTTTAACAACCCTATCAGCTTGGCTGGAAACTTTCATGGATCTATACACATGGACACCGAGATCATCCACACTATCAAGAAAATTACAATTAGACCTATATCCTGTTATCCTGTTACTCCTTCCAAAGGGAATCACCTCACATGTTTCCGTATTAAACTCCATTTACCACCTCTCAGCCCAACTCTGCAGCTTATCTATGTCTCTCTGTAACCTGCAACATCCTTCGGCACTGTCCACAATTCCACCAACCTTTATTTCATCCGCAAATTTACTAATCCATCCTTCTACGCCCTTATCCAGGTCATTTATAAAAATTACAAATGGCAGTGAACCCAAAACAGACCCTTGTGGTACACCACTAGTAACTGAATGCCAGGATGAACATTTCCCATCAACCACCATCCTCTGTCTTCTTTCAGCTAGCCAATTTCTGATCCAAACCATTAAATTCACCTCAATCCCATGCCTCCGTATTTTGTGCAATAGCCTACCATGGGGAACCTTATCAAATGCCTTACTGAAATCCATATAAACCACATCAACTGCTTTACCCTCATCCACCTGTTTGGCTACCTTCTCAAAAGAAAGCAATAAAGTTTGTGAGGCATGACCTACCCTTTATAAAACCAGGTTGACTATCCCTAATCAAGTTATTCCTTTCTAGATGACTATAAATTCTATCTCTTATAATCCTTTCCAACACTTTACCTACAACCGAAGTAAGGCTCACTATAATTACTAGGGTTGTCCCTACTCGCCTCCTCTTGAACAAGGGCACAATAATTGCTATCCTTCAGTCATCTGGCACTATTCCTGTTGACAATGATGACATAGAGATTAAAGCCAAAAGTTCAGCAATCTCCTCCCTGGCTTCCCAGAGAATTCTAGGATAAATCCCATCTGACCCAGGAGGTTTATCTATTTTCACACTTTCCAGAATTGCTAACACCTCCTCCTTTTGAACCTCAATCCTGTCTAGTCTACCATCCTGTATCTCAGTATTCTCCTTGACAACATTGTTTTTTTCCAGTGTGAACACTGAAGAAACATATTCATTTAGCGTTTTGCATATCTCCTCGGACTTCACGCATAACTTACCACTACTGTCCTTGACTAGCCCTAATCTTACTCTAGTTATTCTTTTATTCCTGATATAGCTATGGAAAGCCTTAGGGTTTTTATTGATCCTACCTGCCAAAGACTTCTCATGTCTCTTCTTAGCTCTCTCTCTTTCGGTCCTTCTTGGCTAACTTGTAACTCCCAAGTTCGTTAAGTGAGCCTTCACATCTCTTCTTTACATAAGCCTCCTTCTTCCTCTTGACAGGAGATTCAACTTCTTTAGTAAACCATGGTTCCCTCGCTCGACTACTTCCTTCCTGTCTGACAGGTACATACTAATCAAGGTCCCGCAGTAGCTGTTCCTTGAACAAGCTCCACATTACAATTGTGCCCATCTCCTGCAGTTTCCTTCCCCATCCTATGCATCCTAAATTTTGCCTTTCCCCCAGCTATAACTCTTGCCCTGCAGTATATACCTATCCCTTTCCATCACTAAAGCAAATGTAACCAAATTGTGGTCACTATCTCCAAAGTGCTCACCTACTACCAAACCTAACACCTGACCTTGTTCATTACCCAGTACCAAATCCAATGTGACATCGCCCCTTGTTGGCCTGTCTATATACTGTGTCAGAAAACCCTCCTGCATACATTGGACAAAAACTGACCCAACTAAAGTACATGAACTATAGTGTTTCCAGTCAATATTACAAAGTTAAAGTCCCCCATAACAACTATCCCGTTACTTTCACTCTTATCCAGAATCATCTTTGCTATCCTTTCCTCTACATCTCTGGAACTTTGCAGAGGCCTATAGAAAACTCCCAACAGGGTGACCCCTCCTTTCCTGTTTCTAACTTTAGCCCATACTACCTCAATAGACGAGTCCTCATCCTTTCTGCTGCCATAATACTGTCCTTGACTAACAATGCCACACCTCCCCTTCTTTGTCCACCTTCCCTGATCTTACTGAAACATCTAAATCCTGGAACCTGCAACAACCAGTCCTTTCCCTGCTCTAACCATGTCTCTGAAATGGCCACAACATCGCAGTCCCAGGTACAAACTCATGCTGCAAGTTCACCCATCTTATTCTGAATGCCCCTGGCATTAAAATAAACATACTTCAAATCACCTTCCTTTCTGCCAGTACACTCCTGTGACCTTGAAACCTTATTCATGACCTCACTACTCTCAACCTCCTGTACAATGGAGCTACAATTCAGGTTAGAATATAGAATATAGAACAATATAGCACAGAACAGGCCCTTTGGCTCTCGATGTTGTGCTGACCTGTGAACTAACTTAAGCCCATCGTCTTACACTATCTCATCATCATCCACGTGCTTATCCAAAGGGAGTACCCATCCCCCTGCTGAACTAGTTTAAACCCTCCTGAAGAGCATCAGCAAATTTCCCCGCCCCCAGGTTATTGGTTCAGATGTAGACCATCCCATTTGTAGAAGTCACACCGCCCTCAGAATGAACCTCAAATATTCAGTTATCTGAATCCCTCCCTCCTGCACCATCCCTGTAGCCACATGTTCAACTGCTCTCTCTCCCTATTCCTCACCTCCCTAGCATGTGGCATGGGTAACAAGCCAGAGATTACAACTTTGTTTGTTCTAGCTGTAAGTTTCCACCCTTGCTCCCTGAATTTCTGCCTTACATCAACTAGCCCCATGACTTGGGGCTGCTCCTCTCCCAAAAACACGATCCGAGACATCACGAACCCTGGCACCTGGGACGCAACCCCAACCTATCCCTGTAACTCCACATTTCCCATGGCCAATCCACCTAACCTCCACACCTTTGGACTGTGGGAGGAAACTGGAGCAGCTGGAGGAAACCCACACAGACACAAGGACAATGTGCAAACTCAGCACAGACAGTCACCCCAAGGCTGGAATCAAACCTAACCGCTGAGCCACTGTGCTGCCACCAGTTTGGAATCCCGTTTCAGATCTTTCCCCGCTCATCTTAAATCTATGTGCTCTAATTTTGGACTCCCCTATCCTAGGGAAAAGTCCTTGTCTACTCACTGTATATTTGCCACTCAGAATTAAACCTCTGTACAGTCAGCTGTCAGTGTCTGACGATCCAGGGAGAAATCTCCCAGCCTATCCAGTCTCTCCTTATAACTCAAACCCTCCAGTCTTGGTAACATCCTTGTAAATATTTTTGCACCCTTTTCTGTTTCTGTGCAGGGAATGCAATTCCACCTTCTCGAAATAAAGCAGATGTTGGGGAGGTGGAGGTGTAGTGATATCATCACTCATCTCGAGATCTGGAGTCACCGATAATGCTTGGGGGTATTGGTTGCGAGATAAATATAGTCCAGCAGTACTTCCTGCAGCAGTGCTGTAGGACCACCTACATCCATTTGACTGTCTAGAGGGGGCCCCTCACTCAATGTATCACCATAAAGACCAGCAACACAACACTCCCCTACTACAACCCAAAAGTTCCACTTGGGATTCCATCTTCAAATAGCGGGAGGGAGGGTGAAATCAAGATCCCCTGGCTCAGAGAAGACTCAAGACAAGCCAATGAGCTACAGCTAACATGTCTTAAATCCGGCTAACGCAGCACTCCCTCAGCCTTTCCAGTCTCTCCTTATTACTCAAACCCTCAATTCTGACCTGGCCTGATGCTTGAACAAAACCTGAAAGGGTTCAGAAAGTATTTACAAGGATGTTGCCACAGTTGGAGGGTTTGAGCTAAAGGGAGAGGCTGAATAGGCTGGGGCTGCTTTCCCTGGAGTGTCAAAGGCTGAGGGGTGACCTTATAGAGGTTTATAAAATCATGAGGGGTATGGATAGGGTGAATAGCCTATCTTTTTCCCAGGATAAGGGAGCCCAAAACTAGAGGGCATAGATTTAGGGCGAGGTGGAAAAGATTTTAAAGGCACCTATGAGGCAACTTTTTCACCTAGAGGGTGGGTGCGTGTATGGAATGAGCTGCCAGAGGAAGTGGCGGAAACTGGTACAATTGCGACATTTAAAGGTATCTGGATGGGTATATGAAAGGGAAGGGTTTAGAGAGATATGGGCCAAATGCTGTCAAGGGGGGCGAAATTTATTCGGATGTCTGGTCGGCATGGACGGGTTGAACCAAAGGGTCTGTTTCTGTGCTGTACATTTCTCCAACTCTCTGAGTGGCACCAAATCTCCCTCCCCTCTACCATCTCAAGCCTCCTACAATGATTCCTGCCCCTCATAATGGTTCAAATCTCCTGACAACCTCTTTCCTTTGGCCAAGCCTCCCCACTCATAACAGAGTATTATACTCAGTACTAAATTGAATCATCCTCCTAAAACCAGCACGTATTATCTCAGCCTTGAATTCGGGGAGAACAGTGGACCAAAAATAGCTCAGACACAGAGGTTTCTGCAGGTTACCAGGAGAAAGGAAGGAATTTTTCATCCTGACAAGCTGATTGATTTGCCCTCAAATGTATGAATACACACTCCTGTATATCTAAGTGGAATCAGGCATACTTGAACACAGGACTGCTAATTATAACTGTAAACCTACCACAGGCTTTATTCAATGGATAGCTGGAGGCAATGGCTCAATGTGCAATCTGTATTACAGAGAGAATATCAGGCGCTGTTTGAACACCCCCCACCCCCCTCAGGGGAGTGGGGGTTGCGGGGAGGGGGAGCTACATGGAGTCAGATAATCAGTCAATGATTTAAACGTGGGAATGTGTTGCTTCTCTGCTTTCTCCTCACCTTCGTGATGCAATCGACTCAGATCATTATGGATTCTTCTGAGGTTAAGCCTTTGGCTTTGTTCACAGTTGAGGGCAGTCGAACCGTCAAGATGTATCAGAGAGAGCAGCACCCTGGGAATGAGAAGCCGGCATTGCAGAACCAGAAAAGTAAATGCAACTTGTTCACTTGAATAATATATATAAATATACAGAGAGATAGAGAAAGAGCGAGAAAGAAAGAGAGAGAAGGGAAGAAAGCAAGAAAGAACTCACTTACTGCAGCACCTGTCACATTGTCAGCGCATTCAAAAGCATCTTCTTTCCAATAAAGTCATTTTGAAATACGATCACTGTTATGGAAGAACTGGAGCAGCCAACATGGGCACAGCAAGCTCCCATGGACAGCCAAGAAATATGGACCAGGTAATCTGTATTATTGATGTTGGACGAGCAATAAGCTAAAAAATGTGTTGCTGGAAAAGCGCAGCAGGTCAGGCAGCATCCAAGAAGCAGAAGAATCGATGTTTCAGGCATAAGCCCTTCTTCAGGAATGAGGAAAGTGTGTCCAGCAGGCTAAGATAAAAGGTAGGGAGGAGGGACTTGGGGGAGGGGCGTTGGGAATGCGACAGGTGGAAGGAGGTTAAGGTGAGGGTGCTAGGCCGGAGAGTGGGTGGGGGCAGAGAGGTCAGGAAGAAGATTGCAGTTCAAGAAGGCGGTGCTGAGTCCGAGGGTTGGGACTGAGATAAGGTGGGGGGAGGGGAAATGAAGAAGCCGGAGAAATCTGCATTCATCCCTTGTGGTTGGAGGGTTCCTAGGCGGAAGATGAGGCACTCTTCCTCCAGCCGTTGTGTTGCCATGGTCTGGCAATGGAGGAGGCCAAGGACCTTGGCGGAATGGGAGGGGGAGTTAAAGTGTTCAGCCACGGGGTGGTTGGGTTGGTTGGTGCGGGTGTCCCAGAGGTGTTCTCTGAAACGTTCCGCAAGTAGGCGGCCTGTCTCCCCAATATAAAGGAGGCCACATCAGGTGCAGCGGCTGCAGTAAATGATGTGTGGAGGTGCAGGTGAATTTGTGATGGATATGGAAGGATCCCTTGGGGCCTCGGAGGGAAGTGAGGGGGGAGGTGTGGGCGCAAGATTTGCATTTCTTGCGGTTGCAGGGGAAGGTGCCGGGAGTGGAGGTTGGGTTGGTGGGGGGTGTGGATCTGATGAGGTAGTCGTGGAGGGAGTGGTCTTTCGGGAACGCTGATAGGGGAGGGGAGGGAAATATATCCTTGGTAAGACGCCACCACCTAGAATATTTTTTAAAAAAAGCTAATCTAACCTTGCAAAATCTCATTTGTTTCACCAATGATTTTCAAGGATGGAAATCTGCTGTCCTGATCTAGTCTGACCTGCATATAATTCCAGATCCCCACAGCAACACAACTTATTCTTAACTGCACTCTGAAGTGGCTGAGCAACCAATTCAGCTCAAGTAGCAATTAGAGTTGGTTAATAAGTGCTGGCTCAGCTAGCAATGCCCAGAATACATGAATGATATTTGTTTTATAAAATCTATCTGGTGTAGGAAGACTGGCAATGCTGTTAGGGAGGGAAGTTTCTAGGATTTTGACCCAGTGACAGTGAAGAAACCACAATGATAAATTTTCAAGACAGGACGATGAGAGGCTTGGAAAGGAACTTGCAGATGGTAGTACGTACCTGCTACCCTTTTCCTTCTAATTGGATGTGTTTACAGGTCTGGGAGATACTGCCTCAGGAGCGTTGGTAAATTTCTGCAGCGCATCTTGTGGATAATGCACACTGCTGCGATTGAACATTGGTGGTGGAGGGAATGGATGCTTATAGATGTGGTACTAATCCACAGGGCTAGTTTGCCGTGGATGCTGCCAAGCTTCTTGAATGCAGTTAGAACCCAAGTCCCTGGTGCTGTGAGGAAGCAGTGCTAACCATTAAGCCACCATCCTGCCTATTGATGAAGCAGCTGAAGGTGGTTGGGCTTCTGCAGAGATGTCCTCGAACTGAGATGACTGACCTCCAACAACTGCAAGCATTTTCCTACGTTCCAGGTCTGACCTCAACCAGCGAAGATCGTTCCCCTGGTTCCCATTGACTCCAGTTTTGCTAGGGGCTCCTTGATGCCTCACTCGGTCGTATTTGGCTTTGATGCCCAGGGCTGTCACTCTCACCTCTTCTCTGAAATTCAACTCTCCTGTCCATGTTTGAGCCAAGGCTGTAATGGAGTCAGGAGCTGAGTGGCTCTTGCGGAACACAATCTGGGCATCACTGAGCAGGTGCTTGATAGCACTGTTGATGACACTTCCCATCACTTTACTGGCGATCAAGAGTAGACCGATGGGACAGCAATTGGCCAGGTTGGATTAAATCTGCTTTTGTTTGCAGGACATGCTTGGGCAATGTTTCACATGGTCAGGTAAATGTCAGTGTTGTAGCTGTACTGGAGCAACTAGACTAGGGAGGAGACAAGTACACACAATTTCAGTATAACAGCCGAAAGATATCAGGACTTATAACCTTTGCAGTATTTAGATCCTCCAGCCATTGGGTACCATGGGTCACAAGGTAAAGTGAGGACATCGGGAGTTCACTGCACCTTTTCATTTAAACGTATAACTAGCTGTCAGAATGTGATCCTCAGGCTGAAGGACAGTGTAGGTCGGGTGTTTCTGAAGCATATCAGAAATTGCAGTCTGTATTGACAGAATGTATTTGTGTTTTTACAGTGACTTCAGGGCTTCAAGATGTCTGAAGATGCTGTGACACGTTTGGATTTAAGTACATTGTAATGCAGTGGAACGCAGCAGCCAAAATGTACACAGCAAGTTCCCACAAATGGGAATGAGATCATTGGGTTTTAAGCAGTGTTGGCCCAGGGAAGAATTTTGATTCAGAAAACAGGAGTGAATGGCACCTTGTTCCTTCAAAGTCATGCTTCCTGCTCTTTTACGTTGATTAAAGTGAGCAGATGATTTATGATGGAGTCTGCTCCGGTTTCTTCACAGACCAAAGATGTGCAGGTTAGGCCGTGCTAAATTGCCCCATAGTATCCAGGGATGTGCATTCTTGGTGAAAGAGCTGTGATAAATGCAGGGTCACAGAGTGAGAGGGAGCAGTTGGGTCTGGGTGGAGAGGCTCTTCGGAGGGTCAGTGTGGACATAATGGGCCGAATGGCCTGCTGCCACACTGTAGGGATTCTATGCTCACTATGTCCCAGAAATTAGCCTAGTGAAGCTTCTCTAAGCTGATTCCCATGAATGTATGTTCCTCTTGAAGTGAGCTGACTAAGCTAGTAAACAGTGTAAGAATACAACAATGCCCAGTACTGTTGTAACAAGAGAGCTACCCACTGAGCGTGAGCCGAGAACTCAGATTGAGGTGCGGAAAGGCAGAAATGTGAGATCTCTTTCTTCACCCCCTGAAAAGTGCCTTGTATAACACTACACCAAGCTTTTGCTTAACTCCCAACTCCCTGATGTGTGATCAAGCTGCATGCGTAATGTTAATACCTCCGTGTAACGTTATAAAATTATAATAAATTCTGGCCTGAAACTCTCTCATAACGAATATAATTGGTTTTCACACTATTCCCACAAGTGCCTGCAGGCGGCTTAGAGCAGTTTAATAAATTTTACATTCAAACTTTTATTTTTTTTGTCTCGGCTAATGATGGAGTCATTTCATTTTGTCACCATTAAGCACAGATTTCAGAACTGAGTCACCACCAAATTCCATTTTTCTAACAGAAAATGTCAAGCGATTGCCAATTGACTGCTTGGCAGCGAACTAATGGTGGATGCCACACTTTGAGAATCTCAAGTCAGAGCCGTCTCAGTCCCATTTAAACAACTGTATGCAGTTCTGGACATCATCCTCGGTCAGGATATCTTAGCCTGAGGGTGAAAGCAGATTCATCAGGTGATGACGGAGTCAATGGAGCTGTCTACCAGGCAAGATGTTAAACTGAGCACCATCTGCCGGAGTGGGACCATTCGGTGCAGCCATTTTGGCTCGAGCGATTCGGCGCGGCCGGTTTGGCACAGCCGTTTTGGCGCAGACTCATTAGGCACAGAACTGTTTCGGCCCAGCTCATATTTATCCCTTTTCAGGCTTAGTTAAAAGCATTAATGAAAGCAATAAAAAGAAAAATAATATTTATCCTCTTTAGTAAAAATGTTAAAAAGAAAATAAAAATAAAAGAAATAAGGTAAATACGAAAAACCTAAAATATGACGTTTATTCAAAATTATGGGCAATCCCTCGTAAATACTCAACGTCATTTCTCTCACTAAATCTTCTTACAAGTGTTTGTATTCTAGCATCTGCTTCCCTGAATTTCTTTAATTTCAACGGAATATCATGCCCTGCTATGAGATGCTCATAGTAAATATCCCTTCCTCTCTGAACTTTTCGTAAGCTGTCAATAAATTTCCAAATAACATACATATATATATAGCCGTCGTATGAGCACTTCTCCTTTCCGCGTTTTGACAACAAAATTGTTGATGGCATTTAATGGGTTATATTTTATTTTAATAATAACTACAAACTACTGAAGAACTACAAAACAGTTCTGCACCAAAATGGGTCTGCGCCAAACGGGCTGCGCCTAATCGCTCGCGCCAAAATGGCTGCAGTGAATGGTCCTACACTCCCCCGTCTGCTACCTGGAAGACTGAAGATATCCCCTAGGGTAGAGAAGATCAGAGTCTTCAGAGGGATATAGACAAGTCAGAGCATCAGAGGCTGAGGGATGACCTTATAGAGTTTTATTAAATCATGAGGGGCATGGCTAAGATAAATAGACAAAGTCTTTTCCCTGGGGTGGGGGAGTCCAGAACTAGAGGTTTATGGTGAGGGGGGAAAGATATAAAAGAGACCTAAGGGGCAACTTTTTCACACAGAGGGTGGTACGTGTATGGAATGAGCTGCCAGAGGAAGTGGTGGAGGCTGGTGCAATTGCAACATTTAAGAGGCATTTGGATGAGTATATGAACAGGAAGGGTTTGGAGGGATATGGGCCGGGTGCTGGCAGGTGGGACTAGATTGGGTTGGGATATCTGGTCAGCCTGAATGGGTTGGACCGAAGGGTCTGTTTCCGTGCTGTACATCTCTATGACTCTATCACTTTAAATTAACTGAGTGGGCATTTAAAAAATCTTGGCAGATAGAATATAAAGTGGGGAGTAGGAGCTGAATATGATTTAAATGGAGAAAGTCTGCAGAAAGCTACGGAACAGAGGGATGTAAGAGTCTGTGTCTGTGAGTCAGGAAAAGCTCGCATCCAAACGTTCCAGCTTCATTGCCTGTGTACCTCTCTCCACTTCACCTGATGAAGGAGCAGTGCTCCGAAAGCGTGTGATCTTAAATAAGCCTGTCGGATTATAACCTAGTGTCGTGTGACTTCTGACTTTGCCCCCACCGGCAACTCCAAGTCATGTTCAGCAGGTAATACGGAAGGCAAATGAAATGTTGACCTTCTTTTCCAGTGGAATGGAATATAAAAGTGGCGAGGGTTTGGAATAAACATACAAAGCACTAGTCAGATGGCAATTGGAATACTGTGACCACTTTTGGTCTGATTATCTAAGGAAAGAAATACTGGCATTGGAGGCAGTCCAGAGAAGGTTCACGAGGTTGATACTGGATAGGGAGGGATTGTTTTATGAGGAGAAGTTGTGTAGTTTGGGTGTATACTTGCTGGAATGAAGTATAATCTTATTGAAACATATGAGGTTATGGAGGACATAACAAGGTGGATACAAAGGGGTTGTTTATTCTCCCCAGTGGGGAGTCTAGGATCAGAGGGTATACTTTCAGAGTAAGGGGTCACACATTTAAGAATGAGATGTCAAAGAATGTCTTCTCTCAGAAGGTAGAGGAATTCTTTACCACAGAGGGCTGTAGAGACTGGGTCATTAAGTGGGTTTCCTCCAGGTGCTCCGGTCTCCTCCCACAGTCCAAAGATGTGCAGGTCAGGTGAATTGGCTGTGCCAAATTGCCAGTAGTGTTAGGTACATTAGTCAGAGGGAAATGGGTCTGGGTGGGTTACTTTTCGGAGGGTCGGTGTGGACTGGTTGGGCCAAAGGGCCAGTTTCCACACTGTAGGGAATCTAATCTAATCTAATCTACTCTAATCTAATCTAATATTCAAGGATGAGACAGTTTTTTTAATCAGTGAGGGAATCAAGGATTATGGGGAAAATGCAGGACAGTGGAATTAACATAGAATCATAGAGGATAGGAGCAGAAAGAGGCCATTTGGCCCTTTGAGCCCACTCCATCATTCATCATGATCATGGCTGATTGTCCAATTCAACAGCCTAATCCTGCTTTCTTCCCATAACCTTTGATCCCATTCACCCCAAGTGATATATCTAGCTGCCTCTTGAAAACGGTCAATGTTAGACCATAACACAATGAGACATAGGAGCATAAATTAGGCCATTCGGCCCATTGATTTTGCTCCACCATTCAATCATGGCTGATACGTTTTTCAATCCCATTTCCCCACTCTCTCCCCATGTCTTCTGCAAACTTAGCCAGGATGTCCTCAGCCCCTTCATCCAGATTACTGATGTATAAAGTGAAAAGCTGTGGTCCCAGCACTGACGCTTGGGGAAAACCACTAGTCACTGGCTTCCAGCCTGAGAAGGGCCCTTTTATCCCCACTCTCTGCTTTCTGCCAGACAGCCAAGCATCTATTCATGGTGGTACCTGGCCTCTAACACCATGGGCCCTTATCTTACTGAGCAGCTTCCCATGTGGCACCTTATCAAAGGCCTTCTGGAAGTCCAGGTAGATAACATCCATTGACTCTCCTTCATCTAGCCTGCTTATCAACTCCTCAAAGAATTCTAACAGATTTTGTCAGGCATGACCTCCCCTTGATGAAACCATTCTGACTTTGCCCTATTTTGCACTTCTAAGTATTCAGAAATCTTATCCTTCACAATGGATTCAGGAAGGATGTATTGGCGCTGGAGCGGGTCCAGAGAATGTCCACGAGAATGATTCTAGGAGTGAAAGTCTTACCATGTGGGGAACATTTAAGGACTACGGGACTATACTTGATGGGGTTTAGAAGGATGAAGGGGGATCTGATTGAAACTTACAGAATACTGAACAGCAAGTAGACATTGGGAAGATGGTAGGTATATTATGTTTTGGAGATGCTGGTGTTGGACTGGGGCGCACAAAGTTAAAAATCACACAACACCAGGTTATAGTCCAATAGGTTTAATTGGGAGCACTAGCTTTCGGAGCACCGTTCCTTCATCACCCACTTGATGAAGGAGCAGCGCTGCGAAAGCTAGTGCTCCCAATTAAACCTGTTGGACTACAACCTGGTGTTGTGTGATTTTTAACATAGTATATTATGTGGTTGAGAAGGCATATGGGATAGTATCCTTTATGAGGTGAGCCATAGAATACAAGAGTAAGGAGGTTATAATGGAACTGTATAAACTTAGGCACTTCTGGTCACCACAATATAGGAAGGATATAATTGCATTACAGAGGATGTAGAGGTGATTTACCAGAATGCTGCCTGGGCTAAAAGTCTGAGCTCTCAGGAAAGATTGGAGAGGCTGATGTTATTTCTCTTGGAGCAGAGAAGATTGAGACGGGAGCTGATTGGGGAGTATTCCGGGCCTCAGATAGGGTGGATAGGAAGGCATGTTTTAACTAGCAAAAGGGTCAATATCAGGCGGCTTAAATTTAGGGTAAGAGGTAGAGGCTAAAAGGAGGATTGAAGAGAAATTTGTTTCATCAAGTGGCCAGTGAGAGTTCGGAATTCAATGCCTGAAAGAGTCAGACATTGAAACAGTATTTTGAAATTCACTTGCACTGTCGTCCCCCAGAGGGCTATGGGCCAAGTGCTGGATTAGTGTAGACTGGCTTGCACGTGATGTACCGAATGGCCTCCTTTTGATCTGCAAGCATAACAAAACTTTAACGGGAATCTGTTTCCTCTGTAGTCACTCAGCATCTCTGGAGGCATTTGGCAAAGGACAATAAATGCAGTATTGCTAGCAATAATCACATCCTGAATTATACAAACAAATTATAAAGAACATACTGATGCTCTTATTAAACATAAAATAGAATGCATTGTCTATAACCACAAGGTCCGAGAGAGTTAAATTGCTCGCCCTAATAAACTGCTTTGTCCTTTTAATAAGACTCTTTACACTGCTTACCATAAATAATCATTCTTGTCAAAATTAATGGAAGAAAAAGCCTTGATACCAGCTGAAAGCAATATGATTTCAGCATGGCCCATAATTAAGGTAATTATTCCTTTAATATACACAGGAAAACTGGTGCTGAAGTCGTACTGTTAATTTAATGAACACTGTAAAATTGAGATGTTCCATATATGTTCTCTCTAGGGGTACCAAAGAGCTTGCTTGTGGGTATCGAAACAAGGGCACAGTTTGATCTCATCTCTTATCTACTGAGCTAACTGCATTAGTGTTGCTGGTTAGTTTTGCAGTTTATTAGTGTGCAGAAGCTCATGATCTCTGCCTTTCTCTCCTCACTTAAGGCTTAACTCTTTGACAAACGTTTATTCCCCTGTCCTAGTCCCTCTCTGTTTTCTTGATTACTCTTTATCAAACACACTCTGGTACAACATTTTACTTCACTGAGCCAGTGATTTGATGCAAGTTTTGGTCTCTCCCAATCAGAATGTTTTTTTCCCTTTCGTGCATTGATGGTGAGGCCCATATTACCCCATCCCTACAACGGCTTCTAATTCATTCACAGGGCACAGGCATCCCTGGCTAGGTCAATCTTTATTGCCTCTTGCCAACTGCTCTTGAGAAGGCTGCCTTCTTGAATCACCATAGGCCATGTGCTGTAGGGACACGCACAATGCTGTCAGGAAGGGAATTCTAAGGTCTTGATGCGAAAGGAACAACAATTTTCCAAGTCAAGATGGTGTGTGTCTTAGGGAGGAATTAGCAAATGGTGGTGGTACTCCCATTACCCTTGTCCCCATAAGCTGGTTGTGGGTTTGGAAGGTGCTGTTGAAGGAGTCTCAGTGAGTTGCTATAGTACATTACAAACTGCTGCTGCAGTTTTTATTGATGGTGGAGGAAGTGAATCACAGCAACACATTATATTGCTTTTGCTTTGCTGCTAGGGGGAGCTCCCTGGGTGTAAATTGATTATCTGTACATTGAGCTTCAATAGGGTTGAGGCTCCAAGATACAACAATAGATGCATTAAATATGGATACATTTGAAGCACCAGTCTATGGGATTGGGGATATAGGATAGCTTTAGACATGTTAGAGTGATATATAGGAATATCAACATTAGTAGTTCCCATTTGATTAATGACAGTGAGAGAGTAACTGAAGACAGTAGAGTTAAATCTCTAAAATTCTGGCTGATTCCCTCCTCAGGAAGAAAGCCTTTCACCTTTTACAAACTCAGGATGCTCCAAGGTGTTTTGCAAGCAATGAAGTACTTTAAGGTAAAATCAACCATAGGGCTGCTCTCTCACTAGAGACCGGTGGACTGGTAGTTGGTTTAACCTGAGGGTCACCACTACACCTCAGGCAAGGGCAGAGTTTGAGTGGGACAATCCTTCAAGGTAACCTCAGCTGGGCTGGGATTGAACTCCTTTAGTATCACTTGGTATCACTTGTTCCTGCCAAGTATGCTACTCTGGGATGCACACAGTTCTATCACGTTAGATGGTGCTGTTAGGTTTTATTCAGAAGGGATGTGAATTTGGGAGTTCAGGTCACAATTTGAGAAAATCCAGTTCAAGTCAGAGAAGGTTAGTCTGAAAACTAAGGGCTTGAATTTGCCCTCAATCAGCAATGGGAAGTATGCTCACAGCCAATCAGCAGCCTGTTGCACAGCATGCCTGTCTTATTACCCACAGCTGGAATCCAGTGAACAGTTCTGATCCCCTTATCCAAGGACACATACACCTGGCTGACCCCAGGTTGACATGGCTGATCCTAGGGTTGTCTTATGAGGAGAGGTTGAGGAGGTTGAACCTGTACTCATTGGAGTTTAGGAAAATGAGAGGTGACAGTGTAGATGTGGAAAGGTTGCTTCCCCTTAGTGGCCAAGTCTAGGATCTGAGGGCATAATTTTAGAATAAGGAGTCACTCATTTAAGACAAAGATGAGAAGGGATTTACTGTATTCTTTCAGAGGAAGGTTGTGAATCTGGAGAAATCTTAGAATCATAGAGTCATCGGATTAAAGAATCCTTACAGTGTGGAAAGAGGTAAATTGGCCCATCAAGTCCAGCAGTGGCCCTCTGAAAACTATCCCACAGAGACTCCCACCCTATCCCTGTAACCCCACATTTTACTATGGCCAACCCACCTAGCTTGCACATCTCTGGACACTATGTGTAATTTAGCATGGCCAACCCACCTAACCAACACATCTCTGGACACTATGTGTAATTTAGCATGGCCAACCCACCTAACCAACACATCTCTGGACACGATGTGTAATTTAGCATGGCCCACCCACCTAACCAACACATCTCTGGACACAATGTACAATTTAGCATGGCCAACCCACCTAACCAACACATCTCTGGACACTATGTGTAATTTAGCATGGCCAACCCACCTAACCAACACATCTCTGGACACTATGTGTAATTTAGCATGGCCAACCCACCTAACCAACACATCGCTGGACACAATGTGCAATTTAGCATGGCCAACCCACCTAACCAACACATCTCTGGACACTATGTGTAATTTAGCATGGCCCACCCACCTAACCAACACATCTCTGGACACTATGTGTAATTTAGCATGGCCAACCCACCTAACCAACACATCGCTGGACACAATGTGCAATTTAGCATGGCCAACCCACCTAACCTACACATCGCTGGACACTATGTGTAATTCAGCATGGCCAACCCACCTAACCAACACATCGCTGGACACTATGTGTAATTTAGCATGGCCAACCCACCTAACCAACACATCACTGGACATATGTGTAATTTAGCATGGCCAACCCATCTAACCTACACATTGCTGGACACTATGTGCAATTTAGCATGGCCAACCCACCTAACCAGCAGATCTTTGGGAATCTTTACTATAGGGAAATGCCAAGGATGGGTCATTAACTGCATTCAATACTGAAATAGACAGATTTTTAACCAGAAAGGAATCGAGGCTTACACTGAGAAAGCAGGAAAGTGGAGTTGAGGATTATCAAATCAATGGTGATCATATTGAATGATGGAGCAGACTTGATGTGCTGAATGGCCTATTTCTACAACTCTGTCTTATGGGCCTTGCAAATGAGTGCTGAGATTTTTCATTCCAAACCCAGTAAAAGTGACAGAGAGATGAAGGAGGGAGTCTCCAAGAACAGTGAGCACTGAACCTCACAGCTGGGTACAAGCCCGTACCACACACTGTTTACAGAGATTACCATCACCCCCGACTCGAAAACCAGCTCAGGACAGATTACAGCAATGTGAGCAGCAAGCACACAGAGATGAAACAGAAAAAGGAAATGTTACAAAAATCTGTAGAGCAATAATGGGAATGTTTTCAAATAAAGATCACAACCATATCCCATGTAAAAAAAGATTGCAACTCGAGGTTTTAGCATATCATGGATAAATTAAATGCTTGGAAACCAATTAAAGAGGTCTGTTGAGGATAGGAATAGCAATGGATGAATTGAAAGGGGAATATGAGAATATATGATTAAAAAAAAGATTCCAAACAAAGTAAGTTAATGTGGAACATGAGAGAAAAATTTGCAAAACCATCAAAAGGAACACTAGTTCTCTTTGGCATCCATACCAGTATAAAGAGAATTATTGAAAGCAAGGTGAGGCTATAGACCTTGACTCTATGACCCAGCATCCCTGATGTCTCTGAAAGGGAAATTCAGATTTCTTCATGTGCAAGAAACTGTTTGCTAAATGACCGAACTCTAACCTGAAGGATGGCTCTACTTGTTCCAAACCTCCCGGCCATGGGGAGTTACTTATTCTCGTTTTACCCTATTAATTCTATTAATCATTTTAAATAGCCATGCTTGTATTACCCCTTGAATCCTTCA
This sequence comes from Chiloscyllium plagiosum, assembly GCF_037043375.1. Classification (NCBI taxonomy): domain Eukaryota; kingdom Metazoa; phylum Chordata; class Chondrichthyes; order Orectolobiformes; family Hemiscylliidae; genus Chiloscyllium; species Chiloscyllium plagiosum. The sequence goes on along the minus strand of NW_028270139.1, from coordinate 156,691,663 downwards.
TTCAAGAGGAGATTGATCAAATTTTTGAAATCTGTCATCATATCTTAAACAAGATAATTATAGCTAAAGTGAGAGATGGTGTACCAGAGTTGAGAAAAAGTATGTGTGGGGAGAGTTGTGATAGAGGGTAGAGAGGCAAAAGTAATTTGGATAGGAGTGCCAAAGTTCAAAGTTATTTCATTGGACCAGGTCCAAAGGGCAAACTGTATAGGCATCTGAAAGGATGGTCCCAGTCCTGTTGAGAAAGCAGTGGAGAGAATTGAGAGAGACAGTGGTTTCCTCTTGTACTGGTTAGAGGTAAAGAGGAACGAATAGTGGATCATTGAGTTTAAAAAGTCACCTAACAGAGTAAGGAAGAAACTTCCTCTGCTAGTCAGCTCTGGCTTAATAGGTCACTACTGGGTCAGAAGGGCAATGATTCAAGCCTCAGTCTAGAGGTTTAAGCATGACATTCAGGTTGACACTTCCAATGCTGAGAAGGAGGAAACAATGTGTAGGTAGCCCAATTAGGGAAGGGGCTGTACTGGACATTGTATTGGCCAGGTGATCAAAGTTTCATCGGGGGTCATTTTGGAAACAACGATCATAATTCTGTATATTTTAAGATAGTTACAGATAAGGATAAAACTGGTCCTCAGGTGGAAGTGCAAAATTGGGGAAGCTGAACTGCAACGGGATGAGATAGGAACTGAAGAAACTAGATGAGGGCAACTGTTTGAGGGTAAAGCCATAACTGACATTTAGGAGTCATTTAAGGGCCAATTGAGCAGAGTTCAAGACCAGCATGTTCCTGTGAGGATGAAAGGTAAGAATGGCAAGACTGAGGAACTCTGGATGACAAGCAATAGTGGAAATTTAATCAAAAAGAAAAAATAAGTTATATGTAATACTTTGGAAACTAAGATTAGACAAGATCCTTGAGGAAGATAAAACAAACAGGAAAGTACTTAAACAAGAAGTTAGGAGGGCCAAAAAGAGCTATGAAATGGCCTTGGCAAGTAGGATTAAGGAGAATCCCAAAGCATTTTATAAGTATTTTAGAATGAAGAGAGTAGATCAGGTAAGGTTAGGTCCATTCAACGATAAAGGAGGGAATTTATGCATGGAGTCCAAGGAAGTGAGTGATGTCCTTAATGAGTACTTTGCATCAGTATTCACCAAAGAGAAGGACGTGGATGATGGCAAGATTAGGGAGCGATATGTTGATATTCTGGGACATGTTGATATTGAGAAGGAGGAAGTGTTGGGTGTCTTGAAAAACATTAATGTAGATGAGTTGCCAGGGACTGATGAGGGCTATTCCAAGATACTGAGGGAGGCCAAGTAGGAGATGGCTGGGACCTTGACAGAGATGCTTGTCTCCTCTTTGGCCACAGTGGAGAATAACCAATGTTGTTCCTTTGTTTAACAAGGGCAACAGGGATAATCTAGGAAACTATAGACCAGTGAGGCCTACATCAGTGGTGGGGAAATTATTGGAGAAGATTCTGAGGATGAGGACTCACTCGCATTTGGAAAAAAATTGACTTACCATTGAAAGTCAACATGGCTGTGAACAGGAGAGATCCTGTCTCACAAACGTGAGGAAATAACAAAGGTGATTGATGAGAGTGGAAGGTGTCTACATGGACTATACAAAAGCATTTGGCAAGTTTCATGATGGTAGGCTGGTCCAGAAGATTAAGTCACATAGGAACCAAGGTCAGTTGGTAAGTTGGATATAAAATTGGCTTGGTCAGAGAGGACAGAGGGCAGTTGTGGAGCAGTGTTTTTCTGACTGAAGGGTCTCTGACCAGTGGCATTCCACAAGAGTCAGTGCTGGGACCTCTGTTGTGTATGTAGGTAGGTAGCTTAATTAGTAAGTTTGCAGATGACACAAACATTGGTAATGGAGTCTGCCGATAGTGAGTAAGGTTGTCAAAAAAGCAAATATCAGTTGGAAACTTGGTGGAGATATGGCAGATGGAGCTTAATCTGGACAAGTATGAGGTGATGCTTTTTGGGAGGTCAAATGCAAGAAGAAAGTTTACATGAAATGGTTGGACCCTTAGGAGCATTGATATACTGAGGGATCTCGGGGTACAAGTCCATAGCTCCCTGAAAGTGGCAGCACAAGTGGATAAGGTGGTAAAAAGGAATACAGCACGCTTGACTTCAGTAGTCAGGACATTGAGTACAAGTCATGTTGCAGCTGTATAAAACTTTAGTTCGGCCACATTTGCAGTACTATGTGCAGCTGTGGTCACCACACTATAGGAAGGATGTAGATGTTTTGGAGAGGGTGCAAAAGAGGTTTACCAGGATGTTGTATGGGTTGGAGTGTGTTAGCTATAAAGAGAATTTGGAGAAATTTGGATTGTTTTCACTAGAGCATCTAAGGCTGAGGGATGACCTGATAGAAGTACAGTAGCGCCTTGACATACGAACGACCCCATTCACGAACAAATCGGTTTACGAACATGCAAGGTACAAACGAAATTCAAGGTACAAACGAAGGTACAAACGCAAAAAGCCCATGTGCAACCACGTGGTTTCATTGTTCTGCTTTGCTATGCGCGTTTTGAACGCAAAAGCTCTTGGGCCCTGCGTGATCTCATTCAGTTCGTCTTTGGCGCAGACACTGTGAACATCGTTTGTTGCTACATCCAAGCATTCTTATGCTTTTTTTCTGTTTTTTGCATTAAATTAGCCCTCATTATGGCTCCCATGAAAGTGAAAAGTGGTGGTGATAGTGGTGTTAAGAAGCCTAAACGTATTTCTGTGGAAACGAAGAAGGAAATAATAGCTAAACACGAGAATGGTGCTCGCGTATCTGATCTCACTAAGCAGTACGACATGGCAAAATGGATCAATTGGAATTACACTAATTCAAATGGGAAAAATTGATTCAGTTCGTGAACTTTTCAGTTCGCGAACCGGGTCCCGGAACGGATTAAGTTCGTAAGTCGAGGCGCTACTGTATATAAAATTACAAGAGGCATGGATAGGGTGGATAATCAAAGTCTTTTTCTCTGAGGAGAAATGCCAAAGATTAGGTTTAAGGTGTGAGGGGAAAGGTTTAAACAAAATGTACAAGTTATTTTATGCAGAAGGTGGTAGGTGCTGAGAACATAGAGTCATACAGTCATAGAGATGTACAGCACAGAAACAGACCCTTCGGTCCAACTCGTCCATGCTGACCAGATATCCCAATCTAATCTAGTCCCATTTGCCAGCACTTGGCCCATATCCTTCCAAACCCTTCATGTAGGCAAAAACAAGGACTGCAGATGCTGGAAACCAGAGACTAGATTAGAGTGGTGCTGGAAAAGCACAGCAGGTCAGGCAGCATCCGAGGAGCAGGAAAATTGACATTTCGGGCAAAAGCCCTTCATCAGGATTAGAGGCAGAGAGTCTGAAGGGTGGAGAGATAAATGAGAGGGGTGTCGGGGTGGGGAGAAAGTAACATAGAGTACAATAGGTGAATGGGGGTGGGGATGGAGGTGATAGGTCAGAGACGAGGGTGGGGGAAGGTAGCAAAGAGTTCAATGGGTGAATGGGGGTGGGGACGAAGGTGATGGGTCAGAGAGGAGGGTGGAGTGGATAGGTGGGAAGGAATATAGGCAGGTAGGACAGGTCATGGGGACATTGCTGAGCTGGAAGGTTGGAGCTGGGGTGAGGTGGGGGAAGGGGAAATGAGGAAACTGTTGAAGTCCACATTGATGCCCTGGGGTTGAAGTGTTCCGAGGCGGAAGATGAGGCGTTCTTCCTCCAGGTGTCTGGTGGTGAGGGAGCGGCAGTGAAGGAGGCCCAGGACCTCCATGTCCTCAGCAGAGCGGGAGGGGGAGTTGAAATGTAGGGTTGATTAGTGCGGGTGTCCCGGAGATGTTCCCTAAAGCACTCTGCTAGGAGGCGTCCAGTCTCCCCAGTGTAGATCCTATTCATATACCCATCCAGATGCTTTTTAAATGTCATAATTGTATCAGCCTCCACCACTTCATCTGGCACCACCCTCTGTGTGAAGAAATTGCCCCTTAAGACCCTTTTAAACCTTTCCCTCTCACCCTAAACCTATGCCCTCTAGCTCTGGACTCCCCCTGCCTAGGGAAAAGACTGTGTCTATTTATCCTACTATGCCCTCATGATTTTATAAATCTCTATAAGGTCATCCCTTAACCTCTGATGCCCCAGGGCAAACAGCCCCAGCCTATTCAGCCTCTTCCTGTATCTCAAGTCCTCCAACCCTGGCAACATCTTTGTAAATCTTTTCTGAACCCTTTCAAGTTTCAAGAGCTGAACACAATATTCCAAAAGTAGCCTAACCAATACCCTGTACGGCCACAACATGACCTCCTAACTCCTATATTCAATATTCTGACCAATAAAGAAAAGCATACCAAACGCCTTCTTCACTATCCTATCTCCCTGTGACCCTACTTTCAAGGAGCTATGAACCTTCATTCCAAGGTCTCTTTGTTTAGCAACACTCCTCAGGACTTTACCATTAAGTATCTAAGTTCTACTGTGATTTGCTTTCCCAAAATGCAGCACCTCACATTTGTCTAAATTAAACTCCATCTGCCACTCCTCAGCCCACTGGCCCATCTGATCAAGATCCCATTGTACTCTGAGGTAACCTTCTTCGCTGTCCAGTACACCTCCAATTTTTGGTGTCATCTGCAAACTTACTAACTATACCTCCTACGTTCACATCCAAATCATTTATATCAATGACGAAAAGCAGTGGACCCAGCACCGATCCTTGTGGCACTCCACTGGTCACAGGCCTCCAGTCTGAAAAACAACCCTCCACCACCACCCTCTGTCTTCTATCTTCGAGCCAGTTCTGTATCCAAGTGGCTAGTTCTTCCTGTATTCCATGAGATCTAATCTTGCTAACCAATCTCCCATGGGGGACTTTGTCAAACGCCTTACTGCTGCTAGTGGACATGGTAGAAGCAGATATATTAGCAACGTTTAAGAAGCATTTAGAAAGATCCATGGACATGCAGAGAATAGATGGATATGGACCATGTGCAGACAGATGGATTAGTTTAAAATGACTTTGTGGCCGGCCCAGATATGGTAGGCCGAAGGGCCAGTTCCTGTCCTGTATCATTCTATGTTCTGTGCTCTGTGAGGAGGAGGGGGCATTATAAATTCTGTGCCTTGATGTCTTCATGTATTTTTCTATCGTGAACTGAAAGGAGAAAATAACCGTTTTAAAGCAAGGATCGCTGCACGATTTGAAAGCACCAAAGTTGACATTCATTGTGAACATTGGTTACACAGCTGCCTCTTCAACATAGAATCCCTACAGTACAGAAAGAGGCCATTCAGCCCATTGAGATCACACTGATCCTCTGAAGAGCACCCCATCCAACCCTAGCCCAAGGCAGAGATCTGATAGTGATGGCTCAAATAATCAGCTGGAGGAGGAATGTGGCGATTGGAGGGTCAGTATTAAAGCTTAATTCCTTCCCTGAATCCAAGGTCCTCAAGATTACTGAAACAACCTTTAATTATCAGCATTGGCCATTTACCAAATAGTCACCTTCACTGAGCTAGGATTAAAGATCTCGAAGTTTGTGCTCTTTCTCACCTACATTAAACCAGATACTGATTATGGGCTTCTTTACCCCACTCTTTACAATCGACAGCGAAGTGTCAATTCCTGATGAAGAACTTATGCTTGAAACATCGATCCTCCTGCTCCTCAGATGCTGCCTGACTGCTGTGTTTTTCCAGCGCCACACTCTCGACTCTGATCTCCAGCATCTGCAGGCCTCACTCTCTCCTAGTGGATTGTCAATGGCTACTAAAGCTTCTCTTGCCTAACCACTTGGACTCTGGTAACAGTAACTCTTGTGCTGCCTATCTATTTCAACACTCTCCAACTCCAGTCTACCACTAATACCTCTGTCAGCAAGCACACACATAATTTGAAATCAGAGAAACTTCAAATCATTCTTAAACCCCAGTCATTTCCATGACAGTATAATCTACGCTGAGATATTCTTAGGGCAAGCACCTAGAATAGATTTGCAGGTTTACATTTTAGCCTAATTATTTACAACTTGTCCTTTGATCCGGTTAAGTAAATTGTCTTCACAGCCTTTCACTGTATACTGTTAACTTTTGTCACTTATATATATATATATATATATATATATATATAGTTGTGGATATAGAAAGCATGGTTTGTTTGTTTGCAGATGACACTAAGATTGATGGTATAGTGGACAGTGAAGAAGGTTATCTAAGATTACAAAGAGATCTTGATCAATTTGGTCAAAGAACTGAGGAGTGGCAGATGGAGTTTAATTTGGGTAAATATGAGGTATCATTTTGGCCAAACAAATAAAGGCAAGACATATACAATTAAAAGTAGGGCCTTGGGTAGTGTTACAGAACAGAGAGGCCTAGGGATTCACGTACATAATTCTCTGAATTTTGCATCTCATATCGATAGAGCGGTTAAGAAGGCATTTATCACGGTGGCCTTTATTGCTCAGACCTTTGAGTATTTAAATTAGGACTTTATGTTGGGGCTGTACATTGACTTTGGTGAGGTCTTTTCTGGAATACTGTGTCCAGTTCTGATCGTCCCATTATAGGAAGGATATTATTAAACTGGAGAGGGTTCAGAAGAGATTTACCAGGATGTTGCCGGGAACGGAGGGTTTAAGTTACAAGGCGAGGTCGGACAGGCTGGGACTTTTTTCACTGGAGTGTATGAGATTGAGAAATGACCTTGTAGAGGTTTATAAAATCATGAGGAGTGTAGGTAAAGTAAATGGCTGGTGTCTTTTCCCGAAGGTGGGAGATTTTAAGGTTAGTGGCATATCTTTAAGGTGAGAGGAGAAAGATTTTAAAAAGACATTAGGGGCAATTCTTTTTCACTGAGAGTAATTTGTGTGTGGAATGAATTTCCAGAGAAAGTCATAGAGTCATTGAGTCATAGAGATGCCCAGCATGGAAACAGACCCAACTCAGCCATGTCGACCAGATTTCCGAAACTAATCTAGTCCCATTTGCCAGCATTTGGCCAATATCCCTCTAAACCCTTCCTATTCATATACCCATCCAGATGCCTTATAAATATTGTAATTGTACCAGCCTCCACAACTTCCTCTGGCAGCTCATTCCATACACGTAGCACTATCCACGTGAAAACGTTGCCTTTAGGTCCCTTTTAAATTTTTACCCCTCACCTTAAACCTATGCCCTCTAATTCTGGACTCCCCTACACCAGAGAAAATATCTTGTCTATTTATCCTATCCATGCCCCTCATGATTTTGTAAACCTCTATAAGGTCACCCCTCAGCCTCCAACGCTCCAGGGAAAATAGCCCCAGCCTATTCAGCCTCTTCCTATAGCTCAAATCCTCCAACCCTGGCAACATCCTTGTAAATCTTTTCTGAACCCTTTCAGGTTTCACAGCATCCTTCCGATAGCTGGGATACCAGAATTTTACACAATATTCCAAAAGCGCCGGAACCAATGTCCTGTACAGCCGCAACATGACCTCCCAACTCAATACTCTGACTAATAAAGGTAAGCATGTCAAATGCCTTCTTCATTATCCTACCTATCTGCGACTTCATTTTGTGCTGTATGCGATACGGTTACAACGGTTACAAGACATTTGGAAAAGTACATGAGGAAGAACTGTTAGAGGGACATGGGTTAAACGCAGGCTGATGGGACTAAATTAGTTTGGAATTATGGGGGGGCATGGACTGGCTGGACTGAAGGTCTGTTTCCATGCTGTATGACTATGATTCCATGACTAATTAGTTTAAACTCCCAAAAAAAAATTTCTCTGCACTTTCATAACTGCAAGCCGTAGGCGCTATGGAATCTTCCCAGCCTCTGAGTGAGGTGGGCAGTTGCAAGTCAGAAATGGGGGAACCAAAATATTAGAATCTCAAAGTTCTGCAAGGTCTGATTTTCCACTCAAGATTTTCAACGGCGAGGTAAGAATTTCACTCGTGAGTGATGAGAGGCCTATTTGCATGCATTAACGTCTCATTATCACATCATCTTGCTTCATTTATATGCAGTTTGGTATTTTTCCCAGGTGGCAGAGAGAAACTAGACAGATCCCAACATGAAAGTCTGAACAGGAATCTGGGCCCTGCAGCTCCCCATTAGCTGAACAGCTCTCCATGTTGGTCAATGCATTCCATGGAGAGTGACCATCTGATCCCGATGCCAATTGACGTTGGCATCAGGCAAGCACCAGCTTCAGTACATCATCCTGCCACATGTCAAGTCACAGATGCCTTTGTTTTGTTTGTTGAATAGAGTCAAACTCTAATGTTTGTTTCTTATCTTCATATGTTCCTGTAAAGAACTGAACTGCTTTAGTCACTCTGTTTTTAGAGCATATTTTAAAATTTAAAATAATCATCCGGGCACATGTTGGACTCACTTATAATACAAGTTCAACTCTTCAATACAGTCAATTCTTCGATAACAGGATGGTTGCGTTCTTGTACAGCCCCACATTGTGGAAAAATTATGCTTAGAAACAGCGCTTAAAGTGTTGGCTATGTAATCGTGTCACAGCCAAAACACGTTTTAAAAGTTGCACTTGAAAAACAATGTCCCCAAATTGGTAATTGCGTTACAGCAAATTTGCATTAATGAAATGCACATTATAGCAGAACAACCTGTACTGTACTTCCTGTCATCTTATATTGTCATGCTGTTGACAAGCTGCAGTGCATGCAGGGACAGAAACTAACTCTTGCATCAGAACAAGGTGCAATTCAGGGCTCTTAGTGCTCACTCACTTTGCACCTCATTGGTAACTCAGAGCATCTCTGCGTTCCCTTGCATTGCCTTGCATTTTTACACACCAGAATTTGGAGGCTCACAGCACTACTTCACACAGGCACAAAGCCAGTCAGCTTATCACATTTGTCAGCAGTGATCAGTCAAGTGTGTGGGCATGTTGCTGGAGGGCAGGGTTATAAGTCGATTGTGCACGGCACATGCCAGTAGTTTAAGCAGCAAACACACTGCATGTGCTTCAAGCCAGTGGCCAGATCCTGAAATTGAAGGGATGTAGTCCTTACTTAAATCAAGAGAACCATCATCTGACAGCCTGCTACACTCAGACAAGGGAATTGTTTGATACCTGTGCAGGGACCTGGACACTGTCAATCTGCCACTTAGAGGGTTCGGGATCAGGGTTTGATCTCATTATGGTGTGGGGAGTGGGCGGTACTCAATCTCGCAGTGCAATCAGTGTAGGGGCTTTCTTCTTTTTAACCATGGGATGTGGGCAGCAGAGGCTAGGTAGTGTTTACACCCCATCCCTGTTTGCCCCAAGGCAATTAAGAATCAGCCTCATCGCTGTGGGTCTGGAGTCACATGTAGGTGGCAGATTTCTCTTCCTTAAAGAATACTAATGAATCAGGGAGCTTTACTTTACCCCTGACAATAGCTTCATGGTCAACCTTAATCTCCAAATTTTGATTGACTTCAACTTTCATCATTTGCCATGGAGGGATTCCAACCCACACCCCTTGAACATTAAACAAAAAAAATATTCCAAAGAACTGCGAATGCTGGAAATCGGAAGCGAAACCAGAAATTGTTTGAATTTTGAAGAAGGGTCACTGGTCCTGAAGTGTTAATTCAGCAGCTGAGAATTTCCTAGCAATTTCTGTTTTTGTCCCTAAACTTTTACCTGAGATCTCCCGATGAATGGTCCAGTGATACTATCACCAGGTCATCGCTGAGTAAGTCAGGGATTAGATTAGATTAGATTAGTTACAGTGTGGAAACAGGCCCTTCGGCCCAACAAGTCCACACCGACCCACCGAAGCGCAACCCACCCAGACCCATTCCCTTACATTTACCCCTTCACCTAACACTACGGGCAATTTAGCATGGCCAACTCACCTAACCTGCACATTTTCTTGTCACTCTTCAGTTTGGAGTGCCCTTCCAAAATGGCCAGGGGTTCAGCTGCTGTCAGTCCTGGAGGTCTATCAACTAAAAATCAATGGGAGAATTGTCATGGGCTACTGCTGTAGTGAGCGAGGTGGGGAGGTCAATTATAGGGTGGGATGCAGAGTGGACAATAATTGTGCAGGAGGACAACTCAACAAAACAGGAGAGGGGGAGATAATAGAGCTTTGGAATGAACGGCTTACTGTGGGAGTGTGGGTCACTGACAGTCACTACCCATCAGACTTCAACAGGGGAAAGAATGCATCACGATATTTGACATAGCCAAGCCAAACGCAGAGGGTCAGGAGATAAAGTGGGGAGATGAATATTTAGAGTATTGGATGGCAACCTGGGAAATCTCAAACTTCATGGGGTGGTCAACTGTGAGAAAACCAGAAAGGAACATGATGCCCCCTAGTTTTCTATGATTCTGGGGATGCTTTCTGTGTCTTCCAGAAACCCTTTGTTTCAGAAGCTCGCTCCACCTTTATGACAAGCTGTGCAGCGAGAGGCACTGACACACTGGATGCTGAGAAAGCTCTCCATAGAAATCAAAGCAGGTACCTGACGAATTCAGCTCACCACTTGTTCTGAAAGACTTCTGTGCTCCACACGCCCTGTACCCAGGCATCCCTCGTCCATAGACATTGGCATCTGACATTTGCCCATTTCACAAGGCCATCGCCAGGGACAGTCTGCCGGTGTGGACACAGCCACCTTGGATTCCAGCATTTGCATTTTTTCAGTCTCTAGCCCAGTTTGTAGGCAAGACCAGGTTGCATCTCAGGGACGCTTGATTGCTCTCTCTGTGCCAGCTCCTTGCCATTTGCACCTCAGCCAGAACCAAAGTCTATCAATACTGACGTAGTGGCATCCAGATTTGTATAGGCACACAAACAGACTGCTCACACAGCAGGGGGAATCAGTGGTAATGTCGCTGGAGTAGCACCTCAGGTTAATGAGCTGGGATCATGGGTTCAAGCCTGACTGTGACAAGTAATTAAATTTGAACTGAATAAAATTCTGATTTATTTTTTAAAAAGCTAGTCGAATGATAATCATGCAGCTACTGTTGATTGTCACAAAAAAAACCCAAGTGGTCTACAATTTCTATAAGGACAGAAATCTGCTTTCTTCGTCTGGTCTGGCGAAGAACCCATGATGTGGGTTCAGGCAGACATCTGGTGAGTGGCGAATTATTCCAGCAATGCTGAGTGGTAAGAAGGAATCAGAATGTGACTTCAGAGCCTCAACAGTGCGGTTGACTTTTAAATGTCTCCGGGGCAATTAGGTATGGCCGATAAATGCTGCCCCACATCCCAGGGACACAGAAATATAAAAGCCTCTTCCGATTCTTGTATTCTCACTTCCGCTAAGAGGGGTACATCCCTCCCACGAGTTGGCATGTTGCTGCTTCTCTAAGAATAACCAGGAACAGCAACAGACTGGCACAGAAGATAAGGAGCACCCAGCTCAGGTAGAGGATGCATTCGCAAGGCCCTCTCATGTTTCATGGGGTCAACAGGGCACCCATAGATTTTCCCTTGTGACTTTGGGGTGGCACAGTGCTTTAGTGGTTAGCAGCTACTGCCTCACAGTGCCTGGGACCTGCTTTGATTCCAGCCTCGGGTGACTGTCTATGTGGAGTTTGCACGTTCTTGCCAGGTCTACATAGGTTTCCTCCCACAGTCACAAAGATGTGCAGGTTAGGTGGATTGGCCATCCAAATTGTCCTGCAAGCGATAATTTGTGGCGTGCTGTACTCTGCATAACTGGAATGGGTGACAAGGCTGGATGCTGAGGAACTGCGGGAATGAGAGCAGCCTTCCGAGGAGGAGAATGAGGAATCTGGGGAGAAGGGAAACTTCCCTTGCCCATGACAGAGCTCAACTGCATTGGGTGCTCCAAGGCAGACTGCACCTGATCGATAGCCGCTTCCAGGGATAGAGAGTAGGATGCAGGAGACCATCATGGAATATGAAACAGACGTTGGTCATCATTCCGGAATTCGCTTTGCTTTGTGGAGGTGACCCCTCTATTAGTTTTGTTTGGTTTGCTTTTTGCTGTCTCTAAATAAAGTCTCACATTTTTACTTGTCTGATTGTTTGCCTGTATGTGATGTCCTCCTATTGGTCAATGACAAGCCATGGGTATACAGTGGACATTAGGGGTAGAGCCGCAGTGAATTCTAGGGTATTTACACAGCTGAAAACAGGTAAGAACAGTGTGGTCTGGTGTTTAAACAGCGATAGAGATGAGACAACAGGTGTGTATGTGTGAGGGACGATCAGAATAGCTGCTGTACCATGATGTAGTGGGCAACACTGGATTGTCAACATGATGTGGGTTCAGGAAGATATCTGGTGAGTGGCGAATTATTCCAGCAATGCTGAGTTGTAAGAAGGAATCAGAATCGAACGTTAGGAATGCCTTAGGCATACAGTAGGTAGGTAATGAGGCATAGTGAAAAATCTCACAGGGCTTCAAGACAAAATAATTCTCCCGAAAAACTCCACACAACTTAGACTTAGAACTCAGCCATAGAGTCATACAGTATGGAAACTGACCCTTTGGTCCAACTCATCCATTTTGATCGTGTTCCCAAACTAAACTAGTCCCACCTGCTTGGGTTTGGTCCATATCCCTCCAAACGTTCCCTATTCATGTACTTATCCAAGTGTTTTTTTTTTAAATGTTGTAACTGTACTTGCATTCACAAATTCTTCAGGATGTTCATTCCACACACAAACCTACTCTGTATCTAAAAACATTGCCCTTTGTGTCCTTTCTAAAACTTTCTCTTCTCACCTTAAAAAACATGATACCTCTTTTTGAACTCCCCCAGGCTAGGAAAAAGACCCAAATCCATTCACTTTATCTATTACCCCTCATGATTTTATAAACCTCTCTAAGGTCACCCCTCAACCTCCTAAGCTCCAGTGAAGAGAGTCCCGGCCTATCCAATCTCTCCAAATAACTCAAACCCTCCATTCCCAACAGCATCTTGGTAAATCTTTTCTGAACCCTCTCCAGTTTAATAATATCCTTCCTATAACAGGGTGACCAGAACTGGACGCAGTTCTCCAGAAGAGGCCTCACCAACATCTTATACAACCTCAAAAAGATGACCCAACTCCTAACTTCAAAGATAAATAAAGCAATAAAGGCACGCATACTAAATGCTTTCTTAACCATCCTGTCTACCTGTGATGCAAACTTCAAAGAATTTCAAAGCCATGCACTGGGAGAGTATCAGTCTGGATTTTTAACCCAAGTAAGTCTTTTATGTTGAACCTACAACCTCCTGAATCAGTGTAAGAGGCTGACATGCGCTAGATGAAAGCAAACCTTTACTTCTTGTCAAGTGACTTGGCACTGTGAGACATCTTGAGATTGAGAGCATTCTTTGAGAGAGAGAGAGAAAACTTTAAGTGGCTGTAGTTCATCTGTCTAGACATGATTCCTAGCCAAGATCAGAGATGAAAGCAAAAGGATAGAATTATCACCAGAATGATTGAAAACATTGGTCACATCTGAGTCAGTATTGGACTCCAACCCATGATCCAACTCAACAGGCCCCCCACCCAGTTCCATCAGGGAGTGAAGATGATCACTGCATCTGCTTGGCCTTGCTTTCAACCCATGTCCCAGAAGTGAATGGGCAGGAGCTCAGCTGTGCTGTCCCACCCAGTTCGAACCTCCCGGAGTTACGAACACACGATTTAACTGTGCTGAGGCCAAAATTGAGTCCATGCTCCAGCTAATTAGAAACATTCTAAATCCCACCAGGAGAGATTAAAAACATTGGTCGGTCATCCTTTTCTGCTTAAACAGAGGCATAGAATGTATGAACAAGGACGTTATGCCAAAACGTCATCAATCATAAGTTATTAACCTCAACCAGGGAAGTGCTTTCAATTGTGGGCAGTGATGGAGGAGTGGGCCAAGGTGTCTCAGAGGGATGGGCCCTGTCGAATGCAGATGGTGGAGGGGAGAAGTAGGCGGGGGGGGGGGGGGGGGGGGGGGGGGGTGGTGTGATGCGATTGGTTGTGACATTTTGTGGAAAAGTCCCAAATATCTGTCACCACTTGTATGTAGAAGTGTTTCTTAACTTCAATTCTGAAAAGCTTACCTCTAATGTTCAGATGCTGGTCTCATAGAATAGCCAACCAATTTAACTCAATCAATCGATGATATCAGGAATACAAGTGCAGTTTGTTTAATATCTCCTTCTAAATTCACCCTTTGAGTCCAGGTGGTTTCTGGCAAATCTACATCGTACTCACCACATCAAGCTAATTCCTATACTTAAGATTAGCCCTAACTGAACAGGGCTCTTTGAACAGAAAGAAATCCCTCCTGGATTGTCCTTAGCTTTTAATGTTTCAACAAGCAAATTGGAATGGTTCCTTGGTGATGTGGTTCAAGATCACGGTTATGGATGCAGGAGGACAGACAGTGGGGAAAAAGCAGAACAGAAACTGTGGGCAAAAGACGGATTGGCCTTATTTAGAAAGTTAACCTTATTGGAGCTGTTCGAAACCAGTGACAACAGGAAGATGGATGGTGGGCACTTTTGTGCACTGCCTGACAAAGCCCTTAGCCCTGAGACATTTATTTTCCAAATTGTACCACAAAGGCATCCTGAACAATATCTGACAAGAAAGCCTGCAAAAGACAATTACATTTTGTTGGGCATTGCAAATTGCCCTCGCTGAAAACTTTACTTCTTTTCAGAAAGTGAAAGCTCTGAGTCGTTTCAAACACGAGGTCTCAGAGCCAAAGGTACGTGAAGCAATCAGTAAAAGGAACAGAAACAATGGCTTGCATTTGTATAGCACCTTCATGGTGTGGTACAATCAGATCAAAAACAAACCAAGCCGTGTTTGTGGAATTGCAAAATTGAGAATTGCTTTGTGCATTTCATCGACGTGGTGCTATCACATCATGGGATTAGTTTATAATGTCATGTTGTGAAACTTGAAAGGGTTCAGAAAAAATTTGCCAGGATGTTGCCAGGTTTGGAGGGTTTGAGCGACAGGGAGAGGCTGAATAGGCTGGGGCTGTTTTCCCTGGAGCATCAGACACTGAGGGGTGACCTTATAGAGGTTTACGAAATCATGAGGGGAATGGACAGGGCTTTTCCCTGGGCTGGGGGAGCCCAGAGCTAGAGGGCATAGTTTTAGGGTGAGAGCGGAAAGATTTGAAAGGGTCTAAGGGGCAACGCTTTCGCACATAGGATGGTGCGTGTATAGAATGAGCTGCCAGAGGAAGTGGTTCAGGCTAGTACAATTACAACATTTAAAAGGTATCTGAATAGGTATATGAACAGGAAGGGTTTAGAGGGATATGGGCCAAATGCTGGCAAATGGAACTAGATTAATTTAAGATATCCGGTTGGCACCAGAAGGAGTTGGACTAGTGGATCTGTTTCTGTGCTGTCCATTTCTATGAGTTTATGACTCTATCATGGTCAGCACAGACATTTGTAGAGAAATTGAGGACAGCAGATGCTGGAGATCAGAGTCGCAAAGTGTGGCGTTGGAAAAGCACAGCAGGTCAGGCAGCATCCGAGGAGTAGGAGAGTCGACATTTTGGGCATAAGCCCTTCATCAGGAATTAATGGCCAAAGGGCCTGCTCCTGTGCTCTATGGTTCTATGTTCTATCAGCAGAGGATGGTTTCTGGGAAGAGAGTAAAGGATTCATGTTTAACAGCTGGTGCAGTTCTAATTCTGTTTTTAGCTGAATTTACAACCGCTTGTCTCTGGAACCTCACAATTTGGAGGTAGGACAGGTGACCAAAACCTTAAACAGAGAAGTTTCAAGGTTTCTCCTAAAGAGGTGACAGGTGGAGAGAGATAGGGTTTACCAAGAGTCTAGATGCCTCAGGTTGTGGCTGCTATTTATAAAGTGAGTCAAGTTGGAGATACCCAAGAAAGTGGAAATGGAGAATCACATAGTCCTCAGAGAGTTGCTGGGCTGGAAGAAGTCTGAGGGACATAAAATCGTAGAATTCCTGCAGTGTGGAGGCAGGCCATACAGTCCAAACTGACTCGCCCACCCAGACCCAGATCCCACCCACCCACCTCCCCCTGCCCCCCTGCATTTCCTATGGCTAATCCATCTAACCTACACATCCCTGGAGACTATGGGCAATTCAACATGAGCAATCCACCTAACTTGCACATCATTGGAGTGTGGGAGGAAACCGGAGCAAACTCATGCTGACACGAGTAGAATGTGCAAACTCCTCACAGGCAGTCACATGGTGCTTGGTGCTGTGCGGGACAAAAAAACTGCAGTTCCTGGAATCCAAAGTAGACAAGCAGGAAGCTGGAAGAACTCAGCAAGTCAGGCATTATCAGGAGGTGCAGAAGTCGACGTTTTGGGTGTAACCCTTTTTCAAGACACTGTGAGGCAGCAGTGCTAACCCTTTGGACAGGCCAGGAGAGATTTGAGCATGAGTGTGAGAATTTCAAATCTGGGGAGGTTACTAGAACAATGATTAAAGTAAGTCATTGTGCACAAAGCACTCCTTATTGTTCCGTGAGAGTAGTGTCTGTAAGGCACTTGCTAGTCTTCACTCTTCAGGCTCTGAGCTGCTTAATAATGAATGCATTACAATAATATGCTCCAGCAGGTTACAGCAAATAATGTCAAGTGCGCACAAATTTCCTTTAACGAGCTGGGTCTCAATGGGCCTGTCATTGTGTTTTTTTTGTACAGTGATTCCACAGTTAATTTGATTACTGAAAAAGGAGAGGACTTGTACAGCGTTACTGATAGCTACTTATTAAGTAGTTAGGCAGCTAAATACGTCCAAGTGTGCAAGGCAATACTACTTCAACCTGGAATACACAGAAAACAACAATGAAATGAGGCTCTAGCTAGTATTATCAAGGACTCTGGTTCTAATCCCACCATTGCAGATGGTAAAGTTTGAATTCAATCAAGTCTGGAATTAAGACCATAATGATGACCGTGAAGCTATTGTCAATTGTTGGAAAATCTATCTGATTCACAAATGTCCTTTAGAGAAAAAAACTGCCATTCTTACCAGGTCTTCAGGACAAGGGGTGGGTGTAGGGGGAGCTGCAGATAAACGGGGTGGCGGAGGTAGGGCGATGAACTGGGGATAGATGAAGACAGGGAGAGAGTACGACCTGGTTAGTCAATGGGAGGAATGAATCCGGTTGGTGGCTGGGATGGATGGAAGGGAGGGAAGAAGGGCTGGGAAGGTAGTCGGGGAATGGGAAGGGAGGTTACTTAAAGTTGGAGACCTCAATATTGAGTCCTCCAGACTATAGGCTGCCCAGGCATAAGATGAGGTGTTGTTCCTCCAATTCGCAGTGTGGTTCGTTGTGGCAATGGAGGAGGCCAAAGATGGTCATATCAGGAAGGGAGTGGGAAGGAGAATTAAAATGGGCAGTAACTCGGAGGTCTGGTCAACTCCTGTGGCCCTTTCTGAATGACCATCCTTGGCCACAATGAACCACAGCAGAAATTGGAGGAACAACACCTCATTTTTCGCCTGGGCAGTCTACAGCCCAGAGGATTCAACATTGGGTTCTTCAATTTCAAATAACCTCCCTTCCCATTGCCTGAATCCCTTCCGAGCCCCTCCCCATCCCTTCTATCCCTCTCAGCCGCCAACCAGGTCATACCCTCTACCTGTCTTCACCTATCCCCACTTCATCATCCTGCCTCCCCCACCCCCTTTATCTGCAGCTCCCCTGACTCCTAATCCTGAAGAAGGGTTACACCCGAAATGTTGACTTCTCCACCTCCTGATGCTGCCTGGCTCGCTGTGTTCTTCCAGCCTCCTGTTTGTCTACTTTGGATTCCAGCATCTGCAATTTTTTTTGTCTCTGATCCTTTCCTGGTCTAACCAATATGTGACTCCAGAGTCACAGGAATGTTGTTGATTCTTAACTGCCCTCTGGGCAATTAGGAAGGGGCAATAGTTGCTGGCCTAGCCAGCGACACCCACATGTTGTGAATGAATAAAAAAGCAGATTGTGATTCCTGCTTTGAAAGGGCCAGATGCAAAACGAAAGTAGTCAAATCTTCCTTTGTTGCTGTGGAAAGAGAGATAAAAAAGATGACATTGCAATGTAGCAGAGATTGGGTGATTTTCTTTTCAGTGGATCTCACATTAGCCCAACTTTGAAAATTTAGGAATCTTCACACTCTTAAGTCTATTCCTGTTATTCTATTAGATTATATCTGGTTAGTATCTCAGTATTCTTATGGTTATGATGGGGAGGTACCGGTGTTGGACTGGGGTGGACAAAGTTAAAAATCACACAACACCAGGTTATAGTTTAATAAGTTTATTTGGAAGCACAAGCTTTCGAAGCACTGCTCCTCCTCAGGTGGTGATGAAGGAACGGCACTTCAAAAGCTGATGCTTCCAAATAAACCTGTTGAACTATAACCTGGTGTTGTATGACTTCTAACTTTTTATGTTTAGTTATGGAAAATTCCAGGTGATTCCCGGCATGGAGTCTTTTGTGGAAAGAATTTGTTGGATTCCTATACTAAGCATTTGTATGGAAAAGTTATTTTTGATGTATTCCAGTTTGAGCTGGTTCATTCTGAATTGGTAGGGAACATAACCGCTGAGCCAACCTTTCACGAACTAAACGATTCTAGCTGAAATATGATTTACCAATCATTAGCACACAAAATAGCTGCAATCTGCATTTCTCAAAAATATAGATGTGAATGAAGTTATGTTGCCCTGACCTTGAGAATCCAATCGACCCGATCACGAGAACAATTTACCCCCTATCGATCAATCTTTGTGGTCACTCCCATAACCCAGTGACAATGATGATTCAAACTTATAAACTTCTGCAGCATTTTATTTTCTTTCATGGGACGCTGGCATCACCACTTTGTTGTCCATCCCTAACTGCCCCTGAACTGAGTGACTTGTTGGGACATTTCAAAGGGAAGCCTTTGGTGGGCGGCATGGTGGCACAGTGGTTAGCACTGCTGCCTCACAGCGCCAGAGACCCGGGTTCAATTCCCGCCTCAGGCGATTGACTGTGTGGAGTTTGCACGTTCTCTCCGTGTCTGCGTGGGTTTCCTCTGGGAGCTCCGGTTTCCTCCCACAGTCACAAAGATGTGCAGGTCAGGTGAATTGGCCATGGTTAGGTAAGGGGTAAATGTAGGGGTATGGGTGGGTTGCGCTTCGGCGGGTCGGTGTGGACTTGTTGGGCCGAAGGGCCTGTTTCCACACTGTAATGTAATCTAATCTAAAAAAAAAAGATTGGCATGATAGGCATGAAGAGAATGGACTATTTTTTCCAGGGTAGAAATGACAAATACTCAGGGACATAGGATTAAGGTACAAGGGGGGAAAGTTTAAAGGAGTTACGAAATGCAAGGATTTTTCTTCACACGGGGTGTTGTAAGTGCCTGGAACACACTGCCAGAGGAGTTGGTAGAAACAGATACAACAGCAGTGGTTAAAATGCAACTTGACAGGTACATTAATATGCAAGAAATAGAGACACGCAAACCATGAAAAAGCTAAAGGTTGTCAGTTTAGAAAGGCTTCATGTGTCAGCACAGGTTTGATGGGCCGAAAAGCCTGTTCCTGTGCTGTACTTTTCTTTGTTTATTGCACTGGGTCTGAAATCATGCCAGGTCAGACCGGGTAAGGGGGGCAGATTTCCTTCTATAAAGGCCGTTCATCAATCACGATGAGTTTTTGGCATGTATCAGTAACAGTTTTACTGTCATCATTACTGGCACAAGCTTTCAATTTGTAAATTGAATTTAAATTCCTCCAACTGCTTTGATTGGTTTTAAACCCAGGTGAGTAAAGTGCCATTGGATTAACTATGATACAGGGTGAACCATGTTAAGAGTGAATCTTAACAAGATGAGTCACTTGTCTTAAAATAAAATGAGACACAGTTTATTCCCGTTTCAGTTACATTGATTTGGAGATGCCAGTGTTGGACTGGAGTGGATAAAAGTAAAAATCACACAACGCCAGGTTATAGTCCAACAGATTTATTTGGAATCACTAGCTTTTGAAGTGCTGCCCCTTCATCAGGTGGTTGTGGAGCAGAAGGTTTTGAGCTATAGGGAGAGGCTGAATAGGCTAGGGTTGTTTTCCCTGGAGTGTCAGAGGCTGAGGTGACCTTATAGAGGTTTATAAAATCACGAGGGGCATGGATAGGATAAGTAGACAAAGTCTTTTCCCTGGAGTCGGGGAATCCAGAACTAGAAGGCATAGGTTTAGGGTGAGAGGGGAAAGATATAAAAGAGACCTAAGGAGCAACTTTTTCACGCAGAGGGTGGTACTTGTATGGAATGAGCTGCCAGAGGAAGTGGTGGAGGCTGGTACAATTGCAACATTTAAGAGGCATTTGGATGGGTATACGAATAGGAAGGGTTTGGAGGGATATGGGCCGGGTGCTGGCAGGTGGGACTAGATTGGGTTGGGATATCTGGTCAGCGTGGACGGGTTGGACCAAAGAGTCTGTTTCCATGCTGTACATCTCTATGACTCTAATCATAAAACACAACATTTATAGCAACAGGATTGCAGTGTCATGGAATGTAATTGTGGGCGGCACGGTGGCACAGTGGTTAGCACTGCTGCCTCACAGCGCCAGAGACCTAGGTTCAATTCCCACCTCAGGCGACTGACTGTGTGGAGTTTGCACGTTCTCCTCGTGTCTGTGTGGGTTTCCTCCGGGTGCTCCGGTTTCCTCCCACAGTCCAAAGATGTGCAGGTCAGGTGAATTGGCCATGCTAAATTGCCCGTAGTGTTAGGTAAGGGGTAAATGTAGGGGTATGGGTGGGTTGCGCTTCGGCGGGTCGGTGTGGACTTGTTGGGCCGAAGGGCCTGTTTCCACACTGTAAGTAATCTAATCTAATCTAAGCAATTTTAGTTTCAGTCTTTCATCTTTTGGGATGACCACGTTAGTTTCAGAAGTTAGTTTCCCATGTTAGAAGGAACCAAAACTAACAATGTCATTCTAAAAGATGAAAGGCTTAAGCTAAATTTGTTTAACATTCCATTCCATGATACTGCAATCCTGTTGCTATAAGGCCTGTGTCTTATGATTCTGCTCCACAACCACCCGCTGAAGGAACAGGCTTTAAAAGCTAGTAATTCCAAATAAACCTGTCGAACTATAGTCTGGTGCTGTGTGATTTTTAGCTAAGTTACATTGGTTAGTTGAGGACAATTTCTGACACTACCAGGAGTGAGGAATGAGATGGCTGACCCCATTGGGATCTGCGCCAGGCTCCTCAATTTCCATCCTGGAACATGGACGAAGCCTAAGGCAGCTTCCAACCTCAACCCCTTCAGAATGGTTAGTTTTTTACAACAGGAAACTGTGTTACATGAAGCGTTGAGTAAGCGATTGAATGAATTGGATTGTCAACCCCTTCATCATCCAATTAGCTCAAGGATTAGGAGTTTTGAG
Source organism: Chiloscyllium plagiosum (assembly GCF_037043375.1). Classification (NCBI taxonomy): domain Eukaryota; kingdom Metazoa; phylum Chordata; class Chondrichthyes; order Orectolobiformes; family Hemiscylliidae; genus Chiloscyllium; species Chiloscyllium plagiosum. The sequence continues at coordinate 156,670,254 of NW_028270139.1, read as the reverse complement.
CTGATTGTGCACTCTGTAGGAAAGGCTTGCATTAATTTATGGCCTTTCACTACCTCAAGTTTTCCCAAAGCACTTCAGAAGCAATGAAATTTCTTAAATTCATTTTTGAAATGTAGTCTAAATTAACTCCACAGAGGCTGGTAACCCATCACCAAGCTGCCTATTATTAACCCACGAAGAATCCTTCATACTGATCCAACTCCCTCAGAGTGAACAGAACCTCTGACATTCCTGCTTATACCTGTCAGCCAGGACTTCCTGATTGGACCAGACTAACAGCCCCAATCAGGAAACTCATATTCTATAAGGTCTAGCTCACTAAAAGTACTAGGAGATGGTGAGGACTGCAGATGCTGGAGAGTCAGAGGTGATAAAGTGTGGTGCTGGAAAAGCACAGCCAGTCAGGCAGCATCTGAGGAGCAGGGGAGTCAACATTTTGGACAGGACCCAAAACATTGAATCCATGAAGGGACATGCATCATGTGTAACTGAGTCCAGGGTTTATCTGGCCATCCCCACAAATGTTAGGGAGCTGTTGGCAGGACCAACAATGTTGGCTCTCCTCCTCCTCATTACAATTGCTACATCCCTCCCCTACTGAGTCTTAGGTTATAGGCCAGTTCTGTTTTGTGTAGCTCCTCCTGGGGTGTTTTAGCACCAGGTCAGATTCCTCCCACACTGCCTCTGATATGGGCAGTGTTAACGGGCAGTAGCTTGCCTCTTGCACCCGGAGCATCTCAGAAAATATTCACTCTCCTCTTTCCAGGCAGCAAACGGGTTGATGCAGCAACATCCACCATGTCTATCTCAGATTCTGAGTTATCCTAATGGTGAGGGAGGACTCTTGGGTTCTGGAACAGTCTGAAAAGCTGTTAAGGAGTTGGGCACATTTTGCTCCCTCACTGTTTGTGAGTTTGCAGCTTTCATATGGTCCACATGCTTGTTCAGGACCGTCACACTCACCCAAAGTTTAGACACCACTGGATCTAACCTTATGTTGATCATGCCTCTTACCCATGCAGGGCCAATCTCGTGGTTCCAACACCAAATGTCATCCCTGAAGCAAACTGTCTCCCTCACTTAGTGGAATCTTGTGTCTGGCATTTCTGATGTCATTTCACCCTCACCTCCAGGTCCGGAAAGATCAGGTTTAACCTGTGCTGAGTCTTCTCCCCACTCGCAACTCTGCTGGACTATCCCTGTAGTTGCATGAGGGGTAGTCTTGTAACTGAATAGGAACCTGGACAGTTTGGTATCAAGTGAAGATGTAAGCTGTTTCTTTAAGTCTGTCTTCAAAATTTGGACTGCTCTTTCTGCCAGACCATTGGATGATGGATGGTATGGAGCTGTCTTTATATATTGAATACCATTCAATTCTAGAAAATACTCAAAGTACCTGCTGGGAAACAATGGCCCATTATCTGTGACCAACACTTCCGGGAGCCTGTGTATTACGTAAGATGTGCGCAGTTATTGTCATCCCTGTGTTTGATGAGGGAGCTCTATGCATGTCCAGCCACTTTGAGTGGGCATCTACAATGACTAAGAGCATTGAGCCCATAAAGGGACCTGCATCGTCAATGTGTAACTGCATCTTCTTACGTACAAAGTCTGAGATTGTTGGCCATGTCTGCAAGGGTCCAGAAAATTTAAAACCATTGTGGAGTCTTCCAGTGGCAGTACTACCGGTGGTGTATCTGTCAGCAGGAGGTGGCTCAATGCATCTGCATTCACTACTTGGCCTCTCAGACAGTGTTCTAACTTTTAATTATACACACTTAGTATTAGAGCCCACAGCTGAATTTGGCCTGAAGTTATGGGTGACGCGTCCTTAGCTTCTTTAAGCAGCCCTAACGGGGGTTTGTGGTGTATTATTATTGCCAACTTATATCCGTAAAGGTATTGATGGAACTTCCTGACTCCAAATACGCCTGCCAAATCTTTCTTCTCTATCTGGGCATATTTACGCTCTGCATTAGCCAACGTCCTGGATCCATATCCTATTGGGCACTCCTCTCCATTGGGCCATCTACGGGCTAATACTACCCCAATACTGTATGGGGAGGCATCACATGTTGATACCAGATTTCACTTTGAATCATAGTGTGTCAACACCCTAGAGGATGACAGCTGTTTCTTCACTTCCCTGAAAGCTATGGCTTGGCTATTAAAGCATTTCCAAGGCTGAGCCTTCTTTAAGAGTTGATGCAAAGGTGCAGGAATGGAGGACAGATTATGTAAGAACTTTCCATAAAAATTCACCAGCCCAAGGGAAGACCTGAGCTCCAGTGCAGCCATGGGAGCCAGGGCACCTTTGATTCCTCTCACTTTATCTTCCAACTGGGTGTAGCCCAGTCTTGTCAACTCTGTGGCCCAAGTAAGTCACTTGGGGAGCCTGGAACATACAGTTTTCTCTTCTAAGGTGTACGCCCACCAAAGAGAAATGCCTAAGAACTATGTCCAAGTTCTCTAAGTTCTCTTGAATGGTCTTCCCTGCTATTAGTACATCATCTACATAGGTATCGACTTGGAGTAGACCTTATAAAATATTCTCCATCATGCACTGACAAACTGGAGAGGCTGACGACATCCTAAATGGCAGTCTTGGATATTAGTACAAACTCTTACGGGTATTAAATTTTGCATATATCTGGGAATCCTCGATTAGCCACAGGTTACACATAGCTCACATCCATCTTTACCCAGTCTGGGCTACATGTGACTCCAGACCCACAGCCATTTGTTTGACTCTTAACTGTCCTCCACGCAATTAGGGATGGGTAATAAATGCTAGCTTAGCCAGTGACGTCCTCATCCCATGAATGAATAAAGAATATAGCACCGAGTGGCCCTGGTGGAATCTTGGGATTGGTTCCTGGTCAACATGCAAGGTGACCTTGGATCCTTTGATAGTCCCAAGACCTTCCTGAAAAACGTCCGGATATTTAATTAGGACTTCACTTTGCCACAATCCGTGGTAAGTGAGCCAGCTGTTTCTCATAAGACACCAGACCTGAAGTTGTACCCTTAATCTGTGAGGCTCCCCAGTATAACTTCTCAGTCCAGCTGAAGTCTTGCACAAAGTTAAGAGTTGGAGTCCAGAGCAAATTAGACCATTTAACCAGACATTTATTTTGATTGGTTCTGATTTGGAACTTGCTTAAGCATTTTAACTGTTCCAAATAAAATTTGGTGCACTTTCCAGGGTGTGCATTCTCCTGGATACCGGCCTGTAAGTTCTCGTATTCAATTTAGGTCTAGTGGGATTCTTTTGTTGTCTCAAGTTCACATGCCAGCAGCAACTACAATGGCTTGCTGGCCTGCATCCTGAAAAAGATTTTAACTATTTGGCCAAGGCTTGGCTTTGGTTTTGGGATTTTGCTGTGGGCTGACCTAGAGTCCCTCTGCTCAGGATGTGTCCTGACTGAGGCTATGCAATTATTTAGAATCGTATTCACTGGGATTTAGAGGAATAAGGAGGATTTTGTAGAAATCTGTAAAATTCCAACTGGACCAGACAGGTTAAATGCAGGAAGGATGTTCCTGATGGTGGGGAAGTCCAGAACCAGCGGTTCAAGGAAAAGTAAATTGCTACCCTTCCCCAGTCCACTGCCTTGTATTTCCTATGGGATGATTCAACGAGTTATTACACCCATCACCATTTCCTCCAATGCCCACCACAGCTCATCCAGATCACAATGTCAACATAAATCACTCATTCCAAGCTACCAAAACTCGGTGCTAAAACAAGTCAGGAAATATCAAAAGACTAAGAACTGAAATTTATGGAGCGCTGCTCCTTCATCAAGTGGTTGTGGAGAATGATGAGGGAGCTGCGCTCCAATAGCTAGTGCTTCCAAATAAGCCTGTTGGACTATAACCCGGTGTTGTGTGATTTTTAACTTTGACCACCCCAGTCCAAACACTGGCATCTCCAAATTGTGAACCTTATGGGGTTTCTTTTTGGCTAAGTCCATGTTGTGTCGACTCTTCTGGAGGGCTGCTCACCACAAGCCCTTGCGACATTTCTCTGACCCAGCTTGCCTGATTAACTACCCATTCTGCAGCAATGGAGCCCTTCTGTCCAATCGCTGCTCCATCCTCCCAAACACCATTCCTGGAAGAACTCTCCGCTCAGTGGATAACGTCCCAAAAGACTGGCATCGCTTGTGCCCACACCATCACGAAATGCCCATTGTGCACCTAGTTATGTGCTGCCAGTCCCGAGCTGATAAAACCATTACATGTAGTAGCAGAAGTAGGCCATTTAGCCCATCGAGTCTGCTCCATCATTCAATGAGATCATGGCAGATCTGATAATCTTCAACTCCACTTTTCTGCCTTTTCCCTACTAACCTTGATTCCCTTCCTGTCTAAACATCTACCTATCTCAGCCCTGAATATGCTTAATGACCCAGCCTCTACTGCCCTCTGTGGTAAAGAATCACTACCCACTGAGAAAGGAATTTCCTCCTCATCTCTGTCTTAAATATGCAGCCCTCCCTTTGAGATTATGCCCTCTGGTCTCAGACTGTCTCCTAAGAGGTAACACAACCCTTTGCATCTTATGCTAGTAGATCAGCACATTGGCAAATGTGGAAAGCAGCATTCCTAAGATTTCAAACAGTTTCAGGAATGGGCAATAATTCAAAGGCAGAACAGGTCAGCACGTTTTCTTGTTGGGTCGGAAGAACATCAGATCACATGCTACATTGAAAATGGATTGCTAAGAAATAAATTACTTTTGAAAACCTTCTTGAATTTCACTTCAGTATTTCACTTCGAGAACAAATGGGACACTGACAAGATTATGCTTCAACAGCAGATGCCAACTCACAGAAGAGTCTGTGGGTAAGCTTAATGAATGACTGCATGCACTCCCTGAAGCACGTTACTGTGAAAAATTACAAGAGGTCATTCACAACAACATTGGTCTCCTAAGTAATTCATACCAGTGCTGGCTCTGGGACAGAGCTATTCAGCTATATCGAAAGGCCTTGCTCATTCCACTTATGAAATAATTCCACGGAAGCCAGTATCCCATCACCAAGTAACCCTTCATTTACATGTGGACAGTCTTTGACACTGATCCAGTTTCCTCAGAACCAGCTCTCAGAGTGAACAGAGTGTTTGACACTCCTGTTTATATCTGTCAGCCAGGGCTCCCTGATTGCATCAGATTAACAGCCACAATCAGGGAACTCATATTCTATGAGGTCCTGCACATTTCAGTCCTCCCAGTTCATCTTGAAAGTTACTGTTCAGTCAGTCTCTACCACCTCTTTACTTGATGTATCTCCTGGGAAATTGCAGCCAGGAGTTTAGGCAAAACTTAGCATGCCTTTGGTAATTGGCACATGCTTCAAGGTCTGCTTGGGATGCCTAAAGAAAGAGAACTCCGCCAATTTAGCAGCTGATCCAATGCTGGTGCAGACTGGAATCAGGCTGTGCCTCACAAAGAGTTTAAGAATGCAATGAGTTGTTTCAAGTTGGAAATCAGTAACTGAGAGGGGAATGAAAGTGGACCCAGTCGTAACTGTCAAAAGCGACTTGAATAAATGTTCAAAAGAATTGTATTGCAGGGCTTCAGGGACCGGAAAGAGAATCATGGCACTTTGATAGTTCTTTCAAAGAGCCAGCATGGTCTGCGATGGACAGAATGGCTTCCTACTGTTCTACGTGAATTCCTTAAAATGCTCAGAGCCGGCAAAATTCTGACTGTCAGTCTCTGGCTGCGTAATCCTGTAGGAATCAGGAAGTGGACATTAGCACACTGTGGGGGGTCAACAGAAGGTCAGGACACTTCCCGAAATGAAAGGGTCAGACACCTTCCCGGTTCCTGGGTGGTTGTGTCCGAGCAGTGGGAGGCCTGTCTGTCCATGGCCTGATAGCCTCAATGATGTTAAGACAGAGGGGCTTGTTATTTCACAGTGTATTGATTGATGCCTGAATGTTACATTATTTTTCCTCCCTTTGTGATTTCGTTGTTGACAGTTGATGTTGTGGTTGACGGTTTAACCCTTTCACGGCCTCCTAGCCGGAAGATAATTACACAGTCAAAGGAGACAGTGGGAGACTGTGCCTGGGGAGAATGAGAAAGGAGTGGAATAATTCAGAATGAACTTGCATTGATAGGGCACTTTTCATGACCACGATATACCAGAGCACCTTGGAGGCATGGGAAGTGTTGTCATTGATGTAATGTCATAAAAAAAACAATTTGCTCACAGCAAGTTCCCGCAAATATCCAGAGTATATGAGCAGACTGTTATTGTTATTGATAGAGATTAGTTTAATTGGGGACATTAGGAATGTAGGCTGAGATGGGAGCAGAAAAAACAGGGCAGACAGGATAAGAGTTACAGATTCATATTTCAGCCCAACAAGTCTATCTCAAGATATCCACACTCATCCCAGCACTAGGCCCACAGCCTTGATATTATGACATTCCAAATGTCCATCCATGTCCCCATCCCCAGGCAGTGCATTCCAGATTGCCACCACTCTCTGGGTGAAAGAACCTCTCTAAACTATCTGCCTTTTACCTTAATGAAGCCCCTTTATTACCTATTCTCCAACAAAGGGGAACCATGCTCCCTATTCCCCTTGTCCATGCCTCTCAAAACCTTAATTCCTGAAACATTGACAGGGGAGTTTTCCAGCTTAGTATATTATATAGTAGGAAGGAAACATTACTGGTGAGAACTACAGAATAGTATTATAGAATCCTTACAGTGTGGAAGCAGGCCATTTGACCCATTGAGTTCACACTGACCCTCCAAAGAGCATCCCATCCATACTCACCCCCATACCCTAACCCTGTATTTCCCAAGGTTAATCCACCTAGCCTGCACAGCCCTGGACAATTTAGCATGACTAATCCACCCTGCGGATGCACACTGTGGGAGGAAACTGGAGTACCCAGAGGAAACTCACATAGACATGGGGAAAATATACAAAGTCCACACAGTTTCCTGGGTGGAATCGAGCCCAGGTCCCTGGCGCAGTGAGATAGCAACCGTGCCACCCCATTTGGAATATTGCATATGGCTTTGATAACCACCCTACCAGAAGAATGTGGAGGCTTTGGAGAATGCGGAGAAAGGTTTACAAAGACTGTTGTGTGGTTCGGAGGGTATTAGCCAGGAGGAGAGATTGGATAAAATTGGATGGTTTTCACTTGAATGTTGGAGGGTGAGGGGCAACAAGATAGATATTTACTAAATTATGAGAAGCATGAATAGAATGGATAGTTGCAATCTCTTCCCCAAGGTTGAAATATCAATTATTTGGGGAAAAAGGTTTAAGCTAAAAGGGGGAAATCCTTAAAGGGGATGTGGGAGGAAAGTTTTTTCACCCAGATGGTGATAAGTGCCTGTATTATACCGCCAGAGGAGGTGGGGTGGAGGCAGATACAACAGCAATGGTTAAGAGACATCTTGGCAGGTATATGAATAGGCAGGGAATAGAGGGACACAGACCACGTAGAGGTATAAAGTTTTTAATTGAGAAAGGGCATCATGTGTCAGTGCAGTCTTGGTAGACCGAAAGGCCTGTTCCTGTGCTGTACTGTACTGTTTGTTGTCCTTTAGAATCCAAGACAAAATTAACAGTCACTTTGATAGGAGGAGGCAATGGCGTAGTGGAATTATCACTGGTATAGCAGTGCTCATGGCAAATGGGAGAATCTTGATGTAAATAAACCTTAAATTAAAAATCTAGTAAGGACCATGAAATCATTGTCAACCATCACAAAAACCCATCCTTTATGATTAAAAACTGTTGCCCTTATCTAGTCTGTCTGACGTGATTCCAGACCCACTATGATGCGTTACCTCTTAACTGCACTGGGAAATGGCCTAACAAGCCACTCGATTGTAACAAACTGCTAAAAGTCCTGAAAAAAGAATTAAACCAGATGGAACACTGAGCATCAATTAAACCACTGGAAACAGCAACAACAAAAACAATCCTGACGATCTCGCAAGGTCTTCCTTACCTCCATTTGGAGCTCATGCCAAAATTGGGAAGGATGTCTCATAGTCTAGTAAAGCATGATGAGCCTGACATAGTCATACTCGCAGAATCATACCTGAGAGAAAATGTTCCATACGCCACTATCACCAGCCCTGGATATGCTCTGTCCCACTGGCAGGGCAGACCCAGGAGAGGTGGCAGCACAGTGGTGATACAGTTGTGAGGAAGTTAAACTAGGAGCTCTCATCATTTACTCTGTGCCCCTTAAAGTCTCCAGAATATACTCCGAGTGGGGGATTTCAATGTCCACCATCAAGAGTAGTTGGCAGCAGTTGTACGGATTGAGCTGGTTGGGTCCTACAGGACATAGCTGCTAGACTGGTCTGCGGCAGGTGGCGAGGGAATCAACAAGAGAGAAAAACACATGACCTCATCCTTACCGGCTACAGATACATCTGTCCAGGACAGTATCAGTACGAGTGACCACCCACAGTCCTTGTGAAGATGTAATCGCACTTTCACAGAATAACCTTCATCGTGTTGTGTGGCATTGTCACCATGCTAAATGGGACAGACTTTGAACAGATCTAGCAACTCAAGACTGAGTATCCATGAGGCGCTGTGGGCCATCAGTAGCAGCAGAATTGTACTCCAGCACAATGTGTAATCTCATGGCCTGGCATATCCCCCACTCAACCATTACCATCAAGCCAGGGGGGTGATTGATCAACCCTGGTTTAATGGAGGGTGCAGGGGGGCATGCCAGGAGCAGCACCGGGCATGCCTAAAAATGTAGTGCCAACCTGGTGAAATTACTGAACAGGATTACCTGGATGCCAAACAGCATAAGCAGCAAGTGATAGACAGAGCTAAGTGATTCTACTTCTGACAGACCTGATCTAAGCTCTACAGTCCTGCCACAATCCTGAATGGTGGTGGACAATTAAACAACTCACTGCAGGAGGGGGCTCCACAAACAGCCCCATCCTCAATGACTGGGGAGGCCGGCACATCCGCGTAAGATGTAAGGCTGGAACCTTTGCAACAATCTTCAGCTCGGTGTGCCAAGTGAATAATCTATCACGGATTCCTACTGAGGTCTCCAGCATCTCAGATGCCAAACTTCAGCCAACTCATCAGAACATAGGAACAGGAGTAGGCCCTTCAGCCCTTCCAGCCTGCTCCGCCATTCAATAAGATGATGGCTGACCTGTGGCCTAACTCCATATGGTTCCCTTGGGCCCAAATCCTTCATTAAAAAAAATTGTCTACCTCAGATTTAAATTAAACAATTGAATTAGCATTGACTGTCATTGGACGAAGAGTTCCAAACCTGACCCTAATTCTTAGTCCATGCCCCTAGTTCTAGAATCTTCATCCAGTGGAAATAGTTTGTCTTTAGCCAATCTGTCTATTCCTGCTAATATCCTAAAGACATCAATTAGATCGCCCCTTTAGCCTTCTAGATAGTATAGACCTAATTTGTGTCATCTCTCTTCATAACTCAACCCCTGAAGTCCATGTATCACCTTGTAAACCTGTGTTGAACTCCCTCAAGGGCAAAGACATAATTCCTAAGGTGTGGTGCCCAGATCTGCTCACAGTACTCTAAGTGGGGTCTAATTACATTTTGTGTAACGGCAGCATAGCAATTGTATCCCTATACTCCAGCTCCTTCGATACGAAGGGCAGCATTCTATTAGCCTTCTTGACTAGTTCCTGTACCTATTGGCGCCATTTTAAGGAGCTATGCACCTGAACCCCTAAATCATGTTGGACATTCATTATATTTAACCTTTCTTACAGATACCCAATCTATCCTTTTTCGGTCTGACATGGATAACTTCACACGTGCTTATGTTAAAGTCCATCTGCCACAGCTTTGCCCATTCGCCTTATCTATCAATACTTGTCAATATTAGTTCAGTTCACTCCATGTAACCTCCAAAAACCATCTGCAAGCACTGGATAATACAAAGGTTCTGACAAATTCCCAGCAAATAGTGTGAAGATTTGTTCTCCAGAATTACCCGTGCCCCAGAACCAAGCTGTTCCAGTTCAGCTAAACACTGGCATCTACTCAACAATGTGGAAAGTTTCCCAGGTACATCCTGTACAAAGCTGGATAAATGCAAACTGTTCAATCACAGCTCCATTAGTTGAATCTTCATCATCAGTAAAGTGATGAAAGGGGTTATCGACACTGCTATCAGACAGGTCTTGCTCAACAATAATTTGTTCACGACTTGGATTTCCCAGGCTTGGGTACTAGAACATTGGTAATGTTTGTTTTAGATGCATAGAGCATGATACAAATATTTTAGCTGACTCAAAACGGGGAAGAATTGTGATCTGTGAGGAGGATAGTAATAAACCTCAAGACGTGAAACACACCTGAAATTTAATGCGGAAAAGTGATATGTTTTACTCAGAAGATGACAGAGCTTTGATACAAAATAAAGTGGACAATTCTAGTGAGGATGCAGGAACAGAGAAACTTGTGGGCTATATGGGCACTGATCCTTTAAGGTGGCAGGACAGGTTCAGATGAACAACAAAACATAATGTAGAGCTGCCAGTGTTGGTTTGGGGTAGACAAAGTCAGAAATCACATAACAGCCGATTATGTGGCACGGTGGCACAGTGATTAGCACTGCTGCCTCACAGCTCCTGAGACCCGGGTTCAATCCCCACCTCAGGCGACTGATTGTGTGGAGTTTGCACGTTCTCCCCGTGTCTGCGTGGGTTTCCTCCGGGTGCTCCGGTTTCCTCCCACAGTCCAAAGATGTGTAGGTCAGGTGAATTGGCCATGCTAAATTGCCCGCAGTGTTAGGTAAGGGGTAAATGTAGGGGCATGGGTGGGTTGCGCTTCGGCGGGTCGGTGTGGACTTGTTGGGCCGAAGGGCCTGTTTCCACGCTGTAATGTAATGTAATCTAATCTAATCTACAATCCAACAGGTTTATTTGAAATCACAAGCTTTCAGAGCGTAACCCCTGCATCAGATGAAGTGAGAGGGAAGCACACAGAACACAGTGATCAAACGATAATTAAAAATGGTGTGAGTGGAATGGTAAATATTAATAAGTCTCTACAGGTGACTAAGAGTGTTAGACGATGTGAGTAAAGTGTCAACAGCTCAATGACAAGAGAAGAGATGACCAATAATCCGATTAAATGAAGCAGAGAGATAATTACAAAAAATTGAAAATAGCAAGGAGTCACTGAAATGATTACATAGCAATATTAACAAGTTTCACCCCACCATTAGAATTACAATGGACTATTCTTCAGAATCAGTCTCCTTCTTAGACGCACTCGTCTCCATTAAAAGACGAATGCCTCAGTACCGCACTCTACCGCAAGCCTACAGATAACCTCACAATGCTGCACTTTGTGAACTTCTACCCTCAACATATTAAAACAGCTAACCCCTACTGACAAACCCTACGCATACACAGGATCTGTTCAGATGAGGAGGAAAATGACAGACACCTAAAGATTTTGAAGGATGCCCTCATAAGAATGGGATACAATACTCAACCCATTGATCGCCAGTTATGATGTGCCACAGCAAAAAACTGCAATGATCTCCTCAGAAGACTGACACAAGATACCGACAATAGAGTACCCTACATTGTCCAGTACTTTCCTGGAGCGGAGAGAACATGTCATGTTCTTTGCAGCCTTCAACATGTCATCTCGTCAAGGTCATCCCCATGCCTCCACTTCTCGCCTTCAAACAACCACCAAACCTTAAACAGACCATCGTTCGCAGAAAACCACCCAGCATTCAGGACAACATCAACCACGAAACCACATAAGCCTGCCATGGAAACCACTGCAGAACTCTCAATAAGGCATAATGTAAAAAAAATTCTCATTGACATTCAATTGTGCTACCATCGCTGACCTGACCCCCACTCCCCCACTATAAGCATTCTCAGGTTACCATTGACCAGCAACTTGACTGCACTATAAGTACAATAACTACATGAGCTGCTCATGCCTGTCCAACATCTACAAGCCACAAGTTAGGATCATGATGGAATACTCTCCACCTCCTGAGTGTAGCTCCTCCAACACTTCAGAAGCCTGACAGTAGCTTGAAAAAAGCCACCTGCTTGATTGGCACCATAGCCACAAGCATCCTCTCCACTCCATATCAGCTGCATGTACTATCTACAAGATACATTGCAGAAATTTGCCAAAGATCCTTCAACAACATCTTCCAAATCCACAACCATTTCCATCTAGAAAGACAAAGGAAGCAGATCCATGAGAACACCACCACCTGCAGTTGGAGGCTGAAGGGTGACGTTATGGAGGTTTATAAAGTCATGAAGGCCACGGATAGGATGGATGGATGGGGTCTTTCCCTGGGGTGTGGGGGGTGCAGAGCTGGAGGGCATGGGTTTGGGGTGAGAGGGGAAAGATATGGGGGAGACCTGGGGGGGGACTTTTTCATGCAGAGGGTGGTGCGTGCGTGGAGTGAGCTGCCAGAGGAAGTGGTGGAGGCTGGTACAATTGCAACATTTAACAAGCGTCTGGATGGGTATATGAATAGGAAGGGTTTGGAGGAATGTGGGCTGGGTGCTGGCATGTGGGACTAGATTAGATGGGATATCTGGTCAGCACGGACAAGTTGGACCGAAGGGGCTGTTTCCATGCTGTACATCTTTATGACTCCATGTCAGATCATCGACATTGATACTACTGTCACACGTGGGAACACCACCAACCATGTATGCGGCAGGTAGTCATGTGACTTGGCTAATGTTGTCTACCTCATAAGCTGCAGGCAAGGATGCCCTGAGGCATATTACATTGGTGAGACCAAGCAGATGCTACAACAGCAGATGAATGGACACCCCATAACAATTAGCAGAGAGGAATGTTCCCTCTCAGTCGGGGAACACTTCAGCTGTCAAGGACTTTCAGCTTCTGGTCTTCGAGTAAGCATCCTCCAAGGCCGCCTTTGGGATACACAACAATGCAGAATCACTGAGCAGAAACTGATAGCCAAGCTCTGTACTCATGAGGGCAAAGGTGAGGACTGCAGATGCTGTAGATTATAGTCGAGAGTGTGGTGCTGGAAAAGCACAGCAGGTCAGGCAGCATCGGAACAGCAGGAAAATCGATGTTTTGGGCAAAAGCCCTTCATCAGGAATGAGGTTGATTTTCCTGCTCCTCGGATGCTGCCTGACCGGCTGTGCTTTTCCAGCACCACTCTAATTTTGACTCTGTACTTATGAAGACAACCTCAACCATGACTTTGGGTTCATGTTGTACTACAGTAACCATACACACAGTAACACACTGTTCTGTATCTGTAAAACCTTCCTTACCATATTGTTTGACACCATCACCTTGATAAATTGTTATGATCTCTCTACCTTAATTAGTTTGTACAGTTTTGGATTATTTATTACTTTGGTTAGACGCACGTCATGTGACCCTCATACCTAGCATGCTATCCCAGCCAAATAAAAACTGAAAGACCTGTGAATGCTGTAAATCAGGGGCAGGGGCAGGGGTTGCTGGGGGTGGGGGATTCAGAGCATCTGTGAAGATAAGTCCGAGTTAACGTTTCGGATCTGGTAACCATTCCTCTGGTGTTTCTTCACAGATGCTGCCCGACCTGCTGGGCTTCTCCAGCGGCTTCTGTCTGTGATCCATGTTATTCCAGTCATTTGGTTTGTCTCCAGCGCCACCTCATTTTGAATTTTTTATTATTATCTCTCCACCTCATTTAATCGGATTATAGGTCATCCCTTTGCTTGTATTTCAGCTGTTGACACTTTACTCACACCATCTAACACTCTTAGTCACCTGCAGAGACTTACTATTCCACATTCCACACACACCATTTGTCTGATGTTTTGATCTTTCTGCCCGTTGATCTCTCTGCCCATTGATCTCTCTACCCATTGATCTCTACCCAATGATCTCTCTCTGCTCATTGATCTCTCTGCCCATTGATCTCTCTACCCATTGATCTCTCAGCCCATTGATCTCTCTGCCCATTGATCTCTCTGCCCATTGATCTCTCTACCCATTGATCTCTCTATCCATTAATCTCTCAGCCCATAGCTCTCTCTGCCCATTGATCTCTCTGCCCATTGATTTCTTTGCCCATTGCTCTCTCTACCCATTGATCTCTACCCAATGATCTCTCTCTGCTCATTGATCTCTCTGCCCATTGATCTCTCTACCCAATGATCTCTCAGCCCATTGATCGCTTTGCCCATTGATCTCTCAGTCCATTGATCTCTCTGCCCATTGATCTCTCTACCCATTAATCTCTCAGCCCATAGCTCTCTCTGCCCATTGATCTCTCTGCCCATTGATTTCTTTGCCCATTGCTCTCTCTACCCATTGATCTCTACCCAATGATCTCTCTCTGCTCATTGATCTCTCTGCCCATTGATCTCTCTACCCAATGATCTCTCAGCCCATTGATCGCTTTGCCCATTGATCTCTCAGTCCATTGATCTCTCTGCCCATTGATCTCTCTGCCCATTGCTCTCTCTGCCCATTGATCTCTCTGCCCATTGATCTCTCTGCCCATTGATCTCTCTACCCATTGATCTCTCTACCCATTGATCTCTCAGCCCATTGATCTCTCTGCCCATTGATCTCTCTGCCCATTGCTCTCTCTACCCATTGATCTCTCAGCCCATCGATCTCTCTGCCCACTGACCTCTCTACCCATTGATCTCTCTACCCATTGATCTCTCAGCCCATAGCTCTCTCTGCCCATTGATCTCTCTGCCCATTGATCTCTCTGCCCATTGATTTCTTTGCCCATTGCTCTCTCTACCCATTGATCTCTCTACCCAATGATCTCTCTCTGCCCATTGATCTCTCTGCCCCATTGATCTCTCTACCCAATGATCTCTCAGCCCATTGATCGCTTTGCCCATTGATCTCTCAGCCCATTGATCTCTTTGCCCATTGATCTCTCTACCCATTGATCTCTCAGCCTATTGATCTCTCTGCCCATTGATTTCTTTGCCCATTGCTCTCTCTACCCATTGATCTCTCAGCCCATTGATCTCTCTGCCCATTGATCTCTCTGCCCATTGATCTCTCAGCCCATTGATCTCTCTGCCCATTGATCTCTCTACCCATTGCTCTCTCTACCCATTGATCTCTCTACCCATTGATCTCTCAGCCCATTGCTCTCTCAGCCCATTGATCTCTCAGCCCATTGATCTCTCTACCCATTGATCTCTCTCTGCCCATTGATCTCTCTGCCCATTGATCTCTCTGCCTACAAATTCCATGTGCTTGTCTCTCACTTCACCTGATGAAGGGTCTACCCTCCGAATAAACCTGTTGGACTATAACCTGGTTACGTGTGAATTTCAACAAAATATAAGTTTATGGAACAAAAAAGAGAAAGCAAACCATGAGATAAACCTATATATAAGTCAGAAATATCTTAAAACAAAGAGGAAAATAAAGTTTCAACCTGTTCCCTGATGTTATAATTTTACAGATATGCAATTCCCAAGAAATATCGCTTCCATCTCAAATCAAAGTTTTTACCTGAACTGACTTCTCCTGGTTTGTTTCTCCTGCACCACAGAGGCACTTTTTCAATTTCTTTCCATGGTTTCTGGGATGAATATTTCACAATGCTGCTGACCTAAACTTTTCTAACACCTTGAAGACTTCTATATCATAAGCCTGTCAGACCATGAACCATCAGGGCAGGAGTAGGCTATTCAGTGCTGCTCCATCGTTTAAGGTGACTGTGGTTGACCTGATAATCCTTATGTACACTTTTCTGACCTCCGCATACCCCTTGATTCCCTTACTGATCAATGTCTACCTTTAGATTTTTAGAGATAAGTACATGAAGAAGAAGCAGGCAGGTGGGACTAGTTTAGCTTGGGATTATGGTCAGCATGGACTGGTTGGACCGAAGGGTCTGTTTCTGTGCTGTGCATCTCTATGACTGTATTCTGGAACCACGGAATTCAGAAGGATTGAAGCTGCAGAAGAATCCTCAAAGATAGCAAAGAAGTGTATGATAAAAATGTGATGCAGTCAGCTTGGGAGCGACTTGCAAATTCTCGAGGTTGCTGATGTGTTTATTCACAATGATTGGTCATAAACGTAGTGTTGGCTGCATGTTTTTGAGCTGCTAACTGGATGGGTCCCCATCACAGTGTTAGCCAAGCGACACACATCTACATGCTGCCCCTAGTTCGGTCAACAGAGGGCACTGGTGACCACTGTAGAGGGAAGCAGGACAGTGATTACACACTGAAACTGGATAACCATTCGATGCTGGCTGGATCTCCCAGATATTACTGACAACGAGCTGCTGAGCACATTGACATATCTTGTTGGTTTGAGACAGCCAGTATCTCATTGAGAAATAATGTCTCAGTTTCTCTCCCTTTGCTGTTATTATTTCAGTTCCTCACAACACTTTGAGTACTTTGTACTCTTTGGTTTCCCTTTGCTTAACCTACACACTCCCAGAAGTGTTTCAGTGCAAAAGGAGGCCATTCAGCCCATTGTGTCTAACCCACCACTGAGCATCACAACTGAGTGCCATTCTCCTGCCTTTATCCACACCCTTGTATATTCTTTCTATTTAGGTAATCATTTATTTCCTCTCGAATGCCTCCAGTGAATCTGCCTCCATCACACTTCCAGGTGAGAAGTGAACTCCTCATTGTGTGAAAAGGATTTTTCTCACCATTACATTTGCTTCTTTCTATGATCACTTTAAACCTACGCCCTCTCGTTCTTGATCCTTTATTGCAGGAATAGTTTCTCCTAAACTATTCTGACTCATACATTGGTTTCGAAACATTGTCTCAGATCTCCACTCAAAGTTCTTCACTCTAAAGAGAACAGTCCTGACTGCTTCAGTCTATCCTCACAACTGATGCTTCTCATCCCTGGAGCCATTCTTGTAAATCATTCCTGCTCTCTCTCCAATGAGTCTGTATCCTTCCTGTAGCGTGGTTCATAGAACTGTACACTGAGATTTAACAAGTGTCTTATACAGGTTTAGCGTAACCCCCTTGCCCTTGTAGTTTGTGCTCGTATTAATAAAGCTGAGAACATCATATACTTTATGAACTGCTTTCTCCACTTGTCACATCTGGGCACATATGTACCCAGGCCACTCTGCTCCTGAACCCCCTTTAGAATTGTATCACTGACTTTATATCATCCATCCCTTGCATGAGTGGCCACGTTTGTGGGTATGTTTAGCTCAGTTGGCTGGATAGTTGGTTTGTGAAGTAGTGTGACGCCACCAGTGTGGGTTCAATCCCCACATGGCTGAGCTTACCATGACGAACTTTCCTTCTTAACCTCTCTCTCCTTGCTTGAGATATGGAGGCCCTCGGGTTAAAACTCCTTCCAGTCTCTCTCTCTCTAACGAGGGAGCAGCCTATGGTCTGGTAAGATTATGGTACATGCTGATTCTTTCAAACTGCACCACCTCACACATTGAGCTTCATCTGCCATTTATCCATCAAGTTGTCAATATCCTTTGTGGTGTTCCACAAGGTCCTCTTCAAAGTTTACAGCTTTTCCGAGTTTTTGTTTTAATCATCTGCAAACTTTGAAGTCTCTGCATCAGTGGAGACATTGCTGTTTCGGGTGCTCACTGAATTCAGTGCTTTCACCATGTCTATTCCATTTGAGCTGTTCCTTTTCGTACGTTCGGAGTTGGAGTTAGCTCGATGGTTGAAATTTGGGAAGAGATCAGCTGCAGCAGACAGAGCACTCGGAATTAGGACCACTGCTTTTGCGGATCATAGGGACTGACTTAGACCAGGTGGATCGAAAGGAACGTTTCAATGCTGTCGTCTCGAGAGTCTCGAAGACTGGGGTGAAGGTAGGGAGGGGGAGGGAGGACATTAACCAGTACCACTTCTAAGCTAAAGCAAAAATTAATTCTGCAGTCAATACGAATAGCTGAGCTAAGGGTGGGAATGAGAGGCATTCAAGACGGAATTGAATAATTATTAGGATAGAAGGTGTGAGCAAAGGCATGGGACAAAGGCAGGAGATTGGCACTAATGGATAGAACCAGGGCAGGCACAAAGGGCCAAATGGCCTCATTTAGCATTCTGTGATTATATCAGGGGCAGGAGTATTGCTGCTGTATCACTGTCTTCATCTGACAGACGTGCTGCGGAACTCTGCTTCAGCAAATACACTGCTCCTTTAACATTGAAAAAGAATAGAATGGCCTTTGACTGCTGTTCAATGGTCCATTTGGAAACTCAGTACCCTTTGCTGGATGGATGTTCACCTACCATCCCATTAGTGTCACTTCCAAATTAGTCTCTGTATTTCTCCCACCCGAGATTGCCACAGCTCCATTTATCATACAGGGCCTTCTGAATACAAACACTGATGGATCTCTTCCTGAATCATCATCAATCAACTGACCAGGATAGGAGTAATGTGAAGAGCAGAGGAACATGTGGAGAGCAAGAGATGGTGTTGGCTCAACGCGTGTCGGGAGGAGTGTCCTCTGAAATACTGCTGAATGGACTATATCCATGTGAAATCAAAGAATAATTCAACCTGTGTTTATAAAGCATCTTTAATATGCTGACAACACTCTAAGAGACTTCACAACAATACTTTCAACAACTTTGACATTGAGCGACACTGGAATTGATGACCAAGAACTTTGTCAGTGAACTAGGTTTTAAAGATGGCCTTATAGGAGGACAGATGTAAGAGAATAGAAAAGTTCAAGGAGGGAATAGCAGAGTTAAAAGCCAAGGCAGCTGAAGGCATGGCCACCAATGGTGGATCGATTAAACTGGAGATTCATAAGAGGATAAAAGTGGAAAGGTGCGGAGATCTTGAAGGGCTGTACGATATAGAACATAGAACATAGAACATAGAACAATACAGCACAGAACAGGCCCTTCGGCCCACGATGTTGTGCCGAACATTTGTCCTAGCTTAAGCACCCATCCATGTACCTATCCAATTGCCGCGTAAAGGTCACCAAAGATTCTGACTCTACCACTCCCACGGGCAGCGCATTCCATGCCCCCACCACTCTCTGGGTAAAGAACCCACCCCTGACATCTCCCCTATACCTTCCACCCTTCACCTTAAATTTATGTCCCCTTGTAACACTCTGTTGTACCCGGGGAAAAAGTTTCTGACTATCTACTCTATCTATTCCTCTGATCATCTTATAAACCTCTATCAAGTCACCCCTCATCCTTCGCCGTTCCAATGAGAAAAGGCCCAGCACTCTCAACCTATCTTTGTACGACCTATTCTCCATTCCAGGCAACATCCTGGTAAATCTTCTCTGCACCCTCTCCAAAGCTTCCACATCTTTCCTAAAGTGAGGCAACCAGAACGGCACACAGTACTCCAAATGTGGCCTAACCAAAGTCCTGTACAGTTGCAACATCACTTCACGACTCTTGAATTCAATCCCTCTGCTAATGAATGCTAATACACCATAGGCCTTCTTACAAGCTCTATCCACCTGAGTGGCAACTTTCAAAGACCTATGAACATAGACCCCAAGATCCCTCTGTTCCTTCACCTCACTAAGAACCCCACCGTTAACCCTATATTCCGCATTCTTATTTGTCTTTCCAAAATGGACAACCTCATACTTGGTAGGGTTGAACTCCATCTGCCACTCCTCAGCCCAGCTCTGCATCATATCCAAGTCCCTTTGCAGCTGACAAGAGCCCTCCTCACTATCCACAACTCCACCAATCTTCGTATCATCTGCAAATTTACTGACCCACCCTTCGACTCCCTCATCCAAGTCATTAACAAAAATTATGAACAGCAGAGGACCCAGAACTGATCCCTGCGGAACTCCACTTGTAACTGGGCTCCAGGCTGAATATTTACCATCTACCACCACTCTCTGACTTCGACCGGTTAGCCAGTTTTCTATCTAATTGGCCAAATTTCCCTCTATCCCATGCCTCCTGACTTTCCGCATAAGCCTACCATGGGGAACCTTATCAAATGCCTTACTAAAATCCATGTATACTACATCCACTGCTCTACCCTCATCCACATGCTTGGTCACCTCCTCAAAGAATTCAATCAGACTTGTAAGGCAAGACCTACCCTTCACAAATCCGTGCTGGCTGTCCCTAATCAAGCAGTGCCTTTCCAGATACTCATAAATCCTATCCCTCAGTACCCTTTCCATTACTTTACCTACCACCGAAGTAAGACTAACTGACCTGTAATTCCCGGGGTTATCCCTATTCCCTTTTCTGAACAGGGGCACAACATTCGCCACTCTCCAGTCCCCTGGTACCACCCCCGTTGACAGTGAAGATGAAAAGATCATTGCCAACGGTACTGCAATTTCCTCTCTTGCTTCCCATATAATCCTAGGATATACCCCATCAGGCCCGGGGCACTTGTCTATCCTCAAGTTGTTCAAAATGTCCAACACATCTTCCTTCCTAACATGTATCTCCTCGAGCTTACCAGTCCGTTTCACACTCTCCTCTTCAACAATACGGTTCCTCTCATTCGTAAATACTGAAGAAAAGTACTCATTCAAGACCTCTCCTATCTCTTCCGACTCAATACACAGTCTCCCACTACTGTCCTTGATTGGACCTACCCTCGTTCTCGATATGTTTTAATTCATTCACAGGATCTGGGCATTGCTGATGAGGCCACCATTTATTGCCCAGGGAGAGGGCATTTAAGAGTCAACCACATTACTGTGGATTTGGAGTCACATGTAGGCCAGAGCAGGTAAAGATGACAGCTTCCTTCTCTGGAGGACAATGGTAAACCAAATGGGGTTTTCCTGACAATCGTTTCAAGATGGTTAATACACTCTTTATTGAATTCAAACTCCACTAACTGCCATGGTGAGACTTGGGCCGAAGTCCCCAGATTTTACCTGGCTCACTGAATTAATAGCAGTAATTTCACAAGGCCATTGCCTCCCCAGGAATGGAGGAGGTTGCAGAGAAATGGAAAGATGTGGCCATACCTGATTTGGAAACAAAACCGAGATACTGCCAATGAATGTTGTGGTTGCACAGAGCATTGGTTAGGCCACTTTTGGAGTAATGCATTCAGTTCTGGTCACCTTGCTATGGGTCATATGTTGCAAAACATGAAAGGGTTCAGAAATGATATTGCCAGGGTTGGAGGGTCTGAGCTTTAGGGAGAGGTTGGGGCTGTTTTCCCTGGAGCGTCGGAGGCTGAGGGGTGACCTTTTAGAGGTTTATAAAATCACAAGGGACATGGATAGGGTAAATAGACAAGGTCTTTTCCCCAGGGTGGGAGAGTCCAAAACTAGAGGGCATAAGTTTAAAGTGACAGGGGAATGATTTAAAAAGGACCTAAGGGGCAACATTTTCACACAGAGGGTGGTGCGTGTATGGAATGAACTTCCAGAGGAAGTGGCAGAGGCTGCTACAATTGCAACATTGAAAAGGCATCTGGATGGGTTTAGAGGATTATAAGGTGGAGCAATTCAATTTACTATGCTTTACCAAATTATTCTCTCTGGAATAGATAAGGATGAAGGGTTTATATTGAGTTGACAAAGAGTTTCAGCTTCCCTTTGTAGTTGTGGCCATAACGAGCATTCATGATGGATTCAGGAGAAATGTGCAGACAGTCATGAGAATATAGAACTTGTTACCACAGAAATACATTGATGCGATCACTTTGTTTTAAGGAGAAGCTTTATTAACGCAGCGGGAAGAAGAATATTTTAATAATCAAAGATGAAGCAAAATGGGAGGTGGATCATGGACTGGTTGGCCTGAATGGCCTGCTTCTGTGCTCTATATTCAATGTAATTTGATATTTCACCTCCTATAATGGGACAGTGTCAGCAGAGACCTCCTGACAATTATTCACTACTCTTTGATCATTTCTGCTTCTGGTTTTCCTCCCTTTCTGACATTAAAAAACTAATTAAATCTGAACCGAAGCAATTAAGCTGAAAGTTCTAATGGAATTACAAATTGATTTCTGCCAATTCCTTTGTCCTTTATTGATTTGTATTTTCTTGTTTCATTCTTCAAGTGACACGAGAATGCAGCAAAATACTGAGCACTCATGCAAGGGACAGTTCCGACCCCAACTCCTGCGCTCTTTTCTTAAAGGGGCTAATCCGCAGTGTTGAAGAGAGAACAGGAAGATCACATGCTCTGGAAACCACCATTCCAACGTTGGGCATTGTGAAGTATATGGGTCAAAAAAGAAAATAAGTAACTTGCATTTATTTAATAGCTTACACATTCTCATGGTAGCCCAAAGAAGAGAAGTGTGTAGCATTTACAACTTACATTAGGCCATTCAGCCCAAATGGTCTGTGCAAGCATTTATATCATAGATGGTACAGGTGTACCATCTGTCCATTTACTTCCTCCCTCCTCAGTATCCAAGGGGCAAAACACACCTTCCAGGTGAAGCAGCACTTTACCTGCACTTTTCACAATCTCCTCTACTGCATTCGCTGCTCACAATGTGGTCTCCTCTACATTGGGGAAACCAAGCATAGGCTGGGCGACTGCTTCACAGAACATCTACTCTCTTCCTGTAAAAAAGACCCTGAGCTTCCAGTTATCTGCCACTTTAACCCACCACCCTGTTTCCTGGCCAACATCTCTGTCTCAGGCTTGCTGCAGTGCTCCAGCGAAGCTCAGTGCAAACTGGTAGAACAGCACCTTATTTTCTGCTTGGGGATACTGCAACCCTCTGGACTCAATATCGAGTTCAATAATTTTAGGGCCTGAACTTCCCCAGGTCCTAGTCCTCTACCACATTCTAGGCCTTGTTATCACATAGTCTGCCATTACACACTACCCACTGTTAGCCACTAACTGACCTCAGTAACAGCTATTCACCCTCCCAGTCAGGTCATTATCCACTCCTTTGTCTATCCAACTGAACTGGCCATGCAAAATTGCCCATCGTGTTAGGTACATTAGTCAGGGGGAAATGAGACTGGGTGGGTTACTCTTCGGAGGGTCGTGGTAGACTTGTTGGGCTGAAGGGCATGTTTCCATGCTGTAGGGAATCTAATTAGTCTAACTGTACTGCTCTCTCTTTGGGCTCGAAGACCACCTATTGTTTACTCCATATCCCCTCCCTCACCCTACCTTCTGCATATAAACCAACATTTTCCTAATGACCATCAGTTCTGAGGAAGGGTCACCAAACTCAAAATGTTAACTTTGTTTTCTCTTCCCAAATGCTTCTGAGCTTTTCCAGCAACTTCTGTTTTTGCATCTGGTTCACTAATGTCCTTTAGGGAAGAAAACTGCCATACTTACCTGGTCTGGCCTACATGTGACTCCAGACCAGCAGCAATATGGTTGTCTCTTAACTACCCTCTGAGAAATTTGGGATCAGCAATAAATGCTGACCTAGCCAGTGATGCCCACATCCCATAAATGAATTTTTTAAAAATCCTTTTTTCTTGATATTCTGTTTTTATCTAAGTATTTGTACATCTCACTTCAACTACTATTTGTGACAGCAAGTTCTACATTCGCTGGAGAAATACATTTACCCTGAATTCTTTATTTGATTTATTGGTAGCCATTTTATTCATTTATGTTTCCCCTGGTATCAGTTTTGACTGCAAGTGGAAAATCTTCTCTAATTCTACTCCATTGAGTTTCCTCATAATTTTACACACCTCTATCAGGTCAGCACCCAGCACCGTTCTAGGATAAAAAAGAATCCCCCCTGTCATGTTTGATTAAGCTTGTCCAGTTGTAGATTCGTGTACAGCGCTTGATTGCTTTAGCCTGTGCTTTTGAGACAAGTGACTGACTCCACACATGGAGAAGCTTCTGGAAAAGATCAGGGACTTTGCCCTTGGAAAAACCACATGTGGGTTTATATTTCTGTAAGTTCAAAGACATCTAAAGTTTTTCCAATGAACTGAGTGGATTTAGAACTAGGAACATTTGTGCATTGCTCTAAGATAAATTGTATACAAAAGATATGCAGCAATTCCATTCCAAATAAAGCACAAAGGATGTTGGAGTGGACATCTGTACGTCCCAGCAATAGTTCTTTCTTAATTTCCTGGAACTGTTGGATTTCAGGCCTCAACAAGGCCTCATTGATAATCCTGGGAAAGGACAGTCTGGAGGCAACTGTAGTCTATAGGAAAAGAAAACTTGCACGTTGTCTCAGAATAGAGGCCAGTGAATGTTTGAGCAGCTCAAGGAAGTCAAATCCATTGCTTACACAACATTAGGGACTGTTGAGAAATGCCTTGGGACAAAGAAAATCAGGTGTTGATTGAATGTTGTATATTCCTCAGAGGAAACAGTCCACTGAGCCATATGTGAAAACTATTGAATTCTCCATGGAAATTTTATACAATAATCAGTGAACTAACTCATGTCCAATGAGTTGACAGACCTTAATCAGAGGTGTCTCCTTATGGAGGACAAATGTGAAGGTGAGGCCACCTTACCAGACCATAGCGCTGTTCTCTCAAGAGAGAGGGAGATATCTCGTGGTGGTTTAAACCTGAGTGTCACCAGGCTTAAGACCAGGGAAGAGAGTCTTCCATGGTTACCTCAGCTGGAATTGAACCAACACTGTTGGTATTACACTGCATCACAACACAGCCAACTGAGTTACCCAACTCCCCAACGATTTGACATTGGAAAAAAGCCTGACTGGCCCAAACGGAATCTGCTACGCTAAATTCCAAGAGGTTACACAGGAATGTGCCTTAAATCTCAGGGTCATGGATATAGAATGTCCGACCAGCTCAGATTTACAGAGATCTCAGCAATCTGATCAACACAGACCCCCAACCTGATACCTTCAAACATGTGGAAATGCTCACTAAGCCACAACAGTTCCAGGGGCACAAAAAGTGCAACTCATGCTCAAAGTTTCACAAAGGTATGCAGGAAGAAGAAGACATCATCCACCTGACACAGGTCTTTTCCCAGGAGTGGTAATATACAACCTCTGAAGGTAAAACATCAGATCATATTCACGAAAAGGTCAGGTTCTCAGACATGTGCACAAGAACTGACAAACAGACATGACTGAAAGAGAGAATATTCCATCGGCTAAGGTTTTGTTTCAGAATTCCTTCTCCCTGCATATCCAAATGTGCAATATAGATTTTAGATTAAATTCCATACAGTGTGGAAACAGACCCTTCAGTCCAACAAGTCCACACTGACCCATGTCCCTCTGACTAACACACCTAACACTATGGGCAATTTAGCATGGCCAATTCACCTAACCTGCACATCTTTGGACTATGGGAGGAAACCAGAGCACCCAGAGGAAACCCACGCAGACACGGGGAGAATGTGCAAACTCCACACAGAGTGTCGCCCGAGGCTGAAATTGAGCCTGGAACCCTGGTGCTGTGAGGCAGCAGTGCCAACCATTGAGCAACCGTGCCACCCCACAGACTTCAATTGCACTTAGAGTTATAAAAAGACGGATTCTGCAGAGAAAGACAAGATTTGTCCATATCGTAGCCAATAAGCAGCCAGACATGAGACATTGTGTGTGCGTATGTGATTCTCAGTCCATCAGTGTCCCTTTATCAAAGCTTTGAGAAAGAATGACAGATCAAAGATGCTCACTGGAGCGCAGACATGAGAAAACTAATAGCTCAGAATGTTACAAGGCTTTAGTCAGAAGAGGGGCTAAGATGAGCAAACAAGGAAATTAGTCAAACTGATGATAGCTCACACCTATCGCTGTCATGGACCATTCAGAGCCATCATTCTTAACTGTAAACCTCAGCTGAAACACAAGGAGATGCAGTCACAAAATGACAAGGGATACTAAAAGCATTTACGGACAAATGTGAAAGCATGATTTGAGTTTGAAGATTGAGTTTAAATCAAATGGTCAAATTGCAACCACAGACTTCCATCATCTTTATTAGATTCAAAGAAAAAAAATCACCCAACAAGTTTATTTGGCAGCATTAGCTTTCAGAGCGCTGCTCCTTCATCAGGTAGCTGTTGATCAGGATCATAAGGCACAGAATTTATAGCAAATGATCACAGTGTCATGCATGCAACTGATATGATATATTGAACAAGACTGTTAAGTCTTTCATCTTTTAGAATGGGTTGTAGGTTTCAGTTCATTAATATGTAAATCCCAGAACTTCTTTCAAATCATATTCTCAAGATAACTTAAAGTTTCTTTAAAAAAGTGACATCTCAGCTCAGAAAATGCATTAAAGGTGTGAGGTTAGAGTCTGTCCATATCCCAATCTTGAGTCAGACTGATTCTATTTCCAAAGTAGGAATTTGTAAAACGTTGCACGTGTTGACTGCCTGAAGATTGTATGTTTTTTGAACAAAATAGAATGTATCTACAAATACAAATTCACCCCATAGACTTATATATATATGTGTGTGTGTGTGTGTGTGTGTGTGTGTGAGAGAGAGAGAGAGTGAGTGAGAGAGAGAGAGTGCGTGTGAGAGTGTATAGTGTAGTGGGGTCACCTGTAGTGTGACATGAACCCAAGGTCCGGAATGAGGCCATCCCCGTGGGTACCAAACTTGGCTATCAGCCTCTACTCGGCCACTCTGCATTGTTACATATCCCTAAGTCTGCCTTGGAGGATGGTCATCTGAAGATCCGAGGCCAAGTGTCCCTGCCCACTGAAGTGTTCTCCAACTGGGAGGGATCATCCCTGTCTGATGATTGTCATCTGTTGCCGTAGCCTCTGCTTGGTCTTGCCAATATATCATGCCTCAGAACATCCTTGCCTGCAGCTTATGAGATAGACAACATTGGCCGAGTCACATGAATACCTGCCGTGTACTTGGTGGGTGGTGTCCCCACATGTAATGGTGGTATCCATGTCGACACTCTGACACATCTTGTAGTGGTTGCCAAGACAGGGTTTTGGTATGAGTAACAAAAAGATGGGGTACTGGGCTAATGGTCGGATACTTGGTAGTGTGGATGAGCAGAGGGATCTTGGTGTCCATGTACACAGATCTCTGAAAGTTGCCACCCAGGTAAATAGTGCGGTGAAGAAGGCATATGGCGTACTGGCTTTTATTGGTAGAGGAATTGAGTTCTGGAGTCCTGAGGTCATGTTGCAGTTGTATAAGACTCTGGTGCGACCGCATCTGGACTATTGTGTGCAGTTTTGGTCGCCATACTATAGGAAGGATGTGGAGGCACTGGAACGGGTGCAGAGGAGGTTTACCAGGATGTTGCCTGGTATGGTAGGAAGATCGTATGAGGAAAGGCTGAGGCACTTGGGGCTGTTTTCATTGGAGAAAAGAAGGTTTCGGGGTGACTTGATAGAGGTGTACAAGATGATTAGGGGTTTAGATAGGGTTGACCATGAGAACCTTTTTCCACGTATGGAGTCAGCTATTATGAGGGGGCATAGCTTAAAATTAAGGGGTGGTAGGTATAGGACAGATGTTAGGGGTAGATTCTTTACTCAGCGAGTCGTGAGTTCATGGAATGCCCTGCCAGTAGCAGTGGTGGACTCTCCCTCTTTATGGGCATTTAAACGGGCATTGGATAGGCATATGGAGGATAGTGGGCTAGTGTAGGTTAGGTGGGCTTGGATCGGCGCAACATCGAGGGCCAAAGGGCCTGTACTGCGCTGTATTTTTCTATGTTCTATACAGTATTGTGGTCGATGTTGTCCTGAAGGCTGGGCAGTTTGCTGCAAACAATGGTCTGTTTAAGGTTTGGCAATTGTTTAAAGGTGAGAATTGGAGATGTAGGGAAGATCTTGGTGAGGTGCTTATCCCCATCGATAATGTGTTGCTGGCTGTTAAGGACATGGCGTAGTTTCTCTGCTCCCGGGAAATACTGGACAACGAAAGGTTTCTCGCTGTGGCACATCAGAATTGGTGATTGATGAGTTGGGCATCTCCCCTATTCTAAACCTGCAACCCATTCTAAAAGATGAAAGACTTAACAGCAACCTAGATATGTACAGTGGTTAGCACTGTTGCCTCACAGCGCCAGAGACCCGGGTTCAATTCCCGCCTCAGGCGACTGACTGTGTGGAGTTTGCACGTTCTCCCTGTGTCTGCGTGGGTTTCCTCCGGGTGCTCCGGTTTCCTCCCACAGTCCAAAGATGTGCAGGTCAGGTAAATTGGCCATGTTAAATTGCCCGTGGTGTTAGGTATAGGGGTAAATGTAGGGGTATGGGTGGGTTGCGCTTCGGCAGGTCGGTGTGGACTTGTTGGGCCGGAGGGCCTGTTTCCACACTGTAATGTAATCTAATCTAATATCATATCAGTTGCATGTATGACACTGTGATCTTTTGCTATAAATTCTGTATCTTATGACCCTGCTCCACAGCTACCTGATGAAGGAGCAGCGCTCCGAATGCTAGTGCTTCCAAATAAACCTGTTGGATTATAACCTGGTGTTGTATGATTTTTACCTGTGTCTACTCCAGCCTAACACCGGCACCTCCACATCAAGGTTCAAAGTAGATCAGGTACCTCTAGATCCTTGATAATAGTATGGAGGTTGAAACATTACTCTGGGTGCGATTTAACTCTGGTTTCCAGGCAGATTTGACATTATTCCTCTGCTTTTTCATTTTAATCCAGAAAGGAACCAGTGATTTGCATGGACTTGATTATGTCAACACTCTAGGTTTCTGCCTCTGTACCAATAGATTTCTTTGTTCTTTTACCACACTCCCTCATGATATGTGTGCACTGTTAATTCTTCCCAACAAACTTCAACAACTTACACTTAGCTCTATTCAAATGTTTTGCCATTTTCCTTGCCTCATTCTGTGCATTTCTCCATGTCCTCTGTATTTCGTATCTACCTCAGGATGGGCTGTGACCTGCAGTTTGATGGTGTCCACCAAGTGTTGTTTTCAACCAGGTCCACGCTGTCAAAGCTAAGGAATGGAGGATCAAGTTTGCTTGTGGTTTGAGTTGGGGGATGGGGGCGCTGGATGCCAGTGTAAAAGACATAATGAATTTGTCTGATTTTCTGACACTTTCCTATCATCAGTCTTTATTTTTCACTGAAGCAGAGACACTCAGACTACAGACCCCCTGCTGACGAGATAATTACCCACTCCCATGCAATCCCCTGTTTGCGAAGTGTGATTCTGAACTCTTATTTCTACATCAGTCCAGGAGGCTGGGGAAATAAGTCAGGAAGCATTAATTTGTTCCATCTTTAACCCTAGACATTGCCACGGTTCTGAATTGGTGCGTGATGTCCCATCTTTTTACATACATATAAGTTCAATAAGAAAGTGAGCTTATAATACACAGGGACCAGAGTGAAACTCACAAATCCTCACAGCACACAGCAGGGTAGCTAAGGAAATTAGCGACCAAGTACTGAATTCATCCAACCAACTCGTCCTCCGCACGCTTCATCCCTCACTCACATTTGTCATCAAATCTTAAAGGGGAAGGAAGAACTACAAGTTGTATTTAGAGAAGAAAGCATTGCATTCATAGAACAGCTTTTGAACTGCATTCCTTTAGCACCCAACATGATCTTTAACCAACAAAAGCTTGGGAAGCTGTGTCACTGTTGCAATAGTGGAAATAGAGCAAACAATTTGAACACATCAGATCCCCCAAACAGCGGCGTTGTAATGGCAAGACCACTGTTTATTTTCTGAGTGATGAACATTGCCTAGAACAACAGGACGAGCATTTTATAAATAATATGTTTTAATGGGCTGTGGGCTAGACCCAGTATTTGTTACCCAATTATAATTGTCCTTTATAAGGTAATGGTGAGCTGCTTTCTTGAACTGTTGAGGTCCTTGGTGCATAGAAGCAATATTGTTAAGGATGGATTTCCAAGATTTGAAACCATTTCCCATTTTCACTCAACAACGTGACAGGAACAGTGTTATAGATTCAAGTCAGTACTGGGTGTGATAAACCTGGGGAATACTGGGGCAACCTCAGCAGGCCTGGCAGTGTCTGTGGAGAGAGAAAAACAGAGCTCATGTATTGAGTTCAATATGACTCTTCTTCAGAACAGAAAGGTGTTGGACAATCTCTTTTCATATAACTTTAACAGGCAAGAGGGCAGATGGTAGAGAGATCAAGTGCAAAAGACAAAGGGGATGTTAATGATAGCGAAAGAGATGGAAAATTGGTGTGAATTAGAAGAAGCTTTATTGTCACATGCACTCCAACGAGGGCAGTGAAGGGTTTACAAAGCCACCACTTCCGGCACCATCATAAATACAGAGGTATTGAGGTACAGATCTTAGGGATAAATTAGAAAATTAAGGAAGTGAAAAATTCAGCATTTCAATTGTTTGTGCCACCTGAGGCACAAGGTGCCCAGGTACAAAATCTTAGTAATAAATTAGAAAAATAAAGAAATTAAAAGTTCACAATTACAGTCCTTTAAGCAGACCGTGCTGGGTCTCACCTCCGGACTGCCACAAACCTCACGTCCAGACTGTATGGGGCCTCACCTCCAGAACAGATAGGGCCTCACCTCCAGACCAGATGGAGCGTCACATCCAGACCGCATGGGGTCTCACCTCCAGACCACATGGGGCCTCACCTCCAGACCAGATTGGGCCTCATCTGCAGATCGCATGGGGCCTCACTCCAGACCGCCACAGGCCTTGCCTCCAGATCGCATGGGGCCTCACCTCCAGACCACACAGGCCTCGCCTCCAGACTGCATAGGGCCTCACCTCCAGACCACCACAAGCTTCACCTCCCGACCACATGGGGCCTCACCTCCAGACCACACAGGTCTCACCTCCAGACCACCACAGGCTTCGCCTCCCGACCACATGGGGCCTCACCTCCAGACAGCATGGGGCCTCACCTCCAGACCGCATGTGGCCTCACCTCTAGACTGCAGCAGGCCTCACCTCCAGACCACATGGGGTCTCACCTCCAGACTGCCCCAGGGCTCACCTCCAAACCGCATGGGGTCTCACCTCCAGACCACCCAAGGCCGCAGCTCCAGAACGCCCCTGGCCTCATCTCCACACTGTGCTGAGCCTCACCTCCAGACCATGTTGGACCTCACCTCCAGAGTGGGGCAACATTTCCACACAGAGGCCAGTTGTGTCTGGAATGAGCTGCCCGAGGAATTTGTTATGAAGGTGTGGGTGTACTATACCTTTAAGAAAGTTAAAAGCTAGCAGAACTACCTGACAGCTCCAAGTGTTCTGAACAAGATATAATGTAACCTTTTGGTCCAGCAGCTCATGTAGCTGGTTGCCTGGAAACAAAAACAAATTTGAATTGGGCCAATCAGTTTAAATTATATCCCAAAAAAAAAACAAACTCCAATCAGGTTTGACTTTTAATATTGTCAAAGTACTAAATTCAATGACACAATCCGATGCTTTGGGGGTATAAGACCCAGAAAAATTTAACAGTTGGGAGACAACTGTAAAAAGACCAACAGATGTAGGCTGCTAGTCAGTCTGGAGAAGAAGTTTGCACAGAAAGAAACATCAACATCGACCTGGAGAGAAAATCTACAGAGGAAGATACAAAGAGAAGATTTGATACCTGGCTGGTTTCAAAATTCAAATTTTTTAGTAAATCTTAATTAGGGGTTTTATCGGACCAGTATTACAGAAGGGAAAGTAAAAGATAGGTTTGAGGAAGGAGTTGTTCAGATTACATTCCATACAGTGTGGAAACAGGCCCTTTGGCCCAACCAGTCCCATTTCCTAAGAGTAACCCACCCAGACCCATTTCCCTCTGAATGATGCCCCTAACATTATGGGCAATTTAGAATGGCCAATTCACCTGACCTGCACATCTTTGGACTGTGGGAGGAAACCAGTGTACCCGGAGGAAACCCACGCAGACACGGGGAGAATGTGCAAACTCCACGCAGACAGTCACCCGAGGCTGGAATCAAACCTGGGACCCTGGTGCTGTGAGGCAGCAGTGATAACCACTGAGCCACTGTGCCACCCCAATTGGAAATAGTTGTTAGTTAATTATTCTCTGTTATACTTTAAGAAATAAACTTGCTAGTTTTTACTTTAATTAGTTCTTGGCCTCTCGAATTTTCAAAGATTACTGTACAGGATAAATCTTTTCTGTGTTGCTGGTTGAAATTAAGCCGGAAGGTTTACCCCATGACATAACAGTTTGGGTGCACGTTGTTGGGATTTGAATGGTTTGGGGGGTTTTGTCCGTGATTTGAACAATTTGGATCGTGGATTTGTGATTTGAACTGGTTCACACAGATTTAAATAGATTTGGGGGATACAAAAAATCCCAGCAGATTTAAACACTTGCAGGTTAGTGTTCTAGATCTTCAAATAAAATGTAGGTGAGACAATTAGTTTAATTTCAGTGACTTGCGGTTTATTAAAAGTCAGAGAACTTGCTCTTGAAATTGCTAAAGAGGTCCTGGGATTTGAAGATGATTCTCAAATTTACCAAGAAGGTTTAGAAGGAAATAAAAATGCCATACCTTTAGAATTAGCAAATAAGTTAGATTTGGGTTTAACCAAGAACAAAAGTAAAGGCTGAAATTCTAAGGGAATTACTCAAACACTTAGGTGTGTCCGAGAAACAGACAAGTGCAGTAGAGGTAGAAACATTTAAACTATACGGTGGGTCAATAGTTAGCACTGCTGCCTCACAGCACCAAGGTCCCAGGTTCAATTCCAGCCTTGGGCAGACTGTCTCCCCCCGTGTCTGCGTGAGTTTCCTCCGGGTGCTCCAGTTTCCTCCCACAATCCAAAGTTGTGCAGGTTAGTTGAATTGGCCATGCTAAATTGCCCATAGTGCTAGGTGCAGAGGGAAATGGGTCTGGCTGGGTTACGCTTCGGAGGGTCGGTGTGGACTACTTGGGCCGAAGGGCCTGTTTCCCCACTGTAGGGAATCAAATGTAATCTATAATTGTGGGAAATGGAGTTAGGAGATAAACAAAGAGAGAGAGAGGAAAAAAGAGGAAAGGTTCTTAGCTGAACAAAGAGAGAGAAGAAAAGGAAAAAGAAAGAGAGAGTGGTTCTTAGCTGAGCAAAAAGAGAATTTGAACTTGAGAAGTTGCGACTTAGTCAGCAAAGTCAAGTTAACAGGATGGAGATTAAAAGAGAAGGTACTTGAGAAAGGTGTTAAAGCCTTCTTTATTCCGTTTGAAAAATTGGCTAGGCAGATGGAGTGGTCTGAGGATTTATGGGTAATGCTAGTTCAGACTAAACTGGGAGGCATTTGGGAGGTATTTGCTGCACTGTCAGGTGAGGTGTCAAGAGATTATGAAGAGATCAAACAGGCTATTTTAAGTGCTTATGAATTGGTACCAGAAGCCTATAGACAGCGGTTCAGAAACACAAAGAAAGAACCAGGTCAGATTTTTGTTGAGTTCGAAAGAATTAAAAATTGTTATTTTGATTGATTGGTGCATGCTTTAAAGATAAATAGGACATTTGAGGCTCTAATGCTGGAGGAATTTAAAGACTCACTTCCAGAGATGGTAAGAATTCATGTGGAGGAACAGACAGTTCAGGAAGTGAGAAGGGCAGCAGAATTAGTGGGCGGCACAGTGGCACAGTGGTTAGCACTGCTGCCTCACAGCACCAGAGACGCGGGTTCAATTCCCGACTCAGGCGACTGTGTGGAGTTTGCACGTTCTCCCCCGTGTCTGCGTGGGTTTCATCCGGGTGCTCCGGTTTCCTCCCACAGTCCAAAGATGTGCAGGTTAGGTGAATTGGCCAAGGTAAATTGCCCTTAGTGTTAGGTAAAGGGGTAAATGGAGGGGAGTGGGTGGGTTGCGCTTTGGTGGGTCGGTGTGGACTTGTTTGGGCCGAAGGGCTTGTTTCCACACTGTAAGTAATCTAATTAGCAGATGAGTACATGTTGGTGCATAAGACAAGCTTCTGGTCAGAATATTGGCCTGTGAGGGATGGAAATTGGGAGAAAAGGAGAAATTGAGACTATGCCTTCTTAACAGCACTTTCAACCTGGATTGAGAGTATGTTGTTGGAAAAGCACAGCAGGTCAGGTAGCATCTGAGGAGCAGAAGAATCTACATTTCGGGCCAGAAATTCCTGACGAAGGGCTCCAGCCCAAAACTTTAATTCTCCTTCGGTTGAGGGACTTGGGTCTGTTCTCATTGGAGAAGACAAGTCTAAGAGACGATTTAATACAGACATACAAGATGATAGGGTGGGCAGTGAGAGTCTTTTTCCTAGGATGATGACATCAGCTTGTATGAGGGGGCATAGCTGCAAATTGAGAGGTGATAGATTTCAGACAGATGTCAGAGGCAGGTTCTTTACTCAGACAGTGGTAAGACTGTGGAATGCCCTGCCTGCCAATGTAGATAACT
Organism: Chiloscyllium plagiosum; assembly: GCF_037043375.1. NCBI lineage: Eukaryota > Metazoa > Chordata > Chondrichthyes > Orectolobiformes > Hemiscylliidae > Chiloscyllium > Chiloscyllium plagiosum. The sequence goes on along the minus strand of NW_028270139.1, from coordinate 156,635,990 downwards.
CAGGCACATTAGGGGCATTTAAACAGTCCTTGGATAAGCATATAGATGATAATGGGATAATGTAGTGGGGTGGGCTCAGATTAGTTCACAGGTCGGCGCAACATCAAGGGCCAAAGGGCCTGTTCTGCGCTGTATTGTTCCATATCCTTCAGTAGGTGTATTGTCCAAAACTGATCACAGTTCCCCAGATCGGATCAGACCAAAACACTGCACATGAAGCATTACTGGTATTTAAAAGTTTGGGCTCTGGATCAGTGGCGCTGGAAGAGCACAGCAATTCAGGCAGCATCCGACGAGCAGCAAAGTCGACGTTTCGGGCAAAAGCCCTTCATCAGGAATAAAGCTTGGGTAAGTTTGGGTAAATGCCAAGATTTCATTAGCATATACAAAAACAGAAATTGCTGGAAAAGCTCAGCAGGTCTGGCAGCATCTGTGGAGAGAAATCAGAGTTAATCTTTCAGATCTGGTGACCCTTTCTCAGAATGTCCTCACTGGACCCAAAACATTCTCTCCACAATGCTGCCAGACCTGCTGAACGTTGCCAAAAAATTTTGTTTAGGTTTCTCAGTCACAGCATCCTTTCTCTCACTTGTTTTTTCATTAAGCGTACATTTTGTCCCTCTGCATGAGGTTTTGGATCATTCCTTTGCATCAAGGATTGGGAAACCTTCGAATCACAGCGGGTTTCTTGGGATTAATCTTACCTGTCAGATGGCAGGCTGTGAATCACCATAGTGAGAGTGGGTGCTTGCTAACTCAATTCAGAATAAGTCAGGTCTCCTGTGCAGCCAACGTCCATTGCTGGGACCTCAATAAAAATCACTTCGGCACTTGTGGAGAGATGCAAAAAATGTTGCAAATCACTAAGGAATGTCTCCTGTCCAGACTAAGTGGTGGATTAATCATCACAAACTCAGCAAATGAGGAGGCTACTGCTTATGCCTCCAGGAATTTGCATTCGCTGAGCTGCTATCTTGAAATTCTGCACTCCGTTTTTAAAAGTTTATTCACGTGATGAGCTAGGCCAGCATTTATTGCCCATAGGGCAGTTCAGAGTCAACCACATTGGGGTCTGGAGTCAGACATGTGGTCTAGGCCCAGTAAGGATGTTTCCCTAGGGCACATTAGTGAATCAGATGGGTTCATGGGTGCCATTCAACTCTTGATTCCAGATTTTTGTTATGTTCAAATTCTACATCTGCCATGGCAGGATTTGAACCCAGGTTCCCAGAACATTACCTGGGTCTCTGGGTTAACAGTCCAGCAACACTACTACTAGGCCATCACTTCCATTTGCTATGGGTCAATTAAGGAGGGACTTCCAGGATTTTGACCTAGTGATAGTGAAGCAACAGAGATACCTTTCCAAGTCAGGATGGTGAGTATCTTGAGGGGAACTTGTAGGTGGTGGTGTTCCGACATATCTGCTATGCTTGTCCTTCTAGATGAAAGTAGTCATGGGTTTGGAATATGCTGTCAAAGGACCTTTGGTGAATTTCTACAGTTCAATGTTTAGACGGTACAAGGTGCTGCTACTGAGCATTGGTGGTGCAGTGACTTTGGGGCTGCTTTGCTCTGGATGGTGTCAATCTTTCTGAGCATTGTTGGAAGTGGCACCCATCCAGGCAAGTGGGGGTATTCCATCACACTTGTGCCTTGGGGAAAGGCTTTGGAGAGTCAGGAGGTGAGTTACTTGCTACAGTTTTCCTCGTATTCCAATATTAATATAGCAACTGCAGTTCAGTCTCCAGCCAATGGTTAGCCCCAGGACCTTGATGGTAAGGGATTCAGTGATAGTAATGTCATTGAATGTCAAACGGCTATGGCCAAATTGTCTCTGATTGGAGATGGTAAATGCTGGCATTTGTGTGACACAAATGGTGCTTTTTTCCTTCTTTCTTTCATGGGACCTAGGAGTCACTGACAAGGCCAGTAATTATTGCCCATCCTTGTCTGGTCTTGTACTGAACAACTTGCTTGACCATTTCAGAGGGCATTTTAGAATTAACACATTGCAGTGGGTATGGAGTCACGTGTAACCCAACCAAGGATGGCACATTTCCTTCCTTAAAGGACATGAATGAACCAGACCGATTGTTACAAATGTTGATGGTTGCAATTAGACTGGCCTTTTATTCCATATTTTGTTGAATTAATATTTCACCAGCCTATCAAACCTTACGGTCTCGGTAACATTCTTATAAATCTTCATTTACACGTTTTCCAGTTTAATTACATCCTTCTTTTCACTTAGTGAGTTGCATTTTATTTTTAATTTTGTTTTTAATTGACTGTTCAGAGATATCATAACCCATCTCTGGAGTAGGTGGGACTTGAACCCTCATTCAGAGGATGGAACATAGGTAGGTGGATAAAATGATTAACAAGGCACGTATGGGATATTTGTCTTTTATTAGCCGAGACATGGAGTTTAAGGGCAAGGAGATTGTGCTGGAACTGTATAAAATGTTGGTTAAGCCACAGTTAGAGTGTTATGTGCAGTTCTGGAATCAACATTATAAGAGATGGTACTGGAGAGGGTGCAGAGGAGATTTACCAGGATGTTGCCTGGGCTGGAGAATTTCAGTTTTGAAAAGAGACTGGACAAACTGGGGTTGTTTTCCTTAGAGTAGAGGAGATTGATACAGGACATGATTGAGATGTATAAAATTACGAGGGCCAGGGATAGGATAGACAGGAAGAATCTTTTCCCCGTGATAGCAAGATCAGTAGCCAGGAGCATGGACTGAAGGTAAGAGGCGGCAGGTTTAGAAGAGGTGAGAGGGAAAGCTTTTATACTCAGACGGTATTGGGAATCTGGAACTCCCTATCTGTAAGGTTGGAAGAGGCAGAAACCCTCATCACATTGGAGAAATATCTAGATGTGCACTTGCAAAGTCAAAGGATGCAAGACTATGGGCAAAGTGCTGAAAAATGGGATTAGAATAATTATGTGTGGTTGTTTATGACCAGCCTGGGTACGATGGAACGAAGGGCCTGTTTATTGGTGCGGTAAACCTCTACGGCTGTACTACTGCCCCACCAGAGCTTAAATATTCATCACTTCATGAACGCAGATGTCATTCTTGTACAGGAGCCCTGCTAATCTTTTTAATTCTACTGTTTGCATTGCCAAAACCTCCCAGAGGTACTGAATACTGGGTCAATGCAAGGTATCAGATTAGATTCCCTACACTGTGGGAACAGGCCCTTCGGCCCAACAAGTCCACACCAACACTCCGAAGAATAACTCGCCCAGATCCATTCCCCTACCCTATATTTGCCCTGGACTTGGCAATTTAGCATGGCCATTTACCTAACATGCACATCTTTGGATTGTGGGAGGAAACCGGAGGAAACCCACACAGACACAGGGAGAATGTGCAAACTCCATCCAGACAGTCGCCCGAGGTGGGAATCGAACCCAGGTCCCTGGCACTGTGAGACAGTAGTGCTAACCACTGAGACACTATGCCACCCCAATGAAGCCAAAACCTGATTCCATCTCCAAACTCCTAATTTCAATTTGATGTCTGATCCCCAGTTAAAGGATGCTATGGTTTCAAGTCTTCATCTGAATAGATGTTAAACATCTAGAAGGTTCTTTCCTCTACCGTCCTTTTATGCAGTGAGTTCCAGATATCTACCACCTTCGGGGTGAAAACTCTTTCCTCAAAATCCCTAACCCTAACCCCTCTAAATCTCATAATCCTTATCATTCAAGCTGTTCCCCCAGTTATTGATCCCAAGACTAAAGAGAAAGGTTTCTCCCTATCTACCCTGTTGATGCCCCTCAGAACTTTGTACACCTCAATCAGATTCCCCCTCAGTCTTCTCTGCTCTGAGGCATGGGAATTACTAATAATACCAATATGTGTTGCTCATTCCAAATTGTCTTTGAGAAAGTGGCAGTGAGTTAAATTCTTGAGTCGCTGTAGTCCATGCGTTGTTGGGAAGGGAGCTCTAGAGTTTTGAACCAGTGACTGTAATGGAATGGGAATATAATTCCAAGTCAGGATTGTGTGTGGCTTGGAGGAATCATACTGATTGATGTTCCCAGGTGCCAACAGACTTTTTATGGAAACAAAAATGCTGGAGGTCAGACAGCAACCATGGAGAGAGAGAGAGAGAGAAAGAGAGAGCGAGAGAGAGAAATATAATGTTTTGAGTCCAGATGACTCTTCATTAGACCTGTGTGGAAGGGAGCAGCATCTGGGCAGGGGTGGAGCTTGAAGGAGGAGAAAGGATGCTGAAAGTTCAAATTATATGATCAGAGTGTGTGAGAATGGCAGAACAATGGTGTGTCTAAGTGTCAGAGCAGAAAGGGCAGACAGTCCCACAAGGGAGGGTGGGAGGGGAGACAGGTCATTTTAACACCATGCCCTGCTCACCTTCCTACATGTCTGTGCTCAGCATGCTGCAGTGTTCCAGTGAACCATAGTGCAAACTGGAGCAACAACACCCCATCTTCTCCCTGGGCACTTTACAACCTTCTGGGCTCAATATTGAGCTCAACGCCTTCAAGTTGTGAACTCACTCCCATCCCTTCCATTTCTTTTAGCTTTACTTGTTACACTCTGTGTCACCGTCTCTCCCACTCCCCCCACCCCAATGGGACTCTCTGTGCTTTCCAGTCTGGCAGGCACACCATTGTTCTGCATTCACACATTCCAATCACTTGATCTGAACTATCAACATCCTTCCTCCCCCAGCATGCCCCCACTGCATAAATGCTGCTCCTTCCACATTTCACGTCATCTCTGATGAAGAGTCATGATGAAGAGTCAGAGGATTGAGTACAGGAGTTGGGTGGTCATGTTGTGGCTGTACAGGACATTGGTTAGGCCACTGTTGGAATATTGCATGCAATTAGAACATAGAACAGCACAGCACAGAACAGGCCCTTCAGCCCACGATGTTGTGCTGACCACTGATCCTCATGTACGCACCCTCAAATTTCTGTGACCATATGCATGTCTAGTAGTCTCTTAAATGTCCCCAATGACCTCGCTTCCACAACTGCTGCTGGCAACGCATTCCATGCTCTCACAACTCTCTGTGGAAAGAACCCACCTCTGACATCCCCTCTATACTTTCCTCCAACCAGCTTAAAACTGACCCCTCGTGTTAGTTATTTCTGCCCTGGGAAATAGTCTCTGGCTATTGACTCTATCTATGCCTCTCATTATCTTGTATACCTCAATTAGGTCCCCTCTCTTCCTCCTTTTCTCCAATGAAAAAAATCCAAGCTCAGTCAACCTCTCCTCATAAGATAAGCCCTCCAGTCCAGGCAGCATCCTGGTAAACCTCCTCTGAACCCTCTCCAAAGCATCCACATCTTTCCTATAATAGGGCGATCAGAACTGGACGCAGTATTCCAAGTGCAGTCTAACCAAAGTTTTATCGAGCTGCAACAAGATCTCAAAATTCTGGTCTCCTTCCTATCAGAAAGATGTTGTGAAACTTGAAAGGGTTCAGAAAAGGTTTACAAGGATGTTGCCAGGGTTGGAAGATTTGAGCTATAGGGAGAGGCTGAATAGGCTGGGGCTGTTTTCCTTGGAGAGTCGAGGCTGAGGGATGACCTTATTCGAGGTTTATAAAGAAAGTCATGAGGGGCATGGACAGGATAAATAGACAAAGTCTTTTCCCTGGGGTGAAGGAGTCCAGAACTAGAGGATATGGGTTTAGGGTGCAAGGGGAAAGATATAAAAGAGACCGAAGGGGAAACTTTTTCACGCAGAATGTGGTACGTGTATGGAATGAGCTGCCAGAGGAAGTGGTGGAGGCTGGTACAATTGCAACATTCAAAAGGCATCTGGGTGGGTATATGGATAGGAACGGTTTTTGAGAGATATGGGCCAGATGCTGACAGATGGGACAAGATTGGGTTGGGATATCTGGTCGGCATGGACAAGTTGGACTGAAGGTTCTGTTTCCATGCTGTACAACTCTATGACTCTACCTGGTCCTGAAACGCTAGCATGCTCTCCCTCCATGGATGTTGCCTGATCCACTGTGATCTCCAGCACTTTCTGTTTTCAATACAGATTCTAGCATCTGCAGTAATCTTCTCTGAAATGCATAGCAAATTTGGCAAATGTTAAAATAAAACAAAGTAGCTGACTCAAAATGGGAACAAAAAAAAAGTGACAAAAATCTCAACCTGCAACCTGCAACTATTTCAGAAATTCATCATCTCCACCTTGGCACATTGCCCATTTAATGCACAGATCAGGATGATGCTGCGTTGAAACAGTGGGAGATGTGGGAAGAAATAGATCACGAGCATTATCTTTCCCCAGAGATTTGAGTGATGCCACTTCATGCAGCATAGCAGCTATAGGTTCAGAATTGAAGCTCAGATGTAAGAGTGATTTTCATCTAAAACTTCAGTAAGACCATTGTTTGAGCAGTGTACATAATTTCCGCTCCACGCTGCAGAAAGCCTGCTGAGGGAATCATGGAGGGCACAGTGCAAATTCACAGCGACTCTGTCGAATGTGAGTGTTGTAGTAACCTCTAATAATCAAGCACTGGAGACTGAGTACAGGCATATGTTTTCTTTATTCAAATGACACAGGGAGAACACCTCTCCAGTTACACTGAAGTAATATTCTGAAGAACACAATAAAAGTGAATACCTTGAAACCATGAATGATCCAAATTCCAATCTTTCTTCGAAGGAATGGAATGTCTATTCTAGTCATAAGTTGATCTCGTTAACATCTCCTTCACCTAATTAATCTTACGCTAAATATTATTGTTTTTTCCCAGGCCCTATCCCTGTCTCAAAAAGTCCCCTTGCTCCAAGGTTAAAAATCACACAACACCAGGTTATAGTCCAACAGGTTTATTTCGGAGCACTAGGTTTGGGAGCGCTGCCCCTTCATCAGGTGGTTGTGAGGAGCAGTGCTCCGAAAGCTAGTGCTTCCAAATAAATCTGTTGGACTATAACCTGGTGTTGTGTGATTTTTAACTTTGTCCACCCCAGTCCAACACCGGCACCTCCAAACCCTTGCTCCAAGGCCTTTTTAGAATGTTTTGAGTTTTTCCGGACATTTCTGTTTTTGTTTCTGATTTACAGCATCTGCAGCTCTCTTGGTTTTTATTTTGTTAACTTTACCTTGTATTCATACACAGTTGATTACCAATTCCTAGTAACACTCACCTCTCGGATGCATAAGGTTCACCTAGAATAAGTTTCATTACTTAAAGTCTGCTGTTTACTTTTACAATAGAAATCTCCATTTCACCCTTGCAATCAAAATTCACACTAACGTGAGCAGAGTTGCAGGGAGAAAGGATGAAAAAGTTACAAGATTTCACCAGAACAAATGAATTTATGGATCAGTTCTTGAGGTATTTAAAGTTATACAGGGAGGAGATGATGTAAATGGAATTACTTAGTTAATGAGGTCAAGAAACAAAGTTCTAGTGTTTAGCTGATAAGCAGCATTGTAAACACATTGGAGTCACAGAGACATACAGCACGGAAATAGACCCTCTGACCAACAAGTCCAGGCTGACCATAGTCCCAAATTAAACTAGTCACACCTGCCATTACTTGGCCCATATCCCTCCAAACCTTTCCTATTCTTAACTCATCCAAATTTCTTTTAAAGATTGTATCTATACATGCACCTATCACTTCCTCTGGCAATTCATTCCACAAAAGAACCACTCTTTGTGTAAAACGTTTCCTTGCAGGTCCTTTTTAAATCTTCCTCCCTCTCACTTTAAAAATATGCCCCCTAGCTTTTAACTCCCCTGGCCTAAGGAAAAGACCCTCATCATTCACTGTATCCATGCCAGTCATAATTTTATAAACCCCAATAAGGTCACCCCTCAACCTCTTATGCTACACTGAAAGAAGTCCCAGCCTATCCAATCTCTTTTTTATATCTGAAAGCCTCGACTCCTTGTACTTATTTATAAAAGATTGAATTGAATTGAATTTATTGTCACGTGTACTGAGGCACAGTGAAAAGCTTTGTCTTGTGAGCAATACAGGCAGATCACGGAGTTAAATAGCATAGATAATTAAATAATAGGTAAACAGCAGCAAAAACAAAAACAAAAATACAGGTATAAGCAAATGCTAAGAGTTTGTGAGTTCATTCCATATTCTAACAACAGTAGGGTAGAAACTCTTACGAAACCGGCTGGTGTGTGTGTTCAGGCTTCTGTAGCTTCTCCCCGATGGTAGAGGTTGTAGAAAAACATTGCCAGGGTGGGATGGATCTTTGAGAATGCTGGTGGCCTTTCCTTGGCAGCGGGCCTGGTAGATGGATTCTATAGATGGGAGGTTGGCCTTTGTGATTGTCTCGACCGAGTTCACCACTCTCTGTAACCGTCTCTGGTCTTGAATGGTACAGTTGCCATACCAGGTAGTGATACATCTAGACAGAATGCTCTCGATGGTGCACCTATAAAAGTTGGCAAGGGTATTCACCGTCATCCCAAATTTCCTCAGCTGCCTGAGGAAAAAGAGACGTTGTTGGGCCTTTGCATCCACGTGAACAGTCTAAGAAAACTTGTTGTTGATTGACACTCTCCACTCATTCCACCTCTGTGCTGTTAATGTGTAGCGGGGCTTGAGTAACATCCCATCGAAAGTCAGTAATGTGTTCTTTGGTTTTGCCGGCTTTGAGAGCTAGGTTGTTCTCAGTGCACAATTTTTCCAGGTCTGTAGTCTGTTTCGTTGCCATCTACGATTCGACTGACCGTGGTGGTGTCATCAGCGAACTTGTAAATGGCATTAGTCTGGTATTTGATGATGCAGTCATGGGTATACAGTGAGTACATTAGGGGGCTGACTACGCACCCCTTGAGGGGGTGGGGCTCCAATGTTGAGTGTTAGTGATGATGAAATATTGTCCCCAATCTTCACTGACTGTGGCCTGTGGGTCAGGAAACTGAGGATCCAGTTCAGAGAGTGGGGCTTAGTCTGAGATGACTAAGTTTAGTAATCAGTCTCGAGGGGATAATAGTGTTGAAGGCTGAACTGTAGTCAATAAGTAGGATTAATGGACAAGGCTGTGCCTTCCTCTAAGTGGTGTTCAGCAAGGAGGCATATAGATTTATTGGCTGAGGTGGCAATAGGTCCTTATCTGCAGGATAGTGAAAGCAAAATACCGTAGATGCTTGGTGGAAGAGTAACACTGGAAATGAAACATTAACCCTGTTTCTTTCTGCACAAATACTGCCAGACCAGCTGAGTTTCTCCAGCACTTTTTGTGCCTGTTGTTGATAATTAGCAGGAGGTTTCACTGCCTGTGTTTGACCTCATATGGTGAGAATTGGACATGGAGTCAGGTATAAACTCCCAGGCCAACTCCTTCTCATTGTACTCCAACTCTGGAGGTCAGTAGGACAGGGCAAATCCAGAGATGGTGATGATGGTATCTGCGACATTGTGCGTATGCTATGATTCCATGAGAATGGCTATGCCAGGCTGTTTGTTAACTAATCTATGGGGCAGCTTTCCTAATTTTGGTACAAAAGAGGTCAGGAGGACTTTGCATTGTCCACTAGGCAGGACCTTATCCTTTCCTAAGTCAATTTGTTGGTCCATCTGATACTGTTCCTTTCATCAGATGTTTTACAGTGATTTGGTACAACTGAGTGACTTTTTCAATGGATAGTTATGCATTAACTACAATGCTCTAAGTCTGGGATTCCATATTGGCCAGACTAAATATAAGCCTGGGTCTCTGATTACTAGGAGAAAGTGAGGACTACAGATGCTGGAGATCAGAGTCGAACTGGAAAAGCACAGCAGATCAGGCAGCATCCGAGGAGTAGGAGACTCAACGTTTCGCGCATTCCTGATAAAACACTTTTGCCCGAAACGTCGATTTTCCTTCTCCTTGGATGCTGCCTGACCTGCTGTGCTTTTTCAGCACTACACTCTCAAAAGAGTAAAGTAGAGTAGTGTAGAGTGGAGCAGAGTAGAGTAACTTTATTTATCATTTTTACCGTATATAGTTGGTACAATAAAAACAAGACAGTGTTCCTCCGAGGTTTTATATTTCCTCACGTAGATGACATCTAGCCTTGTGTAAAATGTATCATCACCATCAATGCATGCTCAGTATTGTCCTGAATATCAGATTAGCTCGTAATTATAAAGTGAAGTCACAATATTGGAGGTAGGTATCCTCTGTGGATATGTGTATTGATGCCAAGACCAACATGGTTGTCCGTGGTTAGTTATTGTAGTAGTAAAGGGTCTTCTTTTGCAAATATTGATAGCAGTTTGAGTGGTTTCCTGATGATGCAGACCAGATAGGGAAGACAGGCTTATTTCTTGAAGGACAATAGTGAATCATTTGGCTTTCTAAATATTCTAATCAGTTTCCTTTATTTTTTTTCTTGTACTGAATTCAAATTCTCAAGTGGCTATCGTATGATTAAACACATTTTGTCATCACCATGTGAAGGTGCAGTCAAGTATACTTAGCTATTCTTACAAAATACTTATCCTTGACATATGGAAAACATTATGAAACTGCATTGAGAGTAATTGAGACACAGAAGGAGGCCACTCAGCCCATTACTTCCATGTAGGGTCTCAGTAAAACAATCAACTCCAATCCACCAGTATATCAATTTATTGACCAGTTGCTCTGTGCTGAGGTACTATTACAACATCTTGGTGTTTCCATGGTATAGGGGAGGTGATGACCTTGTGGTACTATCACTGGACTGTTATGCCAGAGACCCAGGTAATGGTCTAGGGACCTGATTTTGAATCCTGACATGGAAGATGGTGGATTTTGATTTCAATAAAAATCTGAATTAGGAATACATCAGGGTAATAGGAACAGAATGCAGAATACAGTAATACAGCAACACAGAAGTTGCAGAGAAATATCAACTCTAATATATGAAAGGTCCATTCAGAAGTCTGATAACAGCATGGAAGGAGCTATTCTTAAATCTCAAACTTTTGTATCTCCTGCCAGATGGAAGAGGGTGGGAGAGAGTGTAACTGGGGTAGGAGGGGGATTTGATTCTGGTCTGGTATTTGATTTGGTTGCTTTCCCAAGGCAGTGGGGAGTGTAAACAGAGCCAATGGATTGGAGGCTGGTTTACGTGATGGACTGTGCTGTGTTCACAACTCTTCACAATTTTTTCTCATCTTAGGCAAGGCATACCAAGCTGTGATACATCTGGGTAGGATGCTTTCTAAGGTACATCTATAAATATTGGTAAGTGTCATTGTGGACATGCTGAATTTCCTTAACCTTCTGAGGAAGTAGAGGCACTGGTGTGCTTTGTTGACTATCGTGCCGAGATGGATGGACCAGGACAGACTGTTGGTCATATTTACTCTGAGGAACTTTAAACGTTTGAGCAGCTCCACCTCAGCACCATTGATATAAACAGGGGCATGTCCTCCAATCTGCTTCCTGAAGTCAATGACCAGTTCTTCATTCTACTGACATCGAGGGAGAGATCGTTGTCTTTACACCATGCCACTAAGCGATCCCTTTCCTGTACTCTGTCCTGTTGGTTATCAGGATGGGACCTGACATAGAAAGTGGAGATGTTAATGTTTGTATGAAATTACTGCTTGATCCTCTGAGTAAGTGATTTGGATGGGACCAACGATCACAATTTATTATTGTGGAAGGCCGGACTTCCGTGGAATCTCAGGAGGTGCTTCTCTTCCCAGAAAATCGTGAACATCTGGATCATGGAGCTGATTAATGTAAAGGATATTAATTCCCTGAATTTCGATAAACAAAAACTTGATCTGACCCTTGGCTGGTAGGAACATCAACTTATTTGAAGTTCAATATTCCCATAGAATTATCAAGGCCAGAATGATGCCTCTCACTCGATGGTCTTGAGGGAGCTTATCACGACTGTACATTTGTCAGTAGCTGCTGGAGGAATGCTGCCAGAGGAATACTATGGTTCCTCAGTCATTACTTCAGAACCTCTTCCAACCCCAGTTGCTGGCAAGAATTCAATTCCAAACTGACTGTCCATAGCATTAATGTTAGGCAGTTACAAGGGTTCATCGACTTTATTGTGACTAGTGCACTTGACAATTTCATATAGTATTACAGGTAAGGAGAAAGTGAGGACTGCAGATGCTGGAGGTCAGAGTCAAGGATGTGGTGCTGGAAAAGCACAGCAGGTCAGGCAGCATCCTCAGGATTCCTGATGAAGGGCTTATGCCTGAAATGTCGATTCTCCTGCTCCTCGGATTCTGCCTGACCTGCTGTGCTTTTCCAGCACCACACACTTGACTGTGTTACAGGTAAGGCAAAAGTGGGGGCTGCAAACGCTGGAGATCAGAGTCAAGATTAGAGTGGTGCTGGAAAAGCACAGCAGGTCAGGCAGCATCCGAGGAGCAGGAGAATCGACGTTTCGGGCAAAAGCCCTTCATCAGGAACTACACATAAGACAGTGTTACAGGTAAGACAGCCAAATACCTTGCCACAGTCTTCAGTTGACCTTTTTCAGACCGCTGCCTCATTCTGTTCTTCAGTACTTGGTGGAAGCAGCTGCTGTGTACAGGCAGTAAAACAGCTATTCCTGTAAAACTTTATTGTTGAGCGTGGTTTGGTTTTAAGGTTTTCATGAAAGGCATAGCTTTGTGTTGATTGACGTTTAATTTGTAATCTCGATGTCGGCAACTGCTGTAATTGCCAAAGGGAGCTCCCAATGCATCGTTAAAACTAGAGACTCAACATAATGTTGGAACACAGTGAAAGAAACACTTTAGGCAAACTTCAACTATCAGGGCGGTGTAGGGACTTCAGACTTGGATCACAGATTCTGAGAGCATTGAATGCCACTGTGAATGGGAACCAAGAGAAGCAATATACACAAAATGGAAGTAGGGAGACTCTCTTGAGAGTATAATAGAATTTGCAGTAAAGAAGGCCACTATTCAGCACTTTCAAGGCTGTGCTGGTCCTTTAACAGAGCTTTATTTCCACTCCCCACCTCTTGCTGTTCTCCTGTAAATTTCTTTCCTCCACATGTATGTTTGCAAATACTTTTTGGAATTTTCCTCATGAATCTCCTTCCACTGCCCCAAAATGCAGAATGATGCAGACCAGAACAATTCTCACTGAAAAAAAAAATCCTCATTGCCAGCTCTGTTTTTTTTCTCAAATACAGCAAACTTTGTCTTAACTTGAAACTTGTGAGCTAGCACCCTCGATAAAAATATATACACCTCAAATACTGCAAAGTTTACTGTATTGTTGTGTCCAATTATTATAATGTTATAATAATTATATTATTGTTTTTATAACTTATCTATAATTATATTATAGTCCTTATAATTTATCTACTGTAAATAGATTCATTGTCCAACTGAATGGCCACATGAAGGATGTTGCCAGGGTTGGAGGGTTTGAGCTATGGGGAGAAGCTGAACAGGCTGGGGTTGTTTTCCCTGGAGTGTCTGAGGCTGAGGAGTGACCTCATAGGGGTTTATAAAATCATGAGGAGCATGGATAGGGTAAATAGACAAAGTCTTTTCTCTGGGGAGGGGGAAACCAGAACTTGAGGGCATAGGTTTAGGGTAAGAGGGGGAAAGAGTTAAAAGGAACCTAAGAAGTAACTTTTTCTTGCAGAGGGTGCTGCGTGCATGGAATGAGCTGACAGAGGAAGTGGTGGAGGCTGGTACAATTACAGCATTTAAAAGACATCTGGATGGGTATATGAATAGGAAGGGTTTAGAGGGAGATAGGCCAAATACTGGCAAATGGGACTAGATTAATTTAGGATATCTGGTCAGCATGGACGAGTTAGACCGAAGGTTATGTTCACTTGCTGAATACCTCTATGAGTCTATGACTCTAAATATCAACTGTTGACATGAAAATTTTCAAGTCAAATTTTCCTCAAATACCACAATCTTCACGATGTCTGAGTAGTTATTTGAGGGTGTAAGTGAGAAGGCACTCAGCTGGTAAGTTTTATTTAAGGCAAAATTGCATTATGATTTCAGTGATCTATGCAGTCAATAATGTACAACAGTAATGTGTGTACCCCCACACACATTTCTATTACTTACTATGTGTTTTTACACTGGTTATGTAGACCTCTTGACTATCTGGAATATTTAAGCAACCAACACCTTCCTTGTCCTATAGATGCTGGATAATAAAAAGTTTATTGTACATTAAATCTGTATTTTTTTGGTTCCTGACCCTTCAGCCGGCATGCCTATTACTGCCAGCAGCACCAAGCTTCCTCGCCAATCCAGTTCTGGTAGCCCTGTTATAGGAAAGCTGGAGAGAGTTCAGAAGAGAATTACCAGGATAAATGGAAGGTTTGAGTTATATTGAAAGGCTGGATAGGCTGGGACATTGTTCAGAGGAACAGTGGAGGTTGAGAGGCAACCTGATAGAAGTACATCAAATAATGGGAGGTGCTGAGTAAGGGAAGAGCCCATGGTATTGGAGGTAGCACCTTAACAATGGACAGAGGATTGGGCAGAAGTAAGTACTGAAGATGCTGGAGATTAGAGTCAAGATTAGAGTGGTTCTGGAAAAGCACATCTGGTCAGGCAGCATCTGAGGAGCAGGAAAATCGACACTTCAGGCAAAAGCCATCATCAGGAATGAATAGAGGATTGGCTAGCTAATAGTGTTGGGATATGGGGGGATTTTCAGGATGGCAATCTGTAACTAATGAAGAGTCACAGGAATGAGTGCTGGAGCCACAACTATTTATTATATGTCAATGTCTTGGATGAGGAAAGTGAATGTACTGTAGCCAAGTTTGTGGGCGATACAAAAATAGGTGGGAAGGCCAGTGGTGAGGATGACACAAACAATCTGTAGATGGAGACAGAGAGGATAATTGAGTGGACTAAAACTTGGCAGATGAGTTATAATGTGGGGAAATATGAGATTATGCACTTTGGCATGAAGAATGGAGGATCTGAATACTAGGTAGAACATAGAACACTCCACAGTACAGGCCTGTTGGTCTTTGATGTTGTGTTAACCTTTTATCCTTCTCTAAGATCAAACTAACCTGCATAGTGTTCATTTTACTATCATCCATGTATTTTACTATCATCCATGTGCCTATCCAAGAGTCTAATATATCTGACTCTACTACTGGCAGTCCATTCCACACACCCACCACTCTCTGTGTAAAGAACCTACCTCTGACATCTCCCCTATACCATCTTCCAATCACCTTAAAATCATGCTCCCTTATGATATTTATAGAGAAAGTGTATAGAGACTTACAGAACCGAGGGATTTGAGAGTCCTTGTCCATGAATCAAAAAACCTGGCATTCAGGATAATATAGAAGGCAAATGGAATGTTAGCCTTTGTTTCCAAAGTGTAAAAGTAGGAAAGTTTTACAAAATCTATAAAAGCAAATTATTGCGAATGCTAGAATCTGAAACCAAAAGAGAAAATGCTGGAAAATCTCAGCAGGTCTGACAGCATCTGTAAGGAGAGAAAAGAGCTGACATTTCGAGTCTAACTGACCCTTTGTCAAAGCTAAAGTCTTTTTTTTCGTTTGTCTCTCTCCCCCTGTCCACCTTCACTGCTTTCCTTTTCTCTCTCAGTGTTAGCTTTGACAAAGGGTCAGTTAGACTCGAAACGTCAGCTCTTTGCTCTCCTTACAGATGCTGCCAGACCTGCTGAGATTTTCCAGCATTTTCTCTTTTGGTTTACAAAATCTATGTAAGGCACCAGTTAGATCATATCTGGACTATTGTGAACAGTTTTAGTCCCCTTATCTAAGGAAAGATCACTTAGCACAGACGTCTTATAGTGCAGAAGGAGACCATTCAGCCCATCATGCCACACTGGCTCTTTCAATTGTTATCTAATGCCAATTTCCAACTTTTTTTCCTATACTCTTGCACATTACTTTTATCCAAATAATATTCTATTGCCCTCTTGAATTCCACAGATATATTACCTATAGAGGGAGAAAGTGAGGACTGTAGATGCTGGAGATCAGAGCTGAAAAATGTGTCGCTGGAAAATCGCAGCAGGTCAGGCAGCATCCAAGGAGCAGGAGAATCGACGCTTCGGGCATACGTCGATTCTCCTGCTCCTTGGATGCTGCCAGACCTACCTATAGAGGAAGTCGAGGGAAGATTTATCCTAGGTACAGAGAGACTCAGGATAAGTGGTCAGCCTTCAAAGGGACATGGAGGATTTGTTTTCTGTCAATGGGTGGTGAATCTATGATTGTGCCAGTGAGTTAACGTGTCCCTGTGATTCAAACAAGACTGTAATGGTGAGAATCACATTGGGTGAATGTGCAGAAAGTTGGCAAACTGAAACACTTGTGACCTTGTCAGTTCAGTTAAAAAAAAACAGCTTCAAGGTGAAGATGGGTGTGATACTTCAGTGAGGTTGAGTGTCTGTGAAGGATATTACTGAGAAAAAAAACATGTTTGAAATGTTTTATTTGCTATTTATGATAAGATGTTAAAATTATATTTTATGCAATAAATTTATGTTCTTTTGATAAAAGTACATCGACAGCCTTAAGTGAATATAATCAGTGATTAATGTTAACAAAACACAAAAGTAAAACTAATGTTCCATCAAGCCAGGCTTCCAAACTGGACATGTATGATCACTGGGATCGGTGATGGGTCCACTGTGCTGGGTCATAAATTAAATCATTTATATCGAAGAGAATTTAGGAGGCATGATGCCAAGATTGGTGGTGGAGTGGACATTGAAGAAGGTTACCTTGGAATGCAATGAGATCATGATCAAATGAAATGACAGATGGAGTTAAATTTAGATAAATACGAGGTGTTGCTAATTGGTAGGTCAAACCAGGGTAGGACTTAGCCAGTCAATGGTAGGGCCTTAGGGAATGTTATAGAACAAAGAGATCGAGGAGTACAGGTTCATAGCTCCTTAAAAATGGAGTCATGGGTAGACAAGGTGGTCAGAGCATTGAAGATAGGAGTTGGGGTATCTTGGTGCAGCTGTACAAGACATTGGTAAAGCCATATTTGGATTACTGCATGCTGTTCTGGTCAACCTACTACAGAAAGTACATAATTACACAAGGAAAGTGCAAAAAATATTTCGAATCATAGAATCCCCACAGTGTGGAACAGGCCATTTGGCCCAGCAAGTGCACACCGACCCTCCGAAGAATAACCCACCCAGACCCATTCCCGTACCTTATCACTCTACATTTACGAGGAGAAAGTGAGAACTGCAGATGCTGGAGATCAGAGCTGAAAATGTGTTGCTGGAAAAGCGCAGCAGGTCAGGCAGCATCCAAGGAACAGGAGAATCGACGTTTCGGGCATAGGCCCTTCTTCAGGAATGAGGAAAGTGTGCCCAGCAGGTTAAGATAAAAGGTAGGGAGGAGGGACTTGGGGGAGGGACGTTGGAAATGCGATAGGTGGAAGGAGGTCAAGGTGAGGGTGATAGGCCGGAGTGGGGTGGGGGCGGAGAGGTCAGGAAGAAGATTGTAGGTTAGGAAGGTGGTGCTGAGTTCGGGGGATTTGACTGAGTTCGGGGGAGAGGAAATGAGGAAACTGGAGAAATCTGAGTTCATCCCTTGTGGTTGGAGGGTTCCTAGGTGGAAGATGAGGCGCTCATCCTCCAGGCATCGTGTTGCTATGGTCTGGCGATGGAGGATTCCAAGGACCTGCATGTCCTTGGTGGAGTGGGAGGGGGAGTTGAAATGTTGAGCCACGGGGTGGTTGGGTTGGTTGGTCTGGGTGTCCCAGAGGTGTTCTCTGAACCGTTCCGCAAGTAGGCGGCCTGTCTCCCCAATATAGAGGAGGCCACATCGGGTGCAGAGGATGCAATAGATGATGTGTGTGGAGGTGCAGGTGAATTTGTGGCGGATATGGAAGTATCCCTTGGGGCCTTGGAGGGAAGTAAGGGGGGAGGTGTGGGCGCAAGTTTTGCATTTCTTGCGGTTGCAGGGGAAGGTGCCGGGAGTGGAGGGTGGGTTGGTGGGGGGTGTGGACCTGACGAGGGAGTCACGGAGGGAGTGGTCTTTTTGGAACGCTGATAGGGGAGGGGAGAGAAATATATCCCTAGTGGTGGGGTCCGTTTGGTGGTGGCGGAAATGACGACGGATGATACGCTGTACATAGAGGTTGGTGGGGTGGTAGGTGAGGACCAGTGGGGTTCTGTCCTGGTGGTGGTTGGAGGGGCGGGGCTCAAGGGCGGAGGAGCGGGAAGAGGAAGTGATGCGGTGGAGGGCATCGTCGACCATGTCTGGGGGGAAATTGCGGTCCTTGAAGAAAGAGGCCATCTGGGTTGTACGGATTTGGAACTGGTCCTCCTGGGAGCAGATGCGGCGGAGACAAAGGAATTGGGGATATGGGATGGCATTTTTACAGGGGGCAGGTTGGGAGGAGGTGTAGTCTAGGTAGCTGTGGGAGTCGGTCGGTTTATAGTAAATGTGACAGTCGTTTGGGTTCAGCAACGGGCGCCAGTCGGCCGGTGGACAGTTCTTTGGGTTCAGTAAATGTACTGAACCCAAAGAACTGTCCACCGGCTGACTGGCGCCCGTTACTGAACCCAAACGACTGTCACATTTACTATAAACCGACCGACTCCCACAGCTACCTAGACTAAACCTCCGCCCACCCTGCCCCCTGTAAAAATGCCATCCCATATTCCCAATTCCTTCGTCTCCGCCGCTTCTGCTCCCAGGAGGACCAGTTCCAAAACCGTACAACCCAGATGGCCTCCTTCTTCAAGGACCGCAATTTCCCCCCAGACGTGGTCGACGATGCCCTCCACCGCATCTCTTCCACTTCCCGCTCCTCTGCCCTTGAGCCCCACCCCTCCAACCGCCACCAGGACAGAACCCCACTGGTTCTCATCTACCACCCCACCACCCTCCATGTACAGTGGATCATCTGCCGTCATTTCCGCCACCTCCAAACGGACCCCACCACCAGGGATATATTTCTCTCCCCTCCCCTATCAGCATTCTAAAAAGACCACTCCCTCCGTGACTCCCTCGTCAGGTCCACACCCCCCACCAACCCAACCTCCACTCCCGGCACCTTCCCCTGCAACAGCAAGAAATGCAAAACTTGCGCCCACACCTCCCCCCTTACTTCCCTCCAAGGCCCCAAGGGATACTTCCATATCCGCCACAAATTCACCTGCACCTCCACACACATCATCTATTGCATCCGCTGCACCCGATGTGGCCTCCTCTATATTGGGGAGACAGGCCGCCTACTTGCGGAACGGTTCAGAGAACACCTCTGGGACACCCGGACCAACCAACCCAACCACACCGTGGCTCAACACTTCAACTCCCCCTCCCACTCCACCAAGGACATGCAGGTCCTTGGACTCCTCCATCGCCAGACCATAGCAACACGATGCCTGGAGGAAGAGCGCCTCATCTTCCGCCTAGGAACCCTCCAACCACAAGGGATGAACTCAGATTTCTCCAGTTTCCTCATTTCCCCTCCCCCCACCTTGTCTCAGTCAAATCCCCCGAACTCAGCACCGCGTTCCTAACCTACAATCTTCTTCCTGACCTCTCCGCCCCCACCCCACTCCGGCCTATCACCCTCACCTTGACCTCCTTCCACCTATCGCATTTCCAACGCCCCTCCCCCAAGTCCCTCCTCCCTACCTTTTATCTTAGCTTGCTGGGCACACTTTCCTCATTCCTGAAGAAGGGCTTATGCCCGAAACATCGATTCTCCTGTTCCTTGGATGCTGCCTGACCTGCTGCGCTTTTCCAGCAACACATTTTCAGCACTCTACATTTACTCCTAACTAATGCACCTAACCCACACATCCCTGAACAATATGGGCAATTTAGATGGCCAATCCAATCTAGCCTGCACATTTTAGGATTGTGGAAGGAAACCGGAGCACCTGGAGAAAACCCACACAGACACATGGAGAAGGTGCAAACTCCACACAGACAGTCCCCGAGGGTGGATTGGAACCAAGTCCCTGGTGCTGTGAGACAGCAGTGCTAACCACTGAGCCACATGCCACCTAAGCTACCATGCTGCCAGGATGTTACCTGGACTGGAAGATTTATGTTATAAGGAGAGGTTGAATAGGCTGGGGCTTTTACCCCCTGAAGTGTCGGGGTGATCTTACACAGGTCAATAAAATCATGAGAGGCATAGCTAAGATAGATAGCCAACAGATTTTCCCACGGTAGGGGAGTTGTGGTTTAAGGTGAGGGGGAGAGATACAAAATGGGCCATTGCGTCACACGGGGTGTGGTGAGTGTCTGGAACAGGCTACCAGAGGTCGTGGTGGAGGCGAGTACAATTTCATCATTTAAGAAGCATTTAAACAGGGACATGGATGGGACATGTACGGAAGGAGAGGGACCAAATTCAGTCAGATGGGACTAGGTTACATTGTGAAAACTAGGCAGCATGGACAGGTTGGGCCGAAGGGACTGTTTCCATGCTGTACACCTCTATAATTCTATAACTAAGCCAGATTCTACTGCAGAATCTGAGGTATCCAGTATTACCATTAACTGGGATCACAACAACCCAACAATGGTCAATCATCTAGACCATTTCTCATGAATAAAGGGTTTGACAGTTGTATGGCAGCGTGCTTCAGTTCACTCAAGGCATCTGCATTCCAATGGTAACATGCACTTTTTAAATACATGTTGTAGACCAGATCGATGGACGGTGATGGCAGAGGCTATAACATTCTTTCCATCGCACGGGTCTGATGAGGAATCTCTCAAAGAAAAATTGGAAGAACTTAATGCCATTGGAAAACTTAACAGAACAGTAAATTATTTCACCACTAAACAGCACTTGTGCCAATATAGTAACATCTCATCAGCACACCTTTGGCAAAGGCAAATTCAGTTAAACAGATTGTCTCACATGGAATCAGAGTCATAGAGTCATAAAGACGTACAGCATGGAAACAGACCCTTCAGTCCAACCCCTCCATGCCGACCAGATATCCCAACACAATTTAGTCCCACCTGCCAGCAACCGGCCCATATCCCTCCAAATCCTTCCTATTCATATACCCATCCAAATGCCTCTTAAATGTTGCAATTGTACCAGCCTCCACCACTTCCTCTGGCAGCTCATTCCATACACGTACCACCCTCTGTGTGAAAAAGTTGCCCCTTAGGTCGCTTTTATATCTTTCTCCTCTCACCCTAAACCTATGCCCTCTAGTTCTGGACTCCCCCAACCCAGGGAAAAAACTTTGTCTATTTACCCTATCCATGCTCCACATAATTTTGTAAACCTCCGACACTCCATGGAAAACAGCCCCAGCCTGTTCAGCCTCTCCCGATAGCTCAAATCCTCCAACCCTGGCAACATCCTTGTAAATCTTTTCTGAACCCTTTCAAGTTTCACAACATCTTTCCGATAGGATGCCAATAATCCATCAGTCCTGTATAGCTGCAACATGACCTCCCAATCCCTGTACTCAATACTCTGACCAAAATAAGAAAGCATACCAAATACCTTCTTCACTATCCGATCTACCTGCAACTCCACTTTCAAGGAGCTATGAATCTGCACTTTGTTCAGCAACATTCCCTGGGACCTTATCACTAAGTGTATAAGTCCTGCTAAGATTTGCTTTCCCAAAATGCAGCACCTCGCATTTATCTGAATTAAACTCCATCTGCCACTTCTCAGCCCATTGGCCCATCTGGTCAAGATCCTGTTGTAATCTGAGGTAACCCTCTTTGCTGTCCACTATACCTCCAATTTTGGTGGCACCTGCAAACCTACTAACCGTACCTCTTATGCTCGCATCCAAATCATTTATGTAAATGACAAAACGTAGAGGGCCCAGCACCGATCTTTGTGGCACTCCACTGCTCACAGGTCTCCAGTCTGAAAAACAACCCTCCACCACCACCTTCTGTCTTCTACCTTTGAGTCAGTTCTGTGTCCAAATGGCTAGTTCTGCCTGTATTTCATGAGATCTAACCTTGCTAATCAGTCTCCTATGGGGAACCTTGTTGAACACCTTACTGAAGTCCATATAGGTCACATCCACTGCTCTGCCCTCATCAATCCTCTTTGTTACTTCTTCAAAAGACTCAATCAAGTTTATGAGACATGATTTCCCACGCCCAAAGCCATGTTGACTATCCCTAATCAGTCCTTGCCTTTCCAAATGCATGTACATCCTGTCCCTCAGGATTCACTCCAACAACTTGCCCACCACTGAGGTCAGGCTCACTGGTCTATAGTTCCCTGGCTTGTCCTCACCACCCTTCTTAAACAGTGGTACCACGTTTGCTAATCTCCAGTCTTTCAGCACCTCAGCTGTGACTATCAATGATACAAAGATGTCAGCAAGAGGCCAAGCAATCACTTCTCTAGCTTCCCACAGAGTTTTAGGGTACACCTGATCAGGTCCTGGGGATTTATCCACCTTTATGCATTTCAAGACATCCAGCACTTCCTCCTCTGTAATATGGACATTTTGCAAGGTGTCACCATCTATTTCCTACAGTCTATATCTTCCATATCCTTTTCCACAGTAAATACTCATGCAAAGTACTCATTTAGTATCTCACCCATTTTCTGTGGTTCCACACAAAGGATGCCTTGCTGATCTTTGAGGGGCCCTATTCTCTCCCTAGTTACCCTTTTGTCCTGAATGTATTTGTAAAAACCCTTTGGATTCTTCTTAATTCTATTTGCCAAAGCTATCTCATGTCCCCTTTTTGCCCTCCTGAATTCCCTCTTAAGTATACTCCTACTGCCTTTATATTCTTCTAAGGATTCACTCGATCTATCCTGTCTATACTTGACATATGCTTCCTTCTTTTTCTTAACCAAACCCTCAATTTCTTTAGTCATCCAGCATTCCCTATACCTAACAGCCTTTCCTTTCACCCTTACAGGAATATACTTTCTCTGGATTCTCGTTACCTCATTTCTGAAGGCTTCCCATTTTCCAGCCGTCCCTTTTACCTGTGAACATCTGTCCCCAAGCAGTTTTTGAAAGTTCTTGCCTAATACCTTCAAAATTGGCCTTTCTCCAATTTAGAACTTCAACTTTTAGATCTGGTCTATCCTTTTCCATCATTATTTTAAAACGTATAGAATTATGGTCGCTGACCCCAAAGTGCTCCCCCACTGACACCTCAGTCACCTGCCCTGCCTTATTTCCCAAGAGTAGGTCAAGTTTCGCACCTTCTCTAGAAGCAGCAGGGAGATTCTGCACAGATGGAGGGATGTTACCCATTGCATCACAGGATTGCACAATTAAAAAGATAACTATCTGAGGAATGAAATGAATAAAAGGGTACTCAGTCATGGCAAGCCTGCTGTGTATAAATTAAGGATTAGATAACAGAAGTTGGAAATCCGTAGTAGAGAGTTCTGAGGGAAATCAGAGCAACAATAATATTGGGAAATATTACCAAAGAAAGAAAGTGAATGGACAGTTTAGATTTGGCACCTGACTGGGAGGATGCTGAATACACATATAGAAACCATTAGTACAATTTTTCAACCTTAGGATGCGCCAGTGTCCCTTAATTGATGTGATGCAATAGCCAGGTTGCACATGACAGAATGTCACAAACAGCAAAGCAAAAATATCCAATCAATCTGTTTCAGTGATGGAGGGTGGAAAATGAAAAAAAAAAGAAAATCTTCCATTATACGACTTTCTTCATGATCAGCAAACATTCCAAAGCACTTTACAGCAAATGACATACCAAAAAAAGTGCAATTTAAAAAAAAATATTTATGGAGCATGGGCAACGCTGACTGTGTCACTAATTGCCTTAAGGAAGATTAAAAATCACTCAGCACCAGGTTATAGTCCAACAAGTTTGCTTGGAAGCACTAGCTTTCAGAGCGCCGCTCCTTCATCAGGTGGTTTTACAGTATGAGATCGTGATCACAGAATTTATAGCCAATGGAGTACAGTGTCACAGAGATGTGATATATTAAACAACTTTAGGTCAAATCTTTCATCTGTTAGAATGGGATATGCTCGTTTCTGTTCTTTGATCTGTAAATCCCAGAACTGCTTTTAAATTATATTCTCAAGATAGCTCAGCTTTTCTAATAATAGGTGTGAAATCTGTCTGTGTCCCAATGTTGAGTCAGACTGACAACATCTCTGCATAGTTTTACAGAGGTTTACGTGGAGTCATGCAGTTTTTGCGCAAAATAAAATGTAATTCTGCAAAAACAAATTCACCCCATAAATGTACACATGTGCGTGTACAGGAGCACCAGAGTGAGTGTGCATGTGGGGGTGTGTATAAGCTTGGTTAAGTGTGGGTATGGGTGTGATGGGGTATGTGTCTGTGAGAGGGTGCGTGTTTGAGTGTGAGAGTGGGAGGTGTATGTGTGTGCATGTGAGAGAGAGCTTGTGTATGAGAAGGACTGCATGGGTGTGTGAGCATGTAAGAGTGTGGATGTGTGTGAGAGAGTGTATTGTGCAACTTGTGGAAGGTGGTGGTGAGCTGCCTTCCTGAACTGATGCGGTCTGTGTGGTGTAGATAAACACTCAATGTCGCTATGGAGGAAGTTCTTCAATTTTGACCAAGCGACACTGAAGGAAGGTGAGTGGCTTAGAGGTGAACTTGCAGTTGTTGATATTCCCATGTATCTGCTGTTTTAGTCCTTCTAAATGGAAGTGGTTGTGGGATTGGAAGGCACTGTATGAAGAATCTTGGTGAATCTTTTCCAGTGCACCTTTTGGATAATACACACTGTGGCTATTGAGCATCAGTGGTGAGAGTGTTATGGACCAAACTAAACTCCTTCAAAATATATTAAGAAAATAGCCGAGACCCCATGTTTTCCCTCATTTTTAAAGGCAAGTGTAAGGTGTTGTGTTCCAGATGCAATTCAATTGGTCAAACTACCAGGCTTGAAGCGAAACAGACCTTACTCTTACCCTATAGTTAAAATACAAACAAACGAAAGGAAATTTGGAACAATGTAACACCATTGGAAAATCTAACAGAATAATAAATGATTTACCACTAAACAGTACCTGTTCCAATGTAGTAACATCTCATCAGCACACACTTGTCAAAGGCAAGTTCAGTTAAAAAGATTGTTTCACATGGAATTCTTACAGCAGAAAGAGAATCCAAGCTTTAGCTTCCAGCCCCTAGCAACGACTGAAAGTTAAACTAACATCCTGGTTCTGTGGGAGCTTGATCCCACCCATTCAGGCTGCTTCTATTGTTTCAACTTAAAAAAAACTTAAGGCCTCACAAGCTGTTTACTTCATTGGCTTAGAATGGGCTGCTCCCTACTCTGCCTCAACCTCGCATCATAAAAGGTCCCAGGACAAAATACACCTCTGAAAGCCATAATATCATCACAACGGAGTGAATGTTTGTAAATTCCGTGTCCATCAAGTGGGCTGCTTTGTCCTGGATGGTGTCAAGCATCTTGAATATTATCAGAGTTGCATTCATCCAGGCAAGTGGGGTTGATTCCTTCACACTCCTGACTCCTGTTTTGTAAACGATGGATAGGTTTGGGTAGGTAGGAGGTGAGTTACTTTCTGCAAGATTCTAAGCCTCTGACTTGCCTTTCTAATCACAGCATTGTATGGTTAGTCCAGTTTAGATTCTGGCCAACGGTAACCAGAAAGTTGATGATGGGGGATTCAGTGATAGTAGCACCACTGAATGTCAAGGTGCTATAATTATATTCGCTTTTGTTGGATACAGTCATTGTCTGGCACATGTGTAGTGATAATGTTACTAGCAACTTGTCAGCCCAAACTTCAATACTGTCCAGGTCTTGCTCCATTTGGGCATGGACTGTATCAGTATCTGAGGAGTCACGAATGGTGCTGAACATTATGCAATCATCAGAAAGAAGGTCATTGATGAAGCAGCTGAAGATGGTTGGGCCGAGGACACGACCCTGAGGGAATTCCAGCAGAATGTCCTGAAGCTGGGATGACTGACCTCCAACAACCACAAGCTTCTTCCTTTGTGTCAGGCAGGACTCCAAAACAGCCGACAGTTTTCTCTTTGACACTCACTGCTTCCAGTTTTGCTCAGGCTTCCTGATGCCTCACTCGATAAAATGCGGCCTTAATGTCAAGGGCTGTCACTCTCACCTCCACTCTGGAGTTCAGCTCTTTTGTCCATGCTTGAACCAAGGCTGTAATGAGGTCAGGAGCTGAGTGTCCCCAGTGGAACCCAAACTGGGTGTCGCTGGTTATTGCTGAGCAGTTGCTTTTTGATAGCATTATTGATGGCACCTTCTATCATTGCTGTAACGTGGGGAATGTGGTACCCATATTGTTTTTGTCATGTCATTTGGAGGGTAAATATGAGCCAGATCATCAAGGAGAGTCCTCTCTGCTCTCCTTCATTGTAGTGCCAGAGTTTGTTCCCTGTCAAAGGCAAACAGGGCCTTGTTTTAATCGATGGTCAGAAAGGCAACCCTTCTGACAGGGCAACATTTCTTCATATTGTACATGAATATCAATTTGTGTGAGGTCCTGGAGTCTATGATTAATGTCAGTTAGGACACCATCCCTGCCTTCTTCCAAACAGACGCACAGAATTCTTTTACCTCAGGTTGAAGAGAGTATTTAGATTAATATCTTATCAGAAAGACAACCCCTCAGGCAGTGCAATACTTCCTACTACTGCAATGAGCGGTTAACTCACAATCTGTAGCTCAGGTTGTGGAGGTGGTTGTTGGTTTGCTCCCTGAGTTGGTGGGTTGTCATGTAGACGTTTCTTCGCCATGTTGGATAACATCATCAATATGACATTTGTGAAACATTGTTTGTGCTACTCCGTTTGATATAGAGGAACTTCGATTATCCAGCATTCGATTATCCAAATATTGGATTATCTGGCAAGATCGCAAGGTCCCAATGCTCGGTTAAACTATGTTATCCAGCATTCGATTATCCGGCATTTATTTATCTGGAATTCGATTAAGTGAACGAAATACTCCCCGCCTGTGTCCTTCAGATAATCAAGGTTCCTCTGTATTTATATGATCCGGTGGGTAGTGTGATTTCCGGCTTGGCTCTGCAGTGATTTGTACATGGGATCTATTTCTACATGTTTGTTGATGGCATTCCGGTTTGAAAACCAGGCCTCTAGGAATTCCCATGCATGTCTCTGGTTAGCTTTTCTGAGGACGGTTAGGTTGTCCCAGGCAAACTGATGGCCCTGCTTGTCTGTGCGCACTGAGATGAGGGAGAGTTGGTTGTGCCGTGTTGCTGCTAGTTTCTGTTCATGTATCCGGATTGCTAGTTTGCTAGTTTTGTGTGTAACGACTGCAGTAAACATTACGTTGGACACACCGACAGAAAACTAGCAATCCAGATACACAAATGCAAACTATCAGAAACACGGCATGACCAACTCTCCCTCATCTTAGTGCACACAAACAAGCAGGGCCATCAATTTGACTGGGAAAATGTAACCACTCTCAGACAAGCTAACCAGAGACATGCACGGGAATCCCTAGAGGCCTGGTTTTCAATGCCAACAGCAAGCATGTTGACGTCGACCCCATTAACAAACCAATGCAGAGCAAAATCAGAAATCACATCACCCACCTTAACAGACCAGATCATATGAATGCCAAGTGGAGTAGAGCGACAATGCTTCATGGGAGGTGCACTGACGGTGTTTCCTAGCATGGCAACGAAAAGTTTGCATGACAACCCACCAGCTCAGCAAGCAAATCAACAACTCCGTTAACCCACAACATATGTTTAAATTATGAGGGCAGGACTTAAGCCTGCATCTGGTTCAAATGCAAGTACATATCTTTTAGCCTCATGACAGCAGAGACAGTGAACACAACAGCACAGGCATTTTCCTAACAATCTGTTAGCTGTGACTCATCCCGACGAGTACCAAGGCACAGACTTTGTAAGACTGGTATTGGAAGTGTGCATACTTGTTCAGTTTGCTTGCATTGCATGTACAGGAATCTCAATCAGAATGAAATGACTAAAAGGAGCTGCACTCAGTGGAAGAATGGCAGGTGGGGAGTGGGATTGAAAGTTAACAGTGATAAGTATAGATACTGATGAATTAATACTCTACGGAGCTCGAAGGCTTCATTCCATGAGCCGTGGGAATACTCACTCGGTCTAATGCATCCAGTCACGGTTGAATAATCTAGATGATAATGTGAGATTGATATTCTGTACTTTCACTCGATTACCTTTGGGATTCAGAGAGCTGTTGGGCTGTATTCCCTATTGTTTTTCACACCATCAAGAGATTAAATAAGTTGAGAAGTGTATATGACTGTTCAAATAGTTCCCTGAAGTTCTCACTCATTCGAAGTTTTCCGACTTTCAAGTGCACCATCCAACATACTAATTTTTTCGGTTTTGCACCCACTGCAGATGTGAAACGAAAGAAAGAGCTTCCATTTCTGTTGCAACTTGCTCACCGTCAGGAGTCCCCAGGAGCTTTGAGAAGCCTGGTCACCGTTACAGGGTATGGAAATGTCTGTTTTGCACAAAGCAACTTTTCATCAAACAGTGAAATCATGACCAGATGGTTTGAGTGATGCAGAAGGATAAATATTGATCAGAACACTGGGAGAACTCTTGTCTCAGTTGAACGTTTCATTTAAAAAATGGTATTTCCAGCATTTCTGCACTTTCTCTCTCAGCATTGCAGTGTTGAATCAATATTACACATGATGTTCTATTGTCTTGGAGCAAATCCCTGCACAGCACCCCACCACAAACCAACTACATTCTCCTTTATCCTTTGAATATTTGCCCTTTGAATATTTAAATAGATAAATTCTTAGAGTTAAGGGGATTGAAGGGTATGGAGGGAAATGGGAACAGGAGACTGAGTTGAATGATCAGCCATGACCATATTGAAGGGCGGAGCAGGCTCAAAGGGCTGAATGGCCTCCTCTTACTACTGTTTAAAGTCATAGAGATGTACAGCATGGAAACAGACCCTTCGTTCCAACTCGTCCATGCCGACTAGATATCCCAACCCAATCTAGTTGCACCTGCCAGCACCTGGCCCACATCCCTCCAAACCCTTCCTATTCATACACCCATCCAAATGCCTCTTAAATGTTGCAATTGTACCAGCCTCCACCACTTCCTCTGGCAGCTCATTCCATTCATGTACCACACTCCGTGTGAGAAAGTTGCCCCATAGGTCTCTTTTATATCTTTCCCCTCTCACCCTAAACCTTTGCGCTCTAGTTCCCGACTCCCCGACCCCAGGGAAAAGACCTTGTCTATTTACCCTATCCATGCCCCTCACGATTTTATTAACCTCTATAACGTCACCTCTCAGCCTCCGACGCTCCAGGGAAAACAGCCCCAGCCTGTTCAGCCTCTCCCTGTAGCTCAAATCCTCCAACTCAGGCAACATTCTTGTGAATCGTTTCTGAACCCTTTCAAGTTTCACAACATCTTTCCAATAGGAAGGAGACCAGAATTGCACGCAATATTCCAACAGTGGCCTAACCAATGTCCTGTACAGCCGCAACATGACCTCCCAACTCCTGTACTCAATACTCTGACCAATAAAAGAAAGCATACCAAATGCCTTCTTCATTATCCTATCTACCTGCGACTCCGCTTTCAAGGAGCTATGAACCTGCACTCCAAGGTCTCTTTGTTCAGCAACACTCCTTAGGACCTTCCCATTAAGTGTATAAGTCCCGCGAAGATTTGCTTTCCCAAAATGCAGAACTTCGCATTTATCTGAATTAAACTCCATCTGCCACTTCTCAGCCCATTGGCCCATCTGATCAAGATCCTGTTGTAATCTGAGGTAACCTTCTTCATTGTCCATTACACCTCCAATTTTGGTGTCATCTGCAAACTTACTAACTGTACCTCTTATGCTCGCAGCCAAATCATTTATGTAAATGACAAAAAGTAGAGAACCCAGCACCAAATCCCTGTGGCACTCCACTGATCACAGACCTCCAGTCTGAAAAACAACCCTCCACCACCACCCTCTGTCTTCTACCTTTGAGCCAGTTCCGATTCCAACTGGCTAGTTCTCCCTGTATTCCATGAGATCTAACCTTGCTAATTGCCACCTTTACTTGTGAAATAATTTTTGTTTCAGTATTTCTTAAGTTTTATTGTAACTTCCTCAGTTTTCTACCGCCTCTATTTATAAAGGTGGATTGTGATTAAAAACATAATAAACACAAAGAACTGACTACTTTCTTTAAATGTGTTTCACATGTTCGTGCAGGTGGGAAAATTATGTATATTGTGTTATTTTCCTTCTTAAATTCTTTTCGAGCAGAAGGCCTTTGCCTTATATATTTTTTTTATCTTTCTCTCACTATCTTCTGCTCTTTCTTGACTGTCCTGCAAAATTATCCCTTCTCAAATGATTAATTTATCCCACAAAAGAATAAAACACACTTGCAAAATGGAATTGAAGTGAGTTTGGAGAAGATTTGTAGCTCAGGTTGAGGTTCTTGATGTAAGTTTGCTTGCTGAGCTGAAAGGTGTATTTTCAGACGTTTTGTCACCATACTAGGTAACTCATCAGTGAGCCTCCGGTGAAGCGCTGGTGGTATGTCCCGCTTTCTAGTTGTGTGTTTAGGTTTCCTTGGGATCATTACCTGTGGTGATGTCATTTCCTGCTCTTTTTATTAGAGGGTGGTAAATGGGGTCCAAGTCGATGTGTTTGTTGATAGGGTTCCAGTTGGAATGCCATGCTTCTAGGAATTCTCATGTATGTCTCTGTTTGGCTTGTCCTGCAATGGATGTGTTGGACATGTTGACCCAGTCTAAGTGATGTCCTTCCTCATCCGTATGTGAGGATACTAGTGAGAGTGAGTCATGTCTTTTTGTGGCAAGTTGATGTTCATGTATCCAGGTGGCTAGTTTTCTGCCTGTTTGTCCAATGTGGTGTTTGTCACAGTCCTTGCAAGGTATTTTGTAAATGATGTTCGTTTTGCTTGTTGACTGTTGTCACAAACCAGGAGCTGCCCTCAGACCCATAATCTCACTACCTGGAACACCAACATACAGATTAGTCAAGGAACTATACTAAAGCACTTAGTAGAAGACTCATGCCACTCCATCCACTCCACCCAAGAATTCCTGAATGCAATAAAAGATGTCAAGATAGCAGACGATTTAATAATGGTCTCCTTTGACTTAGTAGCCCTGTTCACATCCATCAATATCAACCTAGCCAAGGAAACACTGGCTACACTATTAAAAGAACCAAAGACACATATACCAGACACTACCAACTTCATCAGCAAAAACAACATCGTCAAGCTGGTGGACCTATGCCTTACCACCCACTTCACTTACAATAACAAAACCTACAGACAAACCAATGGAACACCCATGGGATCTCCACTATCTTAGCAGAGGCAGTAATGCAGAGACTTGAACAAACAGCTCTGCCAACCATCCAATCTAAACATTGGGTCGGCTTACATGGATGACACTTTTGTCATTACTAAATGAAACAAACGAGAGGAAACCTTCAAGACCATCAATAATACCCTTCCTGACACAAAATTCACCAAAGAGGAGGAAAACAACAACAAACTGCCATTCCTAGATGTTGCAGTAGAGCGAACAGCCAATGGGGAACTTTAAACCAGCGTCTACAGCGACTACAGAAGCAATCATCCCAACACCCACAAACGAAACTGCATTAGAATATAATTTCAACAAGTCACCACACACTGCAGCATAGTGAAGACCAGGTGAAAGTCACCTATACAGTATATCCAAAAAGAACAGGTACCCAATGAACACAGTCCATCGATTTCTCAGCAACAAACCCAAACAAGCAGACAAAACACGTCCAGAAACCCTAGCTACTCTCCCCTACACCAAAGACATTTTGAAAATGGCTACCAGACTATTCTTGGCATCACGGTAGCCCACAAACCCACCAACACACTGAAACAGCAGCTAATGAATTTAAAAGACCCTATACAGACAACAAGCACGTCCAACATCATTTACAAAATACCTTGCAAGAACTGTAACAAACACTACATTGGACAACAGGCAGAAAACTAGCCACCGTGATACATGAACATCAACTAGCCACAAAAAGACATGACCCACTCTCACTAGTATCCTTACTTACAGATAAGGAAGGAGATCACTTAGACTGGGTCAACATGTCCAACCTAGGATAAGCCAAACAGAGACATGCACGTGAATTCCTAGAAGCATGACATTCCAACCAGAAAGCTATCAACTAACACATCGACTTGGACCCCATGTACCACCTTGTAGGAAAAAGAGCAGGAAATGACATCACCACAAGAAATGATGTCGCCAACCCAAGGAAACCTAAACACATAAATAGAAAGCGGGTCATGATACCAGTGCTTCAGCGGAGACTTACTGATGATGTTACCTAGCATGGTGACAAAATATCTGAAAATGAACTTTCCAGCTAGCAAGCAAACTTACATGCACAACCTTGAAGTGAAAGTAAGTGGCAGTTGGAGTTTAATTAAGATAACTGTGAGGTGCAGCATTTTTGGAAAGGCAAATCAGAGCAGGAATGATACACTTAATGGTCAGGTTTTGGGGCATGCTGCTGAACAAAGAGACCTTGGAGTGCAGGTTCATTGTTCCTTGAAAGCGGAGTCGCAGATATGTAGGATAATGAAGAAGGCGTTTGGTATACTTTCTTTTATTGGTCAGAGTATTGAGTCCAACTTGACCATGCCAACCAGATATTAGATTCCCTACAGTATGGAAACAGGCCCTTTGGCCCAACAAGTCCACACCGACCCTCTGAAGAGTGACCCACCTAGACCCATTCCCCATTTTTACCCCTGACTAATGCATCTCACCACTATGGGAAATGTAGCATGGCCAATTCGCCTAACCTGTTCATTTATGGATTGTGGGACCAAACCAGAGCACCCGGAGACACAGTGAAAACTCTGAGGCTGGAATCGAACCTGGGTCCCTGGTGCTGTGAGGCAACAGTGCTAACCACTAAGTCACCCCTATTCTAAATATTCTAAATTAATCTAGTCCCATTTGCCAGCACTTGGCCCATATCCCTCTAAACCCTTCCCACTCATATACCCATCTAGATGCATTTTAAATGTTGTAATTGTACCAGCCTCCACCACTTTCTCTAGCAGCTCATTCCATACACGCACCAGCCTTTGCATGAAAAGGTTGCCACTTGGATTCCTTTTAAATCTTTCCCCTCTCACCCTAAGCCCATGCCCTCTCGTTCTGGACTCCCCCACCTCAGGGAAAAGACCTTGTCTATTTATCCTATCTATGCCCCTCATGATTTTATAAACCTCTATTAGGTCACCCCTCAACCTCTGGTGCTCCTCATATGTCCCCAGCAGTTCCTCATCTGATGCGTCCTTCATTGCTGGGATCATTCTGATAAACCTCCTGAAGACTCCCACAACCTTAGATGCAGAGTCCAAAACTGTGGATAATATTCCAAATCCAGTCTGACCAGCCTCGCAATTCCATTTCTGCTTTTTTCTTTCTATTTCTCTTGAAACAAATGCTAACGTTGCATTTACCTTCTCAACTGACAACTGAATGTGTATGTTGAACTTCAAAGAATCCTGAACTAGGGCTCTCAAGGCTCTTTGCACTTCGGTTTCTGAAGCCTTTTTCCAAATTAGAAAATAATCTACCCCTCTATTCTTCCGGCCAGAGTGCATAACCTCACTTTCCCACATTGGATTCCATCTGCCATTCCATTCCATCTTCTTTGCCCATTCTCCTAGCCTGTCCAAATCTTCTGCAGCATCCACCTTCCTTAACACTACATGTCCCTCTACCTATTTCTAGGAGAAAATAAGGACTGTAGATGCTGGAGATCAGAGTTGAAAAGTGTGATGCTGACAAAGCTCAGCAGATCAGGCAGCATCCGAGGAGCAGAAGAATCGATGTTTCGGGCATAAGCCCTTCATCAGGAGTTCATGATGACGGGCTTATGCCCGAAACATCGATTCTCCTGCTGTTCGGATGCTGCCTGATCTGCTGTGCTTTTCCAGCGCCACACATTTCGATTCCACCTATTTCTGTCAAATCTGAAAATTTAACAACAATTAATGTATAATGTGAAAAGTTGTGGTTCCAACACTGACCCTTGGGGAACTTCACATTCTTAATTACATGATTGCCAGTGAAAGAGCAGGGGAATGTCACATCAAAGTACCAACATGATGGGTTGAATGGCCCCAAGGCTGTCACTTTCCTGATCCCAAAGAAGAAATCTTGAGGAGTGGGACTGAGAAGAAATGATCAATCGAGGGTGATCTGAGAGGTTTCCACTTTCAGGTAACATTGCCAAAGTTAGGACAATGACAAAGCCCTCAGCTGCTGGTTGTCAAGGTGAATAATAAAGCACCCATTTGGCTGCCTCTGGGATTGTCCTGATGGTGGATGGGCCGCATTCGGTGCTCGAGGTCCATCAGATACTTGAAGGCATTTTGTCCAGGAGCCACCAAGATGTCCTGTGGAGCCTCTTGAGACCTGCAAACGCTAGAGCCCTCCGATCTCTCTCTCCTACAGCAGCAGGACCAGCCTCCTCTCTGGGTGCGACTGGTGTCAGACCATCTGACTGGGTCTACAGCATCGGACATGAATCTTTAACATCTTGCCAGAGGCAGCCCATTACCAGATGTCCTTTGGAGAGTAATTTAATTTAGGATGTTAAAGACTGGCTTGTTCCAACAAGTTTGGGATTGGGTCTAGAAATAGCCCTGATCCACATTAGTTTAAAAGTTCTTGAAGCACTGTCCCTTCTGTGCTGTCCCATCCAACAGTCTCACAATTTTGAATGCCTCTTAATATGCATTAATTTATTATGTTTTCTTAATGTTGTGGTATCTAACCCTTCAGAGACTTTTATGCCACATTGTGAATTGAACTGAAATGGACTTTGTCTTATTTTTTTCTTTCCGTAATATGTAAGACCATGAGACATAGGAGCAAACATTAGGCCATTCAGCCCATCGAGGCCGCTCCACCATTCAATCATGACTGATAGGTTTGTCAACCCCATTTTCAGGCTTTCTCCCTGTAACATTTGATCCCCTTGATACTCAAGAACCTATCTATCTCTGTCTTAAATATACTCAATGATCTGGCTTCCAAAGCCTTCTGTGGCAGTGAATTCCATAGATTCCCCACTCTCTGGCTGAAGAAATTTCTCCTTATCTCCATTCTAAAGGAACTTGCCTTTATTCTAAGGCTGTGCCCTCATGTCTTTGTCTGTCCTACAAATGGAAACACCTTCCCAACATCCACTCTGTCCAGGTCATTCAGTATTCTAGGTAAAAACAATGACTGCAGATGCTGGAAACCAGAGTCTAGATTAGAGTGGTGCTGGAAAAGCACAGCAATTCAGGCAGCATCCGAGGAGCAGTAAAATCGATGTTTCGGGCAAAAGCCCTTCATCAGGAATACAGGCAGAGAGCCATCTCTCCACACTTCAGGCACTCTGCCTGTATTCCTGATGAAGGGCTTTTGCCTGAAACGTCGATTTTACTGCTCCTCCGATACTGCCTGAACTGCTGTGCTTTTCCAGCACCACTCTAATCTAGACATTCAGTATTCTGTCAGTTTCAATTAGATACCCCCATCATCCTTCTGGACTCCATTGACTATAGTTCCAGAGTCCTCAAACGTTCCTCGTATGTTAAACCTTTCATCCCTGGGATCATTCTCGTGAACCTCCTCTGGACCCCCTCCAGGGCCAATACAACCTTCCTAAGATATGGGAACCAAGACTACTCACAATATGCAAATTTTGGTCTGAGTAAATTATAAAGCCTCAAGCATACATTGCTGCTTTTATATTCTCCCGTGCAAATATGTAATTTATTGTTAAAGTTGCGCTGGGGTATGGTGACATAAACACTTTTTTTTGTTAAAAATACAAGTGACAATAATTTTCCATCCTATTCTATTCAAAATCTCCCTTTACGTTTCTTTCATTGCAGGGACAATAATGCCAGACGCTCTACTCTCAAAGACATCCCACCAGGGTATAGCCCAACGGGTGTATTTAAAATCACAAACGTTTGGAGTGGCCCTGATGAAGAAACAGCGCTCTGAAAGCTTGTGATTTTAAATAAACCTGTTGGACTATAACCTAGTGTTGTGTGAGCACTGTCTTTCTCCACCCCAGTCCAACATCAGCATTTCCACATCATACCCCCAAAGAAGTATTTAATCCCGGGAGTGAGAATGGTGGATGGACCCAGAATACAAAAAGGAGAGACCAGAAGTAAAGGTGTTTGAATTAATTTATTTAGGAATTGTAAAAGTCATCATGAAGACACTGATATTATACACGGCTTTAAGTACAACTTGAGCAAGAGTTCAAAGAAAATAAAAACTTTTTAAAAATCACAAAGTGTTAACAGCATTTCTTTTTTTTTCAAACTACGTACAAAAAAACACAACGGAGAAAGGATTATTAAGCAACAGACTGGTACCAGTTTCATTTCACAAGAACAGCAAGCATTTAAACATATCGTACTGTACAGTACTTGGCAAAACCCCATGTAACCCAGAGAATGTTCAACCCTTTGATATCAATATATACACAGCCTGTACATTGCACACACACATACATACACACACACACACACACACTCTCTCTCTCACAATTTCGGTGGAAATATCACCTCGTGCTAACGTTACTATTGCCCAAAACCCCTGTTCAATCTGTAGACTCTGAGCCTGAGAGACCAGACGTTCTCAACTTTGATTCCCTCATTTGCACCAGGTTGACTGATGTTAACCAGTTGGGGAGGTGTAATTGGCCCCAGTGTCTCCTTACCTTCGGGTGGTGGGGGTCACAGAGTCAGGGGTGGGGTAGGACAGGGATACGATGTGGGGAACCATTGAGGAAGAGGGAAGCGAAATGGGGACAGAATTATTTACAAAATTGGGATGGGAAGGGAGGAAGGTTTTAATCTTGATTGCTTGG
Source organism: Chiloscyllium plagiosum (assembly GCF_037043375.1). Taxonomy (NCBI): domain Eukaryota; kingdom Metazoa; phylum Chordata; class Chondrichthyes; order Orectolobiformes; family Hemiscylliidae; genus Chiloscyllium; species Chiloscyllium plagiosum. The sequence goes on along the minus strand of NW_028270139.1, from coordinate 156,599,090 downwards.
AAATCACTAAGAAAAAAGGCTCCTGAAGTGATTGCTATGGGAGAAAGGATATCATTGGAGAAGGAAAAAAAAAGACATGGGCCCACTTGAGAAGCTTGCTGGCCCTCAGTGAATCAGCATTGGAACAAGTGAGAGAGTTAATCCAGGCACGATCAATGTCATTCTATGGTATGGAATGAACAGGCACCATTGAATAACTAACTGGTGGTAATTTCGCCAAGCATGTGTTGAAAGACATAAGCTCACACTCATAGACGCACCTACTGAGAGTCAGGTTATGGTTAGATGACAGTCAGAGTGGGAACCTTGGCTGGTGTTTGTCCCCATCCTGAACCCATAGGATCCTGAGACCAATTACACTGTTCATTGAGTGACAGTTACTAAAAACAGCATAAGGTATATATTGTGCTAACACTTCTGTGCTTCCCATCAATGTTCTAATGCATGGTGTGGTATTGCCCTCCCAGTGTGTGTTTAGTGCTGTAATGTCTTCCCAGATTACAAAACATTCTCTGGAATTTATTTGGATAATGTTATTCTTTGTGCTTATTGACAAATACAGCTGGCATTGGAATTCATTTTACCATTTGTACCAGGTGCCAGCATCAAACTCAATTGGGCAGGGCACCACAGAATCAATTTATAGTAAAGATCCCTTAATTGGTGTGGACTTGTTGAGCCAAATGGCCTGTTTGCACACTGTAGGGTTTCTATGATTCAGCAATCCCACAGCACATACAGCCACGGCTACTTTCACAATAAAGCTCCATATGCACTGTCCCATCAAATGTTCCCAGGTATGGCATGGATTTGATACAGAGTAGATCTCCTTCTATACTGTCACATTAAATGCATGCAGGGTAGGTACAGCATGAGTTAGATTAAGAACAAAGCTTCCTCGACACTCTCCCCCTCAGACATTCCCAGGGCAGGTACTGCATAGAGTTAGATACAGAGTAAAAGCTCACTGTACGCTGTCCTCATTAATTTTTCCCACAACAGGTACAGCACAGAGATAAATGTTTTCTCATTCATTCATGGGATGTGGGCTGGGCCAGCAATTATTACCCATCCCAAGAGTCAACCACATTGCTGTGGGTCTGGAGTCACATGTAGGCCGGACCAGGTGAGGATGGCAGTTTCCTTCCCTAAAGGACATTTGTGAACCAGATAGGTTTTTCTGAAAAATAACAATGGATTCATAGTCATCATTAGACTCTTAATTCCAGATTTTTATTGAATTCAACTTCCACCATCTGCCATGGAGGTATTTGAACCTGGATCCGCAGAACATTACATGGATCTCTGGATTAATATATTTTATTACTGTTTTAAATTGAAATGAAAGCTGCATCTACTGTCCCCCCTCAAACACTCCCAGGACAGGGACAGCACAGAGTTTGATACAGAGTAAAGCTTATTCTAAACTGTCCCCCTTCAAACACTCTCAGGGAATTAGATACAGAGTAAAACTCTCTCTACACTGTCCCCATCAAACACTCTCAGGACAGGAATAGCATGGGGTTAGATACAGAGTAAAGCTTCCTCTACACTGGGCCCATCAAACATTGCCAGGAGAAGTACAGCATGGTATTGGACATAGAGTAAAGCTCCCATTACATGATCCCATCCAGGCAAGTATAGACAGGTGCTAGATGCAGAGTATTGCAGTCTCTATTATGCACCCATCAAACACTCCCACAAGCTCAGCAATGAAAAAGCCATTTGTTCTGGTATCAGTGTGCCCATTTGACGCACTCATTGCACACATTAACATAAGAGCACCACACTTTTACATTTCACTCTCCCTCCCAGCGATTCCCAAATCAATTTTCTTCCATTGTTCATGAGGTGGATTATGTTTTCAATCAGATGGTCAGTTTTAACAAATATCAGACCGCCCTTGAATCCCCACCCCTACCACCCCTGACCTCAGGTGGCCTTCTCATTGTGTGCTTCTCGATCAGTGAGCGATGGTATTCACTCTTTTCTTCCCTGGGCTGCTGACAATCTGCTAGAGTTAAAGAAACTCTCCAAAACTGCACTCAAGATGTGCAGATGACCTAATCTGGAGGCAGTTTCAGCCTTAGAGATGAACCTTGATTTGCAGTCACGCAGACATGTTTTAACTTGGAACTAAATGGTGAGAGAATCCGTCAGATATCAGTCCATTCAGAACTGAGCTCCTAATCTCTGATACTTAGGCTGCTGGACACTTTTTCAACGTCCAGGCCTTGTATCACAATAGAGTCATACAGCACGCAAACAGACCTTTTAGCCCAACTCATCCATGCTGTCCAGGTTTCCTAAACTGAGCTGGGCCCATTTGCTTGTATTTGGCCTATATTCCTCTAAGTCGAAGAGTGTAGTGCTGGAAAAGCACAGCCGGTCAGGCAGCATCAGAGAAGTAGGAGAATCAATGTGTCAAGCATAAACTTTTCATCAGGAAAGCTTATGCTCGAAACGTCGATTTTCCTGCTCCATGGATGCTGCCTAAGCGGCTGTGCTTTTCCAGCAACACACTCTTCCACTCTGATCTCCAGCATCTGCTGTCCTCTAAACCTTTCCTATACGTATATCTGGCCGAATGCCTTTTCAATGTTGTAATTGTGCCTGCATCTATCACTTTCTCTGCCAGTTCATTCCACATATGAACCACCCTCTGTGTGAAAAAGTTGCCCCTCATTTCCTTTTTAAACCATTTTCCTCTCACCTTAAAATTATGCCCCGCTAGTTTTGAACTCCCTTATCCTAGAGAAATGACCTTCCCTATTCACCTTATCTATGTCCCTCATGATTTTATAAACCTCCATAACAGTGAGCCAGTGAAAAAAGTTCAAGTCTATCCAGCCTCTCCTTATAAGTCATACCTTCCAGCCCTGGTGACATCCTGGTAAATCTTTTCGGAACCCTCTCCAGCTTAATAATATCCTACCTGTAGCAGGGTGACCTGAAATTCTCACAGTATTTCAAAAGTGGCTTCCCCAATGTCCTGTACAATCTCAACGTGACATCCAAACCTTTCGACTCAGTGCTCTGAGCAATGAAGGCAAGTGTGCTGAACACCATCTTCCACATCCTGTCTACCTGTGAGTTTTCCAAATGAATTTCACTTGGAAACAAATGCTCACACATGAGTTTGCCTGTGTGTGAGGATGTGCATGGTTTATTTTGTCAAAAATACAAAATAACTAATAATCCTACCAACCAACCATAGCCAATTGTTGGAAGCTTTGTGTAAAAATGAGGAGGCAAATATCTGTGTAATTGTGGTAACCAACTGAGCACTAACTCCAAACCAACAAACTCTGCAAAGTTTCTCTGTATTTAAATTAACACTTGGTCAGCTGATCTAATGTCCCCTAATGTTTTGGTTATTAATTTATGGGAAATGGGCATTGCTGGCCAGGCTGATATTTATTGCCTATCCTTATTTGCCCAGAAGGCAGTTAAGTGTCAACCACATTGCTGTGTTTCTGGCGAGAATCCCTACAGTGTGGAAACAGGCCATTCAGCCCAACAAATCCATGCTAACTCTCCAAAGAGCATCCCACCCAGACCCATTCCCCTCCACTCTCTCTGAATTTCCCATGGTTAACCCATCTAGCCTTCACATCCCTGGACATTATGAGTAGCACAGCCAATTCATCTAGTTTTCACATCTTTGGATGGTGGGAAGAAACCGGAGCACCCAGCGGAAATCCACGCAGACACAGGGAGAATATACAAACTCCACACAGACAGTCATCCAAGGCTGGAATCAAACCTGAGGCTGTGAGGCAGTAGTGCTAACCACTGAGGCACCATGCTGCCCAAGGTAGGTAAGGCTAGCAAATTTCCTTTCTTAAATAGGATTAGTAAACCAGACGGATTTCCCCTGGCAATTAACAATGGTTTCATGGACTCTTAATTCGACCAGATATCATAGCAGGATTTGGATCTGGGTTCCCAGAACATTACCTAGGTCCCTGGATTAACAGCCAAACAATAATACTACTAGGCCATCATCAACCATTACCATCTGACAACCCTACTCCCCTAAGGGTTGACATTTTGATTTGCTTTATTTATTGTCATGTGTATTTTGTTACAAAATACAATGAAAACTGTCGTGTTGTGTGCTGTGTGCCAACTCTGCTACAACAGGCCTTAGAACCACTTACTCTATAACATGTACACCCTTCTTCAAGAGAAGTTGTGAAGGTAAACCTAACAACTCAGAGGGTAAAACCAGTAAAAAAAATCTGTAATACTTGAAAATGAACATACTGGTTAACTGGAGAATTGTTCTGATGTATGCGGACAGAAAACATCACTCGCAAGTTTTGTTCCAAATTACAGAGGCTTTCAGAAATGACAACTAGCGGGAAAATGTTGATAGTTCCTTAGGCAACATGGAGGGACACGGGCGGCACAGTGGCTCAGTGATTAGCACTACTGCCTCACAGCGCCAGGGACCCGGGTTCAATTCCCGCCTCAGGCAACTGTCTGTGTGGCGTTTGCACATTCTCCCCGTGTCTGCGTGGGTTTCCTCCGGGTGCTCCGGATTCCCTCCCACAGTCCAAAGATGTGCAGGTTAGGTGAATTGGCCATGCTAAATTACCCATAGTGTTAGGTGCGTTAGTCAGGGGTAAATACAGGGTAGGGGAATGGGTTTCTCTTCGGAGGGGCGGTGTGGACTTGTTGGGCCGAAGGGCCTGTTTCCTCACTGTAGAGAATCTAAAGTAATGGATACAATTCTAAAGAGAGTGAAGAGCAAAGGGACTTGAGTGTACATGTAGGTAAATCATTGGACTTACCAAGATAGGTTGAGAACACAGTTAAAGTACACAGCATCCTGGACTACATCAATATGGATGGGGTACACAAAAGCTAGGAAGTGAATGATAGTAAGTCTGTATAAAACACTGATTCAATCTCATCTTGAGTACAACTTTATATTCAGTTCTAGGTACCACACTTTAGTAGGGATGTCAAGGCAGAAAACATTCATAGAACTAGTTCTGGAGATGATGAATTTCAGTTGTGTAAAGAGATCGGGGAAGTTGGGACTGCTGTCCTGGAAGAAGCTTGATAGATTAAACAATTAAAATCATTGGACAGAGCAGATATGGATAAAGTGTTCACATTGCTTGAAGAATCAGGAATCAGAGGGACACTAATTTAAGTAATTAGCTGAAGATGAAATGAGGTAAAAACAAGGACTGCAGATGCTGGAAACCAGAGTCTAAATTAGAGTGGTGCTGGAAAAGCACAGCAGGTCAGGCATCAGGATGAAGGGCTTTTGCCCAAAACGTCAATTTTCCTGCTCCTCGGATGCTTCCTGACCTGCTGTGCTTTTCCAGCACCACTCTAATTTAGACTGATGGTGATATGAGGAAAGGCTTTATCATTCATTTGTGGGATGTAGACTTTGATGGCAAGGTCCACATTTACTACCATTCCAAAATACACTTGAATAGGTGGTGATGAGCTGCCTTCTTCAACTGTTATTGTCCTAGGGGTATAGCAACACCCACAATGCTGTGAAGGGAATTCCAGGATTTTGACCCAGCAACAAGTGAAGGAACAGTGATATACTTCCAAGTCAGGATGGTGAGTGGCTTTGATGGGAACTTGCAGGTGGTGGTGTTCCCATGTGTCTGTTGCTATGTCCTCTCTTCCCTGCTGTTATTAGACTGATAAATAAACTCTCTAAATTCAAATAATGCTGACCTTGCTAATGTTGCTCTTGCCTAACACACGCCCTGTGTGATGTAACTTTTACGCCTGTCTAGTTTTTGCTCACTCTATGATCTGCATGTCCTTGTTTACTCTGATGTGCCTGTACTGCTCGTAAACAAAGCTTTTCACAGTACTTCAGTACACATGACAATATATCAAACAAGTCAAATGGTACACGTGCTTGGAAGATTGTGTCAAAGTCACTGACAGATTTTCTGCAGTACATCCTGCAGATGACACACATTGTGTAATGAGTTGACAGGGCTTGGAGTACAGTGACTGAGAGTATGGCAAAGGCAGGGACAATGAAGGTTTTCAACTTTTGAAAAGGAAACATTTTTGCAAGTCAACAGTGCAAAAGCAGGGGAGTACCATGAGTTGAATGACTCCTTCAGAGGGAAAGCACAGATGTATGGCTGAATGGCCTCCTTCTTAGTTGTCATCATTCACTGATCATATAAATGACCTATATCCAAGTTTTAATTTGGAAGTCACACAACACCAGTTATAGTTCAATATATTTATCTAAAATCATAAGTTTTCGGAGCACTACCCATTCGTCACCTCTGAAAGCTTGTGATTTCAAATAAGGCTGATGGCCTATAATCTCGTGTCACATGACTTCTGACCTTGTCCAACATCGGTACCTACACATCAAGTTTTAAATGTAATTGTTTACATGGGATGCCCACCTTTACATCAATTTTCAAAATATATTCTATTTCATATCTGCCTGTTTTATCCTTTGTGCCCTTTGATTGCTGTTTTCTGAATAAACAAGTGAACTTCTTGCTTACAAAAGAAAGCAAATATTGCACATGAGAAAGCATCTAGATCTACCAATATTACAGAATAAATAACATAATCTCTGAACCCATTATACAAGATCCATATTATGTATTCAGAATAATTTGCACCAAGAGCCAAATTACCTATAAAACTACATTTTCTTTAAACAGTGGAATCCCTGCCACAACCACAGTGTACAGAGAATCTGAAGCATGCTATAAAGCCCTACTTAAGACTGGCCAATTCTGATCTTGTTGAAATGTGATCAGCTTCAATAAAACAACTCTATAAAAAAAATTCCCAGGATATGAGTGATGGTAGTAAAGTGCTTGCATCCAACCCTAATTGCCCTTGAGAAGGTGATGGTGAGACAACATATTGAACTGCTGAAGTCCATGGGGTGTAGGTACACTGACAGTGTGAGTCAGTTGTAGTACCACTGATCTAGGGGCCCAATCTAATGATTTTGAGGGATGGGCTGAAATTGTAACAGGATAAACGCTGAGAGAATATGTCACCTCATGGACGAGTCTGGGACCAGGGATCATAGACTTAGAATAAAGGTTAATACCAACTTAATACTAAGGAGGAATTTCTTCTCTCAGAAGCTCGTGAATCTTGTGGAGAGTGTTGGGGGCACAGTCCTTGTGTATATTTAGGCTAAGATCGATAGATTCTTGATCAGTTGGGGAGTCAAGGGTTACGGGGAAAGGGCAAGAAAGAAGATGTGAGGAATGTCAGATCATGGCTGATCGTATTGAATGGCAAAGCAGGCTCGAGGGGCTGAATGGCCTTCTTCTGTTGCTACTCGTATGATTTTAAGGTAGCTGGGATTAATTAAATTCAAGTAATTAAATATAGAATTGCATGTTGGTAATAGGAGCCGTGAAGCTATCAACAGCTATAATGACAGCCCTAACCATCTGATTCACTAAAGACCTTTAGGGAAGGAAATCTGCCATCCTCACTTGGTCTGTCCTAAAATGTGACTTCATGGTTCAAAGTCAACCACAGTAGTGTCTTCTGAAATGGCCATTCATTTCAAAGGCAATTAGGGATTTGAATTGTGATGCCGGTACCCATGAAAGAATTCTCTTTTTACAAAAGGGATTTTGACCTGCCAACACTGAAGGAAAGCTTAATACAGTTACACGTCAGGATGGTTCTTTAGGCTTCCACTGACTTCTCACCTTGTTATTCTAGGCAGCAGGACGGGAGAAGTCACAGGCTTGGGAATGAGTTTGAGTGAGCAACATTTGGAAAACACACTCTCACCATGAAGTATAAAAAAGGCCACTATCAGCTAATGTAAGAAAGGTTTTAATCTGCTTCAAGTCATCCCCATGACACAGAGGACCCAGGAAATGGTTTAAATAATGGGTTACTATTGCAAACAAAAAAAGATTACCATGCATTGATGCAGCAACTTATTCATCTTTCAAAAATGTATCATTGTACAAATTCAACGAATTAGTAAAAATCTGCAACAGAAAGTTAGATTATTAACAATGATTATGGAGAACTGTAAAAATAATCTGGAATTATTAACGAGCGTCAGGACAATTTCTGTCCCTGCTTCATCTGGCCTACATATATCTCCAGCTCAGAGCGATTATGGCGTTTCTTAATTATCTAGCAAGCCGTTCTGTGGTATCAAACCAATTAAAAAAAAACATTTTGGAAGTAGCTACATCACAAGTTCTGCTTGAGAGTAACTAGAGGTGGGCAGCATAATCTGGCCTAGTCAGTGGTGCTCACATCCCATGAACGTATTTGAAACATTCCACTTTCCTGCCATCGCCCCAAACCCTTGTTTTGTCAAGTCATATTATTTTAATATGTGTGGCGTGGTAGTTGATGCACAGCTACTGTGGTTAGGCAGGCAGAAAAGTCATTTGTGCACATCAAGATTCCAAAATTAACAGTTTGGAACTTTGAAACATAGGACTCAGGAGCAGGCCATGAGGCTCTTTGACTTTATTTTGCCATTTGATAAATCAGGGTTGGTTAGATTGTGTTCTCAACACCATTGTCCTGTTTGCTCCCTCAGAATCCATGATTCACTTCTCCATCAGGAATCTATCTAACTCAGCCTTGGATATGGTCAATGACTCAATCTTCACTGGGAATGAGAATTTAACACTCTAATGACTTTCCAAAAGAGAAAAAGAAAATCATCTCATCTCCACCTTCAGAGGAAGATCTTCTACACTCAACCTGCAGCCCTTGGTTCTAGTCTGGCCCTCAGGGTAAAATATCTTTCTTATCCACCTATCAAGTCCTTCATTTGAGATAGAAGGATATAGGATCCCACTCATTCAAGCACATTGAGCTTTTTTCTTGCAGAGTAACCTTAGATGCGGTCCTCAGGGTCCGAAATGTTTAAAAATAATGACTTCTTATGTTTCAAAACTCCAATGGCTAAATGCCCAACCTGTTCCACCTTTCTCTATAGAATCACAGAGTCATTGAGTCATAAATCATCCATTCATTGCAGGAATGAGTCATGTGTTCCTTCTGTAAACTGTTTCTAGCATAGTTACATCCTTTCTCAAATAAGGAGACTGAAACTTTATGCTTTGCTCCAGAAGTGATCACACCAAAGCCCTGTACAATTATAATTATCATCCCTACTTTTATCATCCATTCTCATTGCAACATAAATATTTCCTTGGCTTTCCCTGTGTTTATATGCATTTATGGTATCTATTGTGATTCACATACCAGGACACCAAGATTGTTCGTATCAACAAGGTTAGGAATCTCTCTCCATTTAAATAGTGTGTTGAGTTTCTATTCTTCCTACTAAAGTGAACATGTTCACATTTCCCACTCATGAGCTCATGAACCCATCTGTAGCCATCGTGATTTCATTTAAAGCTACTTTGGAGCACCAATGGACTCATGCCTGGCCACCAGTCTGTAGTGTGACAAGATCAGATTTTGCATCATTAAGTTCACAATATAGCAAACATCATTGTTTGACTAATTGTGTTTGGTCCCTGTTATCCCTGATGAGAATGGAATTTGCAGTGAGCATGGGATATTAAGCAAAGTGTGCTATGGTCAAGTACTTGTGCTCAACGGGAAAAAATCAGCTCAATGGCCTCCTGTCTCCTATTTATTAATTGACTTGGAGACAGTAAGGACTGAAGATGCTAGAAGTTAAAATCTTTCAGCCCAAAACATTGTCTTTCCTGCTCCTTGGATGCTGTCTGACTTTCTATGCTTTTCCGGCTTCATATCTGTTGACTCTTGTATATTAATCTTTGACAATTCCACCCCCATCTCCTCCAGCTGAACCTGTCATGTCTGACACTAATGTACCCAGTTGGGTTGCCAGCTGGTGTAGGACTTGTGTTCATGTAGCACCTGTCACAACCTCAGGATATCCTGCAGGATTTCCCAGACAGTGCAGCACTTCAGAAGTAGGAGCAAAGTAGGACACATTGGCAGCCAATTTGAACATGCCCAACAGTGTGAAAATGACAAAACTATTTGCTTTGGCGATGTTGGAGGGTGGATAAATGTTATCGGTGAACCATGGACATTTTCCTGTTTGTTTTCAGAATGGTATTGCCCACATGAGGGAGCTTCTATTTAAATAAAAGAGCCTACTTCTGACAGTGCTGCATTCCCTCGGTTAAGTATTGGAGGACATTTGTGCAAATCTCTGGAGCAGAGCTGAAAGGCACAACCTCCTGACTCTTGGGTGGCACCCACTGAGACACGAATTCACATACGAAAAGCAAATTGGAGACACCTTTGTGAAAACCTATCTCCATTGTATCTGTGCAGACCTTGTTCCCAGCTGGATTGGGCCTGGTCAGATTTGTTTCTTTACCCAACTCCTCCTGTTCTTTATACAAAGAGTTGTGAAGCTGAATGTTCTTGCCCATTAGGTCAAGCACTCAGGAAACTTGGGATCTCGCGCTGTGACAGAAACACCACGGACGGAATGCTCTGGAGCCCTGGGAATATTCTGTGCAGTGACGAGCACGCCATCTGGAACTTTTCAAAGAGCCGCGGGATAGGCCTGGCTGGATAATTCCTCGCAAGCTTATGCTTCACGAAAGGGATGTGATGGACATTGGTATGATGGCTTCTGCCCAAGGTGACAAGAGAAACAGAAAAGGGAGAGGGAGAGAGAATTCCATGAGATTTAATTGGGATGCTTCTCATAATATTTAAGTAATATGTCACCACACCTTCAGGAGCAACAGGCTGTTTGGGGAACAGCACACTGGTGTACAAAGGCTACCACAACCATGTGGGATCTAAAAGGCATGGTGTGATCAAACCTTCACTGATGATACAACCAACGTGGTCCTCCCTTTGTTGAGTATTCTCTCTTGACTCCTCTTCACGTTTCTTCACACAATCTTGTTGGCATCAACTGGAAGTGATTTTGATGCTAAGATGTCTCTCAGTTCTCCTCTCACTGTTGTGACTGTCATCAATGTTAAGAATTTCTCGTCTCTTCGCTCATGTCCCAATACTCTTTGTTCCATACAGAATAAAGGAAAAGAATGAGGAACTGATCTCCTTGATGTTGGCTTTTCGAATGGTTGTGCTCATAGTCATTGGCCCATTTGAGTGAAAGGAGACAGGGGGGTGGGGTATGCTGGATGAGGAGATCGGGAGGGGTGCAGAAGGGGGTAATTTGGAGGTTTGAGGAGTCTAGGAAAGGTTGGGAAGTGATGGTTGATGGTGGGGGGAGAGGCAGGTTAAGTTCATTATCTGTCTCCTGCACATCACCTCCCATTGTTTAACACACGGACAACTGCTCAGAGTATCGCTTCAATAAAAAAATTCTAAGAGTTCACGGATAAAATATTGTCATTGCATGAAACGTCTCAAAATAAAGGTGCGGGGGTGTGGGGGAGGTGGTTGGGGACAGACGAAATAAAGAAAAAGAGGGGGCGATGTTGGGGCCTTGTTTCCTGTTTGGCTCCATCTGTTGACGTGTGGAGCTGTTTGCCTTCATCATGCATAAGCTGCCTCTGCTACATCGGAGGAACTATCAGGCCAGACATGGCTTGAAGACAAAAGGAAAAAAGAAAGAGGAATGACAAGTTAGACTGGAATGGCCACCCTTGCATGCATTTATTGAAATGTAACACCACCTAACAGGGCTCTTTATGTTGTCCAGCTGCTCCCTAGGCCGAACATAAGAAACAGTAATGGAAATAGGCCATTCGACACCTCAAGCCTGCCCTCACCTTTCTATAACATCAGGGCTGATTTGTCCCAGGCCTCAACTCCTTATTCATTCCAGCTCCTCATAGCCCTCCCAAAAATTCGTCTGCAGTCTATTTAAACACTTACAGTGATCTAGCCTCCCCAGCTCTCTGGGATCGAGAATTCTAGACATTCACTAAGAGACAGAAAAAATTCCTTCGCATCTCAGTTTTAAGTGCGTGCCCCCTTAAATTGTAACCACATCACCCAGTTTGAGAACTACCCCACTACTAGAAGCATCTCCTCAGCATTTACCTCATTAACCCGTGTCAGAATCTTGTATCTTTCAATACGTTCAGCCTCATTCTTCCAAAATCTAATGAATAAAGGCTTTAACCTGCTTAGCTGGTCTTGACAAATCAACACCTTAATCCCAAGAATCAGAGTCCTGAATCTCTTCTGAACTGCGTCCAATGCCTATATATTCTTTACTAAATACGGGATCAAAACAATACATAAAACTCCAAGTATAGCCTCACCAACACTATGTCCAACTGTATTAAGATTGCTAAATGTTTTAATTCCAACCGCCTACCAAAACAAACTAAAATTCCACTTGACTACTTAGTTCTTTGCAGGATCTGATTACTATCTTTCTGCATTTCATACACAAGAACTCCCAGAGCTGTATTGTACTGTGTTTTATTTTAAATTCTCTCCTTATTTAAATAATAGTCTGCCTTTTGATGCTTCTTGCCAAGATGTTCCAGCTCACACTTTCCGAGATTAAACTCGACCAGCCAAATTTTTGCCCACTCCCTCATCTATTTTCCCTCATAACTTCCGTTTGTCAACCCAACATTCCATCTCACCCAGTGTTGTATAATCAGCACATTACATTAGATATTACGTTCTGCCCCCTCCTTCAATATAAACAGCAAATAATTGATGCTCTTACATTGATCATTTTGACACTTCATTAATTATATCTTTACAACCTGAAATAAAACCTACTAATTCCGATATTCTGTGTGTTAGCCAATCCTCAATCCATGTGAAGACATTAGCTTCAATACTGAGAACTTAAACCTTGTGCAAAAACTATTTATGGGGCATCTTATCAATTACTTTCTGGAAAATCCAAATACATGACATTTACTGGCTCCCCTTTATCAACTCTGTGTGTTATATCCTCAAAAGAACTCTAGCAAACTTATCAAATTTCACAAAACCATGTTGATTTTGTTTGATGGTCATGACGTCGAGATGCCGGTGTTGGTCTGTGCTGGACAAGGTCAGAAGCCACATGACACCAGGTTATAGTCCAAAAGGTTTATTTGAAATCATAAGCTTTCGGAAGTGACTTCACCTGATGAAGGGGAAGCACTCCAAATGCTTGTGGCTTCAAATAAACCTATTGGACTATAACCTGGTGTCATGTGACTTCTGACATTGTTTAATAGTGTTAAGCTTTTCTAAATGCTCTTTTACTTTAGTAATAATAGACACAAGCATTTTCTCAATGACAAATGTTACATTAATTGGCCTAACGTTTCCTGCTTACAGGCAAAATACTATGGATGCTGGAAATCTGAAACAAGCACAGAGGATGCTGGAGACACTCAGTAGGACAAACAGCGAAACAGAATTAGCATTTAGAGTACAGTACGATTCATTGTCAGATCTGAGTAGTAATGGAATTGAAACATTATCTCTGGTACTCTCTCCACTGATGCTGATAGATCAGCAGAGTTTCTCCAGTATTCTTTGTGCTTGTTATAGTTTCCTGTTTTCTGTCTCATTCTCTTCTTTGAAGAGGCGCATCACATTGGTGGACTCTGATCCATTAGAATCCGTCAGAATGCAGTGAGTTCTCTGCAGCTATTTCTTTCAAAACCCTTGAGTGCATGACATCAGGTCCTGGTGACATGCCTGCTTTTAGTTCCATTTGTTTACTGAGTACTCCTTGTGCACAACATCACAAAATGGTAACAGCCAAATTTAGTGGGCAGTTGGGAAAGCAATTGCAATTGAAATTGGAAGCCTTTGTTTAAGTATTAAAGTAGGGAGGTTTTGATAAGACCTGGTAAACCACACATACTGTTATCAGTATCGAGCCCTTTATTGAAGGAAAGCTATACTGACATTGAGGGCAGTCAAGAGAAGGTTCATAGAATCCCTACAGTGGGGAAAAAGGCAATTGGGTCCAATAAGTCCACAGCGATCCTCCAAAGAGTAACCCACTCAGATCCATTCCATTACCACTCTATATTTACCCCTGATGTATGTACCTAACCTACACATGCCTGAACACTACAGGCAACTTAACATGGCCAATTCACCTAACCTGCACATCTTTGGACTGCGGGAGGAAGCCAGAGGAAACCCACCCAGCCATGGGGAGAATGTGCAAACTCCACACAGACAGTCCCCAAGGCTGCAATCAAACCCAGGTCCCTGGCGCTGTGAAGTTACAGTACTGAGCACTGAACCACCATGTCATTCATTAGGCTGACCCTGGTTAGGGATGAACTATCTTATAAGGAGAGGTTGAATGGATTGGGCCTTCATTCACTGGAATGAGAGAGGTCCTCATTCAAACATATGAGCTTCTTACATTAACAGTTCGATGCAACAGGTTCATTCTTCTTGTGGGAGAGTCTAGGGTCAGAGGGCATAAGCTCTGAATAAGGAGCAGAATATTTAAGATAGGAATAAGGAGGATCTTTTTCTCTCAGAGAGTTGTGAATCTGTGGAATTCTTTATCACAGAGGGCTGTCAAGGATGGATCATTAAGCATCTTCAAGACTGAGATGGACTCAGTAAGAGAATCATGGGTTATGGGGAAAATGCCAGGAAGTGGGGTTGTGGATAATCATATCAACCGCAATCTAATTGAATAATGGAGCAGACTTGATGGGCTGAATGGCCTACTTTGGCTCCTTAAGCGAATGGTCTTACTTTGTCCCTCATGATCGAGAATGTTACTATTTCTTCCCTCCGATTAGGATCTGTTATCTTTGGGATGTTTATCGTGTTTTCTCCCATGAAGACCGAAGCAAAACATTGATTTAAATTATCTGCCATTTTCCAGGCCTCTCTGAATATTGAATGAATCTGAGCTTTATTCTCCTTTTCCCCCATCAGAGTCAGAGCCAAGCTCCTAGGAAGCAGTGCCATCCTAGTTCCCAGTCGCGAGAGTTCTTATTCTCCAGGTACTCCCATTAATTAGCCTGGGCCTGGATTTGAGCTGAAAGCCAGGGACTAAATTCACCAACCCTTCCAGGAGTGTTCTGGAGTTTCTGGAAATGTTTTGAACCAAAACAAAATTAGAAGTTTTGAAAAAAGTAGGTACCTTCCTACACCTTCACAAGAAGGCAGCCATTTTGAACATCACTCAAATCACACCTCTCGTTGTCTATCTCTCTTCCACTTATTGATATTTTCACACTTTCCTTACATCCTTTCTAACCCACATGAATATTAATATTCAAGGACTCTTCTATACCTGCCCATGGTTTGTTGCCTAACCTGGACTTCTTGCTTTGCATATAAACCTTGGTTTCTGTTTTATTAAGATATTTCCCCTCCATGTGATGAAGGCACATCACAGCTCTTCCAGACAGTCTGAGTTGCTCCCTTTGATGGGCATGTTGTAGCCTGGAGCTATAGACAGTGATGATGCAGTCTCTAGTGTTCTTATTGTCTCATGTGGGTTAGTGGGAGTGTATACTGGCGGGCAATTCTCATGACCAATAACCCATTTCCACCCTCAGGGTTGGGGGTAGCAAATGGTGGTATCCTCAGTGAATCCTGATCGGGAGCAGTGATCCCTGCTGGCTTTATTACACATTAATAACCCATAGATCACAGGAGGAAACCAATGTCCAGGTGTGATTAGAGAATTCAGCGGACAGGCATCTAACCTGGAGCACTCTGCTCTGCTCCCCTTTATAAATTTAAAAATCACACAACACCAGGTTATAGTCCAACAGGTCTATTTGGAGGCACTAGCTTTCAAAGTGCTGCTTATTCATCAGGTGAAGAAGCAGCACTTTGAAAGCTAGTGCCTCCAACCAAACCTGTTGGACCATAACCTGGTGTTGTGTGATTTTTAAGTTTGTCTACTCTAGTCCAACACCGGCACCTCCAAATGATAAATTATAGAATCCTGAGATTGCATGTAGGGACCCATATGCTTCCTGCCCCCCCCCCCCCCCTCCCCTCCCCTCCCCAACACACACACACACACAAAGAATATCCCAGCCAGTCCCATCCTATTCCCAAAGCCCCAAATTTACCATGGCACCATTACAATGTTTGAAGGACATTTGGGTAAGTAAATGAATGGGAAATGTTTGGAGGGATATTGGCCAGGAGCAAACAGGTAGGGCGAGATTGATTTGGAATTATGTTCAGTGTGGACTGGTGGGAATGAAGGGTCTGTTTCTGTGCTGTATCACTCTATGACTAACCCACCTAACCTGCACATCGTTGGGTTGGACACCACAAGTCAATTTAGCATGGCCAATCCACCCATCCTGCACATCTTTGAACTGTGGGAGGAAACCAGGGGAAACCCAAACAGATGCAGGGAGATCATGCAAACTCCTCGCAGACAACAACCCAAGTGTAGAAGTGAACCAGCGTACCTAGCACTGTGAGGTAACAGTGTTAACCACTGAGCTCTATACCACCCCATTATGTTAGCCAGTTTGCAGCCAATCCATCTCAGAACCCTCAGGGAGAGAATGTGCTCTCCCATTGTAGGAATTTTGGGTCTATACCAAGGTTCTTCACAACTCCCTTGTGTCTTTCTTAATTGCACTTTGAGCAGAAGGTATTTGGCACACTTTCCTTTATTGGTCAGAGCATTGAGTGTAGGAATTGGGAGGTCATGTTGTGGTTGTACAGGACATTGGTTAGACCACTTTTGGAATGCTGTGTGCCATTCTGGTCTTGCTGCTATCGGAAGGATGCTGTGAAACTTGAAACGGTTTGGAAAAAGATTTACAAGGATGTTGCCAGGGTTGGAGGATGTGAGCTATAGGAAAAGGCTAAATAGGCTCAGGCTATTTTCCCTGCAGAAGCTGAGAAATGACCTTATAGAAGTTTATAATATCATGAGGGACATGGATAAGATAAATAAACAAGGTCTTTACCCTGGAATGCGGAGTCCAGAAGTAGAAGACATAGGTTTAGCCTGAGTGGGGAAAAATTTAAAAGGGACCTAAGGGGCAACGTTTTCACACAGAGGGTGGTGCATATGGAATGAGCTGCCAGAGGAAGTGGTGGAGGCTGGTACAATTACAGCATTTAAAAGCCATTTGGGTGGGTATATGAATAGGAAGGGTTTGGAGGGAAATGGGCCAAATGCTGGCAAACAGGACTACATTAATTTAGAATATCTGGTTGGCATGGACGGGTTTGTCTGAAGGGTATGTTTACATGCTGTATGACTCTATGACTCTAAGTTGCTAGCCCTCCAGCACCAACTTATCTTAGTGTGAAACAATGACTGCCTTAAGATACAGTAACACATCAGAGCCAGGAGTGTGACATGCTAAAGTTTGGTGGGAGCATTGAGAAAGGGCAGAATTAACTCACAGATAAGATCTTAAACAAGATACAGGAACCGCGAGACCTGGGGTTGTGCGTGAACAAATCACTGAATGGAGTGGAAGTAGAAAAGACTTTTAAAAATAAAAGCATTTTAACATTTGATTATATTCATCGAGGAATAGGGTATGAAAGACAAGCCATTAAAGAGCCTTTTTAAATCACCGGGTCGGCTACAATTGGAGTATTTTGTTCAGTTCCAGCCACCGTACTTTGAGAAGATTACTGAAATTTTGGGAGTGGAGATTTACCAGAAAGGTACTGGGGATGTGGAAAGTCAGGATTGTTCTCATTAGAGTTGAGAAGGTTAAGGGAAGATTCAGTAAAGACGTTCAAAAGATTAATAAGGAAAACTTGTTTCCACTGGCAAGAGGGTCTGTAACCAGAGAAGAGAGGTTTAAGATAATTGGCAATAGAATCAAAGGAGTGTTGTGGAAATGTGTGTGTTTTTTATAAGTTACAGAGCATTTTTAAAACATATCTTGAATCCAGTTCTGAAAAAGTAAGGACATCTGTCGTAATAAAAGTGAAGTGCTGCGGATGCTGCAGAGCCGAAATAAAAACTTAGCAGAATGTTTCGAGTCCAGTGACTCTTCAGAATTCTGAAGAACATTCTGAATAGTGGACTTGAAACATTAACTCTGCTTCTCTCTCCAGAGATGCTGCCAGACCTGCTGAGATTCTCTGGCAATATCTATTTTTAATTAACAAAATCTGTCAATCCTATCACCACATAACTCCAATCCTTTATTATCTGATTGAACCTTAGTGACCCCCAGGAAAGTTGACAGTGCATGGATAAAAATCCCTAACATTTCCTCAGGGCAACGGGCTGACCTTGCCAGTATTGTTAACATCAGGTGGAGCATCAATGGGGAAAGTGCTGTCCTGGCTCAATCGTTTGAAGGGTCTGTTCCTGTCAGTGAAATTACTGATAAGTAAGGTGGATTGTCAAAGCTTTTAAGCTACACTCCTCAGGACAAACGTAAGGATGGCAAAATTGGTGAGATAATTTAAGATTTGACGTTTTTGCATTTGTCTTGATGAGTGTAAGACGAGGAGCCTCATCAAGTCATCTTTCTTTTCAGGAACACTCATGTCTCCTATAATTCTATCCTGGTCATTGCCGTCACTGGCATGCTGATGCTGCCTCTCCACATGCACCCAGATAGGTGGTAGTGCAGAATCGCTGGCCCTGGAGGAACGCAGGTGAGAATCGGCACTTTCAGGAGCAGGCAGAGTTAAACCAAAATTGGATGTTACCAGAGACGGAGGGGAGCAAGTGAGAGGCAGTACACTTTAGACAGGTCCTGAGTTTTTACAGGGATTCTATAGGGACTCCATCTTTGTGAGACTGATTGACCCCAATCCTCATGGAAATCCTACACGGTGACAGCTCCTTCCATACTGCGTGCAGCAAGCCTCCAGGTGGTCCCACCTACATTGTGAACATTGAGCAGTTATAGAATCATAGGGTCATACAGCACAGAAACAGACCCTTCGCTCCAACTTCTCCAAGTTTTCCAAACTAAACTCGTCTCACCTGCCTGCGTTTGGCACGTATACCTCAAATCCTCACTATCCATGTATTTGTCCAAATAGCTTTTAAACGGTTTAACTGTACCTGCATCAACCACTTCCTCTGGCAGTTCATTCCACACACGAACCACCCTCTGCTTGAAAAAGTTGACCCTCAGTTTCCTTTTAAATCTTTGTCCTTTCACCTTAAACCTTTGCCACCTAATTTTGAAATCTCCCAACACAGGGTAAAGATCGCTCTATCAATGCTCTCATGAATTTATAAACCTCTATAAGGTCACCTCTTAACCTCCTACACTCCAATGAAAAAAGTCCCAGCCTATTTTTATAATTCAAGCCCTCCATCCCCTGCAACATCCTGGTAAATCTTTTCTCAATCTTCCCCAATTTAATAATAACCTTCCTGGAGCATGGCAATCTGAACTGTACATGGTACTCCAAAGTTAGCTTCACCAATGTCCTGTACAACCTCAACATGACGTCCTAACTCCTACATACAATGGTCTAAGCAATGAAGGCAAGTGTGCTAAACATCTTCTTAACCACCCTGTCTACCTGTAATGCAACTTTCCAAGCTCTATGTACCTGAACCCTTGAGTCTCTCTATTGGACAAAATTACCCAGGGCCCTATTATTAACTGTGTGAATCCTGCCCTTGTCTGTTTTACCAAAATGCAATACCAATCTTAAGGAGAACATCCCCACTGAGGGTGAGGAGAGAGATGGGTTCAAAGTCTACCCTGCTAGCCCACCAACTGGTCAATGCCAATTTCATCTGCCCCTTTCCTTGTGAAGTTACTTGCCTGACATAACTGCCAGCGAAAAGAGGATGACGCGCTTTGAGAGTAAGCTGAATTAAAAGAAGACGCGGTGGCGGAATGCGGCAGCTGGTAGCTCACCTTGCAGGTTGTTCCCATTGGAGCCGGTGCAGGTAGGGGGCGGAGAGGCCTGAGGCCTAACGACAGGGGCAAAGGCGCTCTTCTGTTTCACTGCAGAGATCATATTGACAGGAGAGAATGAGAAAATGCCTGGGGTAGTGTTACCATTGGAAGACAGGGTGATGGAGGAAGCCGTCATGGGAGGACTGGACGGCACGACTGCAATAGAAGACAGATAGGAAGGGAATACACGTTAGCATTTATAGCGGTTAAGGGAAGCTGAGCTATAGATCGCCTCAGACTGCATAAGCGACATCTTTCCTCTCTGACCCATGTAATCTATTCTCCTCTCACCCAGACCACTCTTCCAGCTAGCTTTGAGAAGGCCGTTCAGTTCTGGGTGCCACATCGCAAGACACAGGCCCATGGGAGCAATTGGACGGGATCGCTGGAACAGCACTGGGGCATCAAAAGAATTATCTGATGAGGATACATTGCATAAACCTTGGATCTATTGTACTCTCATAAGTTTGGAAGGTTGTGGGGTACCTAAGAATGGGAGTAGGCCATTCAGCCCCTCATGGCGGAAGTGAGGACTGCAGATGCTGGAGATCAGAGTCTACATTAGAGTGGATCTGGAAAAGCACAGCAGGTCAGGCAACATCCGAGGAAAAGGAAAATCGACGTTTCGGGCAAAAGCCCTTCTTTCACATCATCTTTCCTGGTGTAGGGCTTTTGCCTGAAATGTTGATTTTCCTGCTCCGCATTCAGCCCCTCATGTCCATTTCGCCATTTAATGAGATCATGACTGACCTGTGGCCTACCTCCAAATACCCGCCTTCAACCTAATCCAGGTGGTTAGAAACAGTTCAAAGGATTCATTTGGGAAGATGGATGGAACTTGTTTTTGCTGAGAAGGTCGAGAATAGGATCACAGCATTTTAAAACCAGAGTTAGGCCATTCGGGGAGAATTCAAAAGGTCTTATTTAGAGGTGCATGGATAAATAGACAAGGTCTTTTCCCTGGGGTGGCATCCAGAACTAGATGGCATAATTTTAGGGTGAGAGGGGAAAGAGGGCCTAAGGGGCAACTTTATCACGCAGAGGGTGGTACGTGTATGGAATGAGCTGCCAGAGGAAGTGGTGGAGGCTGGGACAATGACAACATTTAAAAGGCATCTGGATGGGGACATGAATAGGAAGGGTTTAGAGGGATATGGGCCAAGTGCTGATAAATGGGACTAGATTGGGTTGGGATTTCTGGTTGGCATGGACAAGTTGGACCGAAGGATCTTATAGGATCAAGGATAACCCAAAGGCATTTTATGCGTATGTGAGAAACATGAGAATGACGAGAACGAGGGTAGGTCCAATCAAAGACAGTAGTGGGAGACTGTGTATTGAGTCGGAAGAGATAGGAGAGGTCTTGAATGAGTACTTTTCTTCAGTATTTACGAATGAGAGGAACCATATTGTTGAAGAGGAGAGTGTGAAACGGACTGGTAAGCTAGAGGAGATACATGTTAGGAAGGAAGATGTGTTGGATATTTTGAACAACTTGAGGATAGACAAGTCCCCCGGGCCTGATGGGATATATCCTAGGATTATGTGGGAAGCAAGAGAGGAAATTGCAGTACCGTTGGCAATGATCTTTTCATCTTCACTATCAACGGGGGTGGTACCAGGGGACTGGAGAGTGGCGAATGTTGTGCCCCTGTTCAAAAAAGGGAATAGGGATAACCCCGGGAATTACAGGCCAGTTAGTCTTACTTCGGTGGAAGGTAAAGTAATGGAAAGGGTACTGACGGATAGGATTTATGAGTATCTGGAAAGGCACTGCTTGATTAGGGACAGCCAGCACGGATTTGTGAAGGGTAGGTCTTGCCTTACAAGTCTGATTGAATTCTTTGAGGAGGTGACCAAGCATGTGGATGAGGGTAGAGCAGTGGATGTAGTATACATGGATTTTAATAAGGCATTTGATAAGGTTTCCCATGGTAGGCTTATGCGGAAAGTCAGGAGGCATGGGATAGAGGGAAATTTGGCCAATTGGATAGAAAACTGGCTAACCGGTCGAAGTCAGAGAGTGGTGGTAGATGGTAAATATTCAGTCTGGAGCCCAGTTACAAGTGGAGTTCCGCAGGGATCAGTTCTGGGTCCTCTGCTGTTCGTAATTTTTATTAATGACTTGGATGAGGGAGTCGAAGGGTGGGTCAGTAAATTTGCAGATGATACGAAAATTGGTGGAGTTGTGGATAGTGAGGAGGGCTCTTGTCGGCTGCAAAGGGACTTGGATATGATGCAGAGCTGGGCTGAGGAGTGGCAGATGGAGTTCAACCCTGCCAAGTGTGAGGTTGTCCATTTTGGAAAGACAAATAAGAATGCGGAATACAGGGTTAACGGTAGGGTTCTTAGTGAGGTGGAGGAACAGAAGGATCTTGGGGTCTATGTTCATAGGTCTTTGAAAGTTGCCACTCAGGTGGATAGAGCTTGTAAGAAGGCCTATGGTGTATTAGCGTTCATTAGCAGAGGGATTGAACTCAAGAGTCGTGAAGTGATGTTGCAACTGTATAGGACTTTGGTTAGGCCACATTTGGAGTACTGTGTGCAGTTCTGGTCGCCTCACTTTAGGAAAGATGTGGAAGCTTTGGAGAGGGTGCAGAGAAGATTTACCAGGATGTTGCCTGGAATGGAGAATAGGTCGTACGAGGATAGGTTGAGAGTGCTAGGCCTTTTCTCGTTGGAACGGCGAAGGATGAGGGGTGACTTGATAGAGGTTTATAAGATGATCAGAGGAATAGATAGAGTAGACAGTCAGAAACTTTTTCCCCGGGTACAACAGAGTGTTACAAGGGGACATAAATTTAAGGTGAAGGGTGGAAGGTATAGGGGAGATGTCAGGGGTGGGTTCTTTACCCAGAGAGTGGTGGGGGCATGGAATGCGCTGTCTGTGGGAGTGGTAGAGTCAGAATCTTTGGTGACCTTTAAGCGGCAATTGGATAGGTACATGGATGGGTGCTTAAGCTAGGACAAATGTTCGGCACAACATCGTGGGCCGAAGGGCCTGTTCTGTGTTGTATTGTTCTATGTTCTATGTTCTATGTTCCGTGTTGTACGTCTCTATGACTCTGTGTAAAAGGTAATGGAAATTGCTACTCTCTCCTCACAAAATACATGGGGTCAAAGGAATAACGTGGATCTCATAAAAATTGCAATTGTTAGGCTTCTCTTCTGGATACAGAACAGACATTAGGATGGAGTTACAATTAGGGAGGGGACCTGAGGGACTAACTGGGTCCCTCCTGGCTTAATACTCTCCAGTTGATTGCACCATCTTCAATGGCATCAACACTGAAGCCAGGTCCCATACTTATTAAAGTAGGAGGATGGAAGGATGAGAGAGGGGATGTGGTGAGGTCAGAGCAACCAGGCCACTCAACTCTCTGGTAAATTGTCAGGCGCCCAGCTGTAAACAGAGTCTGGGTCATTTCCAGTCCCTACGATTCAGTGACCCATTGCATGATGCATTCTCCATACTGGGCCATTCAATGATCTGGAAAAGATTTGTACAGGGGTGCGGTAGATGCCGGTGCTGAAGGTGCAGTATGCTGTGTGAAGGGATGCAGGATGTTGAAAAGGGTTACAATCCAAGAAACTCCTGAGGAACAAAAGTTGGAGGTGATGCATGGGTCAGACAGAACCTAACAGCAAGATAGAACAGGCTTGTGGAACTGATTTACTACACTGTTCCCACGTCCTTAACCAACTCCTACTGTTCCTTTAATCCCACTGTCTTCAGTTTTACTGACAATGTCACATATGATGCAAATTTCCTACAATAGGAACTTCCTTCTGAAAGGACATCATTGATTGTAGCTGCTTGAACCTGGCTTTAGTTTGAAACATGAAGAAATTCGGAAAGACAAGATGTCATTCAGCCCATCTACATCCCCATTCCCATCTGGAACCCATACCCACACCTACCACAGTTTGCTTGGTTCAGAGATATGAGAAAGTGAAGATTGCAGATGTTGGAGAACAGAGTCGAGAGTGTGGTGCTGGAAATGCACAGCTGGTCAAGCAGCATCCAAGGAGCAGGAAAATCGATGTTTCGAGCATAAGCTCTTCATCAGGAATGGGGGATTGGTCCAAGGGGGCTGAGAGATAAATGGGAGGGGGGAGCTGAGGCTGGGAGGGTAGCTGGGAATGTAACAGGTCGATGAAGGTGGGGGATGAAGGTGATTAGTCAGAGGGGAGGGTGGAGCGGTTTGGTGGGAAGGAAGATGGACAGATAGGACAGTTCAAGAAGGCAGTGCCGAGTTGGAAGTTTGAATCTGGGATAGGGTGGGGTGAGGTGAAATGGGGAAGCTGGTGAAAAACGCGTTGATCCTGTGTAGTTTGGGACACATGCACTAAACAGCCCCACCAACCTGTGGCTGAACATTTTAACTCCTCCTCCCACTCCACCAAGGACATGCAGGTCCTGGACCACCTCTACCACCAAACTTTAGCTACCCAGTGCCTGGAGGAAGAATGTCTCATCTTTTGCCTTGGGACCCTCCAGCCATATGGGATCAATGTGGATTGAACCTGGGTTTAGTTTGAAACATGATGAAATTCGGAAAGTCAAAATGCCATTCAGCCCATCTACATCTGGAACCCATACCCACACCTACCATGGTTTGTTTGGTTCAGAGATCGGAGAAAGTGAAGATTGCACGTGACTCCAGAATCATATATACATGTTGACTCTTAAGTTCAAGGACAGTTACGGATGGGCAATAAATACTGGCTGTTTGACCCCTATTATTTCTCCTCCTTGGTCAGTTCCATTCTCTCTGCTTTCGCCCTTGGCTATGTCTTTCTTTCATCAAATATTTGCTAATGGTAAAATTCTTGGCAGTGTAGATGAACAGAGTGTCCAGGTGTATAAATCCCTGAAAGTTGTCACCCACGTTGATAGAGTTGTTAAGAAGGCATATGGTGCGTTGGTATTTATTGGTTGGGGGATTGAGTTTCGGAACCACGAGGTCATGCTTCAGCTGTAGAAGACACTGGAAGGCCGCACCTGGAATATTGTGTGCAGTTCTGGTCACCGCATTATAGGAAGGATGTGGAAGCTTTGGAAAGGGTTCAGAGGAGATTTACAGGGATGTTGCGTGGTATGGGAGGAAGGTCTTATGAGGAAAGGCTGAGGGAACTAAGGTTGTTGTCGTTGGAGAGAAGTTTGAGAGTGACTTAATCGAGACATATAAGATAATCAGAGGGTTAAATAGGGTGGACAGTGAGAGCCTTTTTCCTCGAATGTTGAAAGCTAACATGAGGGGACATAGTTTTAAATTGAGGGGTGATAAATTTAGGACAGATATAAGGGGTAGTTTCTTGACTCAGAAGGTAGTAGGGGCGTGGAATGGTCTGCCTGCAATAGTAGTAGACTCACCGAAATGAAGGGCATTTAAATGCGCATTGGACATAGATATGGATAATAATGGAACGGTGTAGGTTAGATGGGCATCAGCATATTTTCACATCGAGGGCTGAAGGGCCTGTACTGCGCTGTAATGTTCCATGTTCTTTGCTACATTTCTCCAATCTTCTTTGAAGGTGAGTATTGAATCTGAATCCATTGCTCTTTCAGAAAATCCATTTAACTTCACAACTCGTTGCCGAAAAGGTTTACATCTTCTCTCCAATTGTTTTGTCATTTTTCTTGAGTCGAAACCTCACCATCTCTCCTGACCCTGCAAACTACTTATTCACATTTATTCTATTAAAACATACCAAAATTTCAATCACCTATACTAAATTTCTGCTCAAACTTCTTTTCTGTGAGGACAACTCTCCCAGCTTCTTCTGTTTCTTCACATAGTTGAAGTCTCTTTTCCCAAGTATCTATCCAGTAATTCTCATTTGTCCCCTGTCCAAGAGCTTGATGGCATGACAGGGGTATAGTAGCACAGTGATAATGTGATCACAGTAGCCATCCAGACCCTCCCCCCAAGGGTAATGTTTTGGGAGAAAGGGTTCGAATCTTACTGTAGCAAATGCTAAAATTTGAGTTCAATAAAATCTGGAATAAAAAAAAGCTTAGGCAAATGGAATATTGTTTTTTCATTGCTAGATGGATGGAGCTTAAAAACAAGGAGGTAATGCTTCAGCTGTATAGGGTGCTGGTGAGGCCACACCTGGAGTACTGTGCGCAGTTTTGGACTCCTTACTTGAGAAAGGATGTACTGGCATTGGAGGGGGTGCAGAGGAGGTTCACTGGGTTGATTTCAGAGTTGAGAGGGTTGGCTTATGAGAAGAGATTGAGTAGACTGGGTCTGTACTCATTGGATGTAGAAGAATCATAGAATCCCTACAGTGTGGAAACAGGCCATTTGCCCAACAAGTCCACGCTGACCCTCTGAAGAGTAACCCACCCAGACCCATTCCCCAACTCCATTCTTCTGCATTCCCCCTGATTAACGCACCTAACCTACACATCCCTGAAGATGAAGGGCAATTCAGCGTGGCCAATTCACCTGACCTGCACATTATTGGATTGTGAGAGGAAACCAGAGTGCCCGGAGGAAACCCACACAGACACCGAGAGAATGTGCAAACACCACGCAGACAGTCGCCTGAAGATGGAATCAAATCCAGGTCCCTGGCGCTGTGAAGCAGCAGTGCTAACCACTGAGCCATCGTGCCTCCCCAAGAATGAGGGGGGATCTTATAGGTACGTATAAAATTATGAAGGGAGTAGGTAAGATAGAAGCAGAGAGGATGTTTCCACTACCGGGTGAAACTAGAACTAGGAGTCATCACCTCAAAATAAGGGGGAGTAGATTTAGAACTGAGTTGAGGAGAAATTTCTCCACCCGAAGGGTTGTGAATCTGTGGAATTCCCTGCCCAGTGAAGCAGTTGAGGCTACCTTATTGAATATTTTTGAGGCAAAGATCGATAGATTTTTGAACAGTGAAGGAATTAAGGGTTATGGTGAGAGGGGTTAGTGGAGCTGAAGCCATGAAAAGATCAGCTATGATCTTGTTGAATGGCAGAGCAGGCTTGAGGGGCCAGGTGGACTAGCCCTGCTCCTAGTTCTTATGTTGCCTAATGGTGACCCCGTACTGCTTGTTGTGAAGCTTCACCTGGGTCACTCATACCCTTTAGGGAAAGAAATTTACCATCCTTACCCGGTCTGGCCGATGTGTGACTCATAGCAATGATCCTTTGAAATGGCCAAGCAAACTGCTCAGTTCATTGGCAATAAATGTTGGCATTGGCATACTCAAATACCATGAATGTATGGTGCCCCTAATTCCTTCCTCATTTTCTCGAAGACTACTAGAGAGTGGCTGGCCAGGAATCTTTCCTGTTCTGCATCAGCTGCCATGGCCATGTTAGAAGGACTTACAATTGTCCCCATGTCAACACGTGAACACACCTTCAGTAGCCCAGCAGGTTCCTGGATTGGGACTCAGGCTCAGGGACTCTGCACAAGACCTCCTAAACTTTTATCCTCTGTGAATAAAACTAAGGATTCTCTTTGCCTGTGCAAAGAGCTTTACTGATTTGTTGGGAATTGGTTTCGCTCAGTTGGCTGAGTTGTCGGTTTGCAGAGCAGTGTGATGCCAACAGCGTGGGTTCAATTCCCATTCCTGGTTTGAGGTTACCATGAAGGACTATCCTTCTCAACCTCTTTCCGCACCTGAGGCCTGGTGTCCCTCAGATTAAATCACTACCAGTCGCTTCTCTCTAATGAGAGAGCAGTCTGTATGGTCTCATAAGACTATGGAGACACAACAACCTGATTGACTTGTCCTGTCATTACCTGTGCCACCTCTAGGTGGGGTACCTCTAACCTGCAGACATGTGCAAATGCATGTGGTGACATTTCTCACATTTCCATGGCTTTCCCTTATGAGGGCAAAGAGATCAATCAAACAGCACAGTGAGGCAAAAATTAACCTCTGCAATGGTTTGGTATCGACTTAACCTTGTTCGCACCATGTCAAACCAATCAGGACTTGGGAAGCGGAGTCAGTTAGCTCACATAGCTGGACAGCTAGTTTGCAAAACAGAGTGACACCAACAGTGCAGGTCCCCACCAAGTGAGGTCAATATAAAGGTCCTGCCTTCTCCACCTCAGTGATGACCCTCAGGTTAAACTCACCATCAGTTGTCCCTCCTTCCCTCTCATGAGAGATTGATGAGATGGTGACTTTAACATTTTACCTTTACAGATCAGGACAGCCCCAGGCTGGATCCCCTCCCCTCAATGGCATCATGGGTCAACCCACAGCAGGTGGACTGCAGCGGTTCAAAAAGGTAGCTCACCATCACCTTAACAAGAGGCAACTAGGGGCGGGCAATAAATGATGGCCCAACCAGTGACACCCACCTCCCACAAAATGAACAATAAAAGAAAGATTTGCAGCTTTCTCTCAATACCTGACCTTAGCACAAAGCTAGGACGTTATGGGGCTATCGTATCAAAGCTTCTCTCTCCCTCACGTGGCCTGCTTGTAGGAGAGCAATGGATGACATCGGTTGGTATGTGAGCAGGATAAGGGTGTGTCTAGTTAAAGGTGTTCAGCACAGCTGGCGTGAGGCAGGTTTTCTTCATAATCCCATCTCCACCCCCCTCAACCCCCTCCACCCACCCCCCTGAAATGGTACAGAAGGAGGCCATCTGATGCATTGTGTCTGGATCGCCTCTCAAAAGGCCTACCCCTGCTGGTCTTATTCTCTAGCCCCATAGGCCCGCTAAATTCATTAAATATATATCCAGCTCTCTTTTGAAACCTCCGATGCAATCCACCTCCACCACTCTCCCAGGCAGCATATTCCAAATCCTAACAACTCTGAGTGAGGATGTTTCTCCGCATCTCACTCCTGGCTCTCATGCCGACAATTTTGAAATTACTGACATACTAACTAGTGTGAACAGAATACCCTTCTTTACCCTGTCAGAATAATTCATAACTTTGAGCACCTCTATAAGGTCACCTCTTAAGCTTCTCTGCTCTGAGGAGAATCAGGCCAAAATCTCTATTCTTTCCTTGTATCTAAAATCCCTCATTTCTGACATCATTCCAGTAAATCTCCTTTGCATTCTTTCAAGGGTTTTAACATCCTTTTTAAATAAGGTACCCAGAATTGAACACAAAACCCCAAATGTGGTCTAACCAATGATTTGTTGAGTTGGAGCATCACTTCCTTGCTTTTATACCTTATGCCTCTACTTATAAATCTAAGGATCCTATAAACCCTCTTCACAACTGTTTCAACTTGCCTGGTCACCTTCAGAGAATCATGTTGCTGGAAAAGTGCAGCAGGTCAGGCAGCATCCAAGGAGCAGGAGAATCGACGTTTCGGGCATGAGCCCTTCTTCAGGAATCTTCAGGAATGGTTCCTGAAGAAGGGCTCCTGCCTGAAACATCGATTCTCCTGTTCCTTGGATGCTGCCTGACCTGCTGCGCTTTTCCACCAACACATTTTCAGCTCTGATCTCCAGCATCTGCAGACCTCACTTTATCCTTCAGAGAATCATGCACGTGAACCCTGAAGTCCCTCTGCTCCTGCACTCCCCTCGGTGTTGTCCCATTGAGGTCTGTATTGTCTCTCCATGTTTCTTCTACCAGAATGCATTACCTCACATTTCTCTGCATTGAGATTCATCTGCCAGGTGTCTGCCCGTCTGGGTAATCTATGTCACTTAGCATCATCCTCATGACTCACTATTCTCCCTGGCTTAGTACCATCTGCAAGTCCTGGTTTGAGGTCTTCTGGACGATAAGTGAATGATCAAGGAGTCACTCCCAGGCCTGCTTCCCACCCAGGAATGAGTAACAGTGTCATAGAGTTATACAGCAGTAGACACATTCTTTATTCCAGACTCATTTGCGCTGACCAGATATTCTACACTGATCTAGTCCCATTTGCCAGCATTTGGCCCATATCCCTCTAAACCCTTCCTATTCATATACCCATCCAGATGCCTTTTAAATGTTGCAATTGTATCAGCCTCCACCACTTCCTCTGGCAGCTCATTCTATATGTGCACCAACCTCTGCATGAAAACGTTGCCCCTTAGATCCCTTTTAAATCTTTCCCCTTTCACCTTAAACCTATGCCCTCCAGATTTGGACTCCACTAACCTGGGGAAGAAGACTTTGTCTATTCACCCTATCCATGCTCTTCACAATTTTGTAAACCTCTATAAGGTCACCCCTCAGCCTCCAACCCTCCAGGGAAAACAGCCCCAGCCTGTTCAGCCTCCCCCTATAGCTCAACCCCTCCAACCCTGGCAACATCCTTAGAAATCTTTTCTGAACCCTTTCCAGTTTAACATATTTCCTACGGCAGGGAGACCAGAATTGAATGCAGTTTTCTAAAAGTGGCCTCACCAATGTCTTCAGGACAGAAATAGGAGTGAATTAGGGTCAAGAAGACAGAAAATGTCACAAGGCCTTACCCACTCCCAGACTAGCTGACATCCAGTTCAACATCTGCACTCCAGGATCCTTCTTCATAAAGGAATGTGATAAAGGAGGGAAGGGTTCAAGAATAAGAGAGGAAAGAGTGGACTGATGGTATCACAAATTATAAATGACACAACAGCAGTGGCGTATCGCAGATTTCAGTGGCTTGCTGTGCATTGACACGGAATGTGACTACAATATGCTCATGCTTCACGTTGTACAATCAATAAGAAGGTGAGATTGAGGGGAATTTGGAAACCAGGCCAACGGTGCGAACTGCATCAAGTGTGTGCTAAATGTCTCACTCCTGATAGCCTACAAATTGGGGGGATGTTGGGGGAGAGAGAGAGTGTCACTTAACAACCGGTGCTGATATCACTCCCCTCAAATCCATCACCTCAAATCAAAACTCACTCTCCCAGCACCCTCCTGTATCCTTCCACAAACAGTTGTAAGCCAGACAAGGAACACTAATGTGGTCTGCAGCCCTCAGGGTTCAATGGTAGAGCTCTGGAAAACTTACTGGCATAAGGAGAGTTGGCAGCGGATCCATTCAGGAAGCTCGGAGAGCCCGGTATTCCCAAGTTGGACATCCCAGTGTTCCCATACCCATTCATGCTGCTGGTGTTGTAGCTGGGCTGCTGGGGGGTGGAGCTGGTCACATACCCTCGGGGGGAGACGCTGTTGGTGTTGCGGGTGTAACCTGCATGGTGGGAGGAGAAAGACAAAGAAACAGTGAATTAGGGTCAAAATGTTGGAAAGAGTCACAAGGCCCGACTCACTCCCAGGCTAGCTGACATCCGGTTCAGCATCTGCACTCTGCTTGATTAAGGAGTGTGATAAAGAAGGCCAAGAGTAAGAGAGGGCACAGAAGAAAGCCATTCGACCCATCGCCAGCCAAAGCAGATCCAGCCAGCCTCACCCCCTTCTGGCCCTGATGTTTACTACACCTCAAATACAATGTGGCACACCATGCTTTCCATCAGTCACTGCCAGCTCCCAAATTATTCAACTGTCTCCACTCCTTCCAGCAAGAACTTTACATCTATGTCCCCAGTCATTCCTTCACTGTTCACAGAAAGAGAGATTTCCCAGTCAGTTTGTCTGGGCCCCACATAGTTTTCTTGACCTCAATTAAATTCTCCCTCAGCCTCTTCTGTTCCAAAGAAAGCAATACAAGCCTATTCTGACTTTCCTGAGAGTGAAACTTCTCCTATTCCTAGTGAACCCCCACTGTAGTGCTCCAGCATTATTGTTTCCCCCTTTAATGCAGTGACCAAGACTCCATGTACTCCCCTAACTATGATCCCACGAGTCTTTTATATAGTTCCAGCATAACCTCCTCATTCTTATCCTTTACATCTCAGCTAACAAAGGAAATAAAAGAGGCAGAGCTCATTCTAATACACGCAGGGCCAGCCCAATGTAGACATATATACACTGCTTTTTAAAATAATTAATTCATGGGACATGGATGTTGCTGGCTAAATCAGCATTTATTGCTCATCCCTAATTTCCCAGAAGGCCATTCAGTGACCATCACATTGCTGTGGGTCTGGAGTCACAAGTAGGCCAGACCAGGCAAGGACAGCAGATTCCTTCCCTAATGGGCATTAGTAAGCCAGATGGGCTTTTCCCCAGACAATTGACACATGGTCACCATTGGACTCTTAATCCAAGATTAATTCTCTTAATTCAAATTCCACCATGACAGGATTTAAACCCAGGTCCCCTGAACATTACTTGGGTCTCTGGGTTAACAGTCTAGCGATAACAATACCATTAGGCCATCAGACTGTCTCCTGATAGAGCTTGTTATTATGTCTAACTAGCTAATGCAAGTTGTATCCCTTGCAAACATTCAATAAACATGACGAGATTGACATTGGGAATGAAGAGATATTGGAGGTCCAGACATACAAATCCCCAGGTCCAGATGAATTGTATCCTAGGTGGCTTGGGAGGTGAGAAAGAAAACTTCCAGGGTTCTGACTCAAATTTTCAATTCCTCTCCGGCCACAGTGGAGGTGCCTGAGGCCTGGAGGATAACTAATGTGGTTGCATATTGCATGAAGGGTGTTAGAGATAGACCAGGGAATGACTGACCAGTGAGTGTCACATCAGTGGAGGGGGACAGAGAAAATTCTGTAGGAGAGAATTAATCTCCACTTGGGACTATTAGGGATGGTCAGCATGGCTTTGTCAGGGTCAGGTCCTGTCTAATAAATTTGATGGATTATTTTTCAAGGCGGTGACCAGGGATGTCAAAGAGAGTTGATCTAGTTTATATGGAGTTCAGCAAAGCCTTTGATGAGGTCCCACATGGGAGACTGATAAGGAAAATAAAAGCATGTGGGACATGGGGAAATTTGACAAGATGGATCCAAAATAGGCTTAGTGGTAGGAGATAAAGGGTGGTGGCATAAGGCTATTTGTGTGACTGTAGGCCGGTGTCCAATGGAATATCAAAGAGCCAATCCAACAGACAGCAGCAGAAGGAAGCGACTAAGGAGGATCCTGGGAGAAGTCAGTTCGCTCACCACGACTGAGAAGTGAATGGTGGAGGACCTGATGCTCAACAGGAAGAAACACATCCAACAGAGGGCGGTAGTGAGAAGTGACTGAGGAGAATTCTGGGAGAAGTTTATCTTTTATTCCCTTCACTGTCAGGACAGATTACTGTAAGGTGCTGGGAATATGGTTCAGAGGAACCAAGGCATGTACAAAATCTTGGGAGGACTGTATCACCAGGGTGAGGTAGAAACTGGAACACTACTCTCTCTCCATTGTGGGTGAAAACCTGGTCATCAGGTATGAGACACTCTCTCTGTTGTACGTGGTGCAGGTCTGGCCCATTCCCCAGTGTGCTATTCCATTTCATCTACATCTGGAGGTCTAAGATGAACTGTGTCCGCAGGGACACCATGTATAAGCTCTGGATAAAGGGAGAGGAATATACCTAATGTGCGCAGCTGCACCAAGCTGTGCGTAGATCCTCGGTACGTAAACACCAAGTGTCACTACGTACTGAAGTTCTACCTGACGCCAGTGTTGTGAAGGATGGAGCTGGACTTGCTGCTGCAGAATGCTCCAAATTAGATTAGATTAGATTAGATTACTTACAGTGTGGAAACAGGCCCTTCGGTCCAACAAGTCCACACCGCCCCGCCGAAGCGCAACCCACCCATACCCCTACATTTACCCCTTACCTAACACTACGGGCAATTTAGCTTGGCCAATTCACCTGACCTGCACATCTTTGGACTGTGGGAGGAAACCGGAGCACCCGGAGGAAACCCACACAGACACGGGGAGAACGTGCAAACTCCACACAGTCAGTCGCCTGAGGCGGGAATTGAACCCGGGTCTCTGGCGCTGTGAGGCAGCAGTGCTAACCACTGTGCCACCGTGCCGCCCACATTCCAGAAGGATGTATGTGACAGTCTCTACTTCGAGGGCAGCGTGCGGTGATGCAGAGAGACCAGGATCTCACAGGATCCCTTTCTCACCACCAGCCAAGCGATGTTGTTGGACCATTCCATATCAACAGTCCTTTGTGGTGAAATTTGCAAAGAAAAGCACTTTTTACCAGCAGTTCATCACGAAGTGGTCAGCATGTAGTGTCCTCGAGACCCTGCAGGAAAAGGGGAGGATGAATGCTGTTGAGCGGCTCCCTGAGCAGACTGTCCAAGTCATTTGGCAGAATGCCTCATCACCAGAACTTTTCAAAACATCGCTTGGCTGGTGGTGAGAAAGGGATCCTGTGAGATCCTTTATGCATGCCTGGTCTCTCTGCATCACTGCACGCTGCCCTCGAAGTAGAGACTGTCACATACCTCCTTCTGGAATGTGACTTTGCAAAGGAAGCCTGGAGAAAGATGCAGTGGTTTTTGTGGAGGCTAGTTCCGAGCAGCTCTGTGACGTGACACTCTGTGCTCTATGGTCTGTTCCCCGGACGCACATTGAAACAAACACTAACTGCGCCTGGAGGACTTGGTGAAAGATGCTCTTTGGTCCGCACGAAACTTGTTGGTCTTCCAGAACAAGGAATTGACGCTGACTGAATGTTGCAGACTGGCACACTCCAAGGTCCAGGACTATCTGCTGAGGGACACACTAATGCTTGGGGCAGCTGCCGTCAAGGCGCAGTGGGGAAAGAGCACTGTCTGAGCTCTTTCTGCCGCAGTTAGACAGTGTCCCGTCAGTTACCATTCAATTGCATGTAAATATAATCATTGAGCAAGTAAGAAATGCCTTTGATTTGTTTGCTGGATAGAGTCAAAGTCCAATGATTGCTTGTTCCTTCTAATGCTACTGCACAGAACCGAGCTGCTTTTGTAACTATGTTTGTATATAAAAGTAATTTTATGAATACAGTTTTGTTTGAAATAAAAAAACAGATCTTTCCTCGTCTGTAAATGCAATGGTTACTCGTGGGCTAGAAATGGTAGTTAGTGGAGTGGTATGTCTTCCTGTGAGATGTGGGAAATCAGAGAGCAGTTAAAGGTTCTGATAATTCTGTCTGCAGGATGTGTGCCCACCTGCAGCTCCTCCCAGATCACATGGTTTAGTCGGAGTGGGAGTTGGACCCACTCTAGAGCATACAAGAGGCAGGAAGTTATTTTTAGAACATAGATCAGGGTTTCAGGGATGTGGTTTCAGTTGGAGAGATGGGTGACTGTCAGGAGGGGGAAGCAAGCAGTGCAGGAGTCCCCTGTGGCCATTCCCCTCGCAAACAGGGGCATCGTTTTGGACACTGTTGGCATGGGAATGGCCTCTGAGGGGAAAGCAGTACCCAGATCTATAACAGGGAGGGTCAAAGTGTAGGACAGCAGTAATGAGAAGGGAGTAGTAATATATCCAGGGACACAGGTAGGCATTACTGTGGCCACTGTGTACAATAGCATAAGAAGGAACAACATTGGATTTTGACTTGATCCAGCAAACAAACCAAAGGCATTTCTCACTTGTACAAGATTACATTTACATGCAATCAAATGGGAACTGACTGGACCCCATTTAACTGTGGCAAAAAGAGCTCAGGATGGTGTGTTGCCTCCCTGGTGCCAGGATCAAGAATCTCTCTCAGTGGGCATGGGATATTCTGAATGGGGAGGGTCGTGGTCCATTCTAGTACTGACAACATTGGCAAGAAGTCAAAAAGTGTGGTGCTGGAAAAGCACAGCCGGTCAGGCAGCATCCGAGCAGCAGGAGAGTTGACTTTTCAAGCATGAACTCTTCATCAGGAATGTCTTCATTCTCCATGTCTTCATGTCTCCATGGCTGTGCTTTTCCAGCACCACATTTATTGAATCTGATCTCCAGCACCTGCAGTCCTTACTTTCTCCAACATCGGCAAGAAGAGCGATGAGGTCCTACATGTGGAATTTAGTGAGTTAGGTCGAAAGTTAAAAAGCAGAACCTCTTGGGTTGTAATCTGAGAATTATCCCCTGTGCCATGTGCTGGTGAGGCTAGAAATAGGAAAGACATCCAGTCAGATGTATGGCTAAAGAGCTGGTGTAGGAGAGAGGGCTTC
This sequence comes from Chiloscyllium plagiosum, assembly GCF_037043375.1. Lineage (NCBI taxonomy): Eukaryota > Metazoa > Chordata > Chondrichthyes > Orectolobiformes > Hemiscylliidae > Chiloscyllium > Chiloscyllium plagiosum. The sequence continues at coordinate 156,563,353 of NW_028270139.1, read as the reverse complement.
ATGTATGTAGATCATTGAGATCTCTTCCAGGGCAGTTGGGACCTGTACAAGGACAGGTTGCACCTTAACTCCAGGGCCATTAATATCCTGGCAGGGAAGATTATTCGTGCCCCTCAGGAGGGTTTAAATTCATGTGGCAGGGGATGGGAACCAGAGCAGGATGTCAGTGTGTGGAGTGACTGAGGAGAAGGTCAATGTTAAGTCAAGTAACTCGAACAAGACAGGGCCAGGTTAATGAATACAGCTGGACTGGAGGGCTGAAGTTTATTTACTTTAATGCAAGGAGTATAACAGGTAAAGCAGGTGAGCTTAGAGTCTGGATTACTACATGGAACATTGGAGCCATTGCAGAAACTTGGTTGGGAGAAAGGCTGGACTGGCAGCTCAATGTTCCAGGGTTTAGATGTGTCTGGCTTGATACAGAGAGATGTAAAAGTGCTTGAGGAGAATGTCACAGCTGTACCAAGAGAGGACATCTTGGAGGGCCCGTTCTGCAAGGCAATATGGGTAAAACTCAGGAGTAGAGCAATCACCATGGTGGATTACACCATCAACCTCTCAATAGCCAGCAGGAGATAAAAGAACAAATATGTAAGTAGATCATGGAAAAATGTAAAAACAATTTTTTTTGTAGATTGTTGCTGTGGACGATTTTAACTTCTCCAATGTTGACTGGGACTCCCTCAATGCCAGGGGCTTAGATGGGGCAGAATTTGTTGGATGTTCCAGGAGGGTTTCTTGCAGATAGTCCAAGAAGGAAAAGGGCCATATTAGACCTTGTATGAGGGAACGAAGTTTCCGTGGGGACCATTTTGGGAACAGTGATCATAACTCTAAGTTTTAAAAAGATGGCTTGGTCAGATAGACATGTGGCAGATGGAATTTAACCCTGAAAAGTGTGAGGTGATGCACCAGACAAAGGAGAAGTCAATGAATGGCAGGACACTAGAAAGCTCAGAGGAGTAGAGGGACCTTGGGACACTTGTCCACAGATTTCTGAAGATTGTAGCACAGGTTAATAGGGCCTCTGGCACAGTTGCATTTATCAATCACAAGTTACATTTTAAGAGCAGGAATGTTACGTTGGAGCTTGACAGAATTTTGATTAGGCAGTTCTGGTCACCCCACTGAAATGATATGATTCTATTGGCAGGGTGCACTAATGGTCAAGATGTTAACGTAGGAGGTATGTGATCAGTAAGTTCAAAGATGGGGCATAATTGGTGTTGTGGTAACCTGAAGGAGAAACGCCTCAGACTACAGGATCGGCTGGTTAGAGAAGCTGAACAATGACAAATGAAATTTAATCCTGAAATTTTGGGAGGAGTAACAAGACAAGGGAAAGGATGTTGCCTGGGTTGGAGGGTGTGAGCTATAAGGAGAGGCTGAATAGCCTGGGGCTCTATTCCCTGGAGCGTCGGAGACTGAGGGGGGACCTTATAGAGGTTTATAAAATCATGAGGAGCATGAATAGGGTAAATAGACCAGGTCTTTTCCTTGGGGTGGGGGAATCCAGAGGGCATAAGTTTAGGGTAAGAGAGGAAAGATTTAAAAGGGACCTAAGGAGCAATGTTTTCACACAGAGGGTGGTGCATGTATGGAATGAGCTGCCAGAGGAAGTGGTAGAGGCTGATACAATTACAACATTTAAAAGGCATCAGGATGGTATATGAATAGGAAGGGTTTGGAGGGATATGGGCCAAGTACTGGCAAATGGGAATTGATTAGGTTAGGATATCTGGTCAGCATGGACGAGTTGGAGCGATGGGTCTGTTTCCTCTATGACTCTGTGACTCCATGACATTGAATGGTTGCACCCTCGAAAATACAGAGGATCAGAGGTGGATATGTTGACAGACTTTTGAAGGCAGCAGGACAGGTAGATAAGGTGGTTGCCTCTAAGGATACTTGGCTTTTGGTCAAGGCACTGTATATAAATGCAGGGAGGTTACGTTGGAGCTGTTAATCCACAGCTCGAGTACTGTGTGCAGTTCTCGTCACCTCACTACAGGAAAGACTGAAGGGTTTGAAAAAGCTTTCACCATGATGATGCATGCAGTGGAGCATTTCAGCTATGAAGTGAGGCTGGATAGGCTTGAGCCGTGTTCCTTAGAGCAGAGAGGTCTGAGGGGATGATATTATTGAGATGCACAAAGGTCTGAGGAACACAGGGCAGATAGGGATAAACCTTTCCCCTTATTAGAGGGCTGAATATTCAGGGGGCACAGTTTAAAGCTAAAGAGTGGGGTTTCAGAGGGGATTGTTTTCCCTGAGAGGGTGGTGGATGTGTGGAACTCAATACCTGATAGAGGTGGGAACACTCAAGACATTTAGGAAGTATTTGGGTGAGCACTTATGCCAAACCATCCAAAGCTACAGGCCAAGTGCTAGCAAACAGGATTTGAGTAGATATTGACCGGTGAGGTATAATGGGTCAAAGGGTTTTTTTGCTTCCTGTAAAAACACTATGACTCCATTAATTTTCACACAGCAATATTGGCCAGATGATCCCCAGTTTTTTTTGGGGGGCCGGGAGGGGTGGGGCGGGGGGAGGTGGTTGTGACTGGTTGTTGAGGGACAAGTAGTGGACAGAGCACTGAGAGAAACCCCCACTCTTCCTGAAGACAGTGCCCTGGGATTTTCTCCATCCACCCAAGAGGGCAGGCAGAGTCAAACTTTAATGTCTCTGTTGAAAGATGGCACTTCTCACAGTGCAGCACTCCCTTGTATGCAACTTGGATTTCACACAGACGGCTCTCTGTTGATGTGGAAGTCATAACAACAATGATAAAAAAATCCCCAAAAATCTGAAGGTGAGCCACACAGTAACGGATCTCTGGGAGTAAATGATTTACGCTGAGAGTAATGGCTACCTGAGAGTGAACTACATCGAGTAATGAATACCTGGCAGCGAGTACCAGAGATTAATGGGCACTTGTTGGTGCATTATGTGCTGTCAATATGAATTAGTCTTTCACATAATGACAGATTTACATCAGCAATTAGTGTAATCATCTGATTTTCTTTATAATCAGGTACATCACTCAGTGTTGGGTCAGTCTGATTCTGACATTCCCTCAACGAGGGAGTGGGTAAGTTTCTCCAGGTAGAGTTCATGACTTGCAGCCGCTCAACGTGTGTTATGGAAATCAAACACAAATTCCTGAGAGTTTGGGAAGCAAAATGTGCAAACATAGGATTGTGGGGTTGATGGGGCTCTTATATAAAGGAAGTCAAAAGCTGGATCTGATAGAGGTCTCAAGAATTTTGAAGGCGATTGATAGGGTAGATGCAAAGAAAATGTTACCAGTTATGGACATTGATGTGGGAAGCGAGCCCAACATTGTCATAAATACAATGTAGACACTAACAAATCTAATGGCAATCAGGAGGGATGTGAATGACTTGCCTGGATGGGTGCAGCTCCAACAACACTCAAGAAGCTTGACATCATCCAGGACAAAGCGGCCGGCTTGATTGGTACCACATCCACAAGCATCCCCTCCCCCAACACCAATGCTCAGTCGCAGCAATGTGTACTAAGTACAAGATGCACTATAAAAATTCACCAAAGACCCTCAGGCAGCACCTTCCAAACCCACGACCACTTCCATCTAGAAAGACAAGGGCAGCAGATACACGGGAGCACCATCCCCTTCAAGTTCCCCTCCAAGCCACTCACCATCCTGACTTGGAAATATATCAGCTGTTCCTTCCCTGTCTCTAGGTCAAAATCCTGGAATTCCCTCCCTAAGGGCATTGTGGATCTACCTACAGCAGGTGGACTGCAGCGGTTCCAGAAGGCAGCTCACCACCACCTTCTCAAGGGCAACCAGGGACAGGCAGCTCCTCCCATTCCTCATAAGTGAATGAAAAAGACTTAGTCATCCAACACAATTACAGTATGGAACTCACTGCCAAAAGAAGTGGCTAAGATGCTGGATAACATAACTGCATTTAAGGGGAAGAAACAGAATGGTATGATGACAGAGTGAAATGAAGTGGGTAGATAGTGTGGGAGGAGGCCAATGTGGAGCTTAAACATCAGCGGAGACTTAGGAAGTACTTCCAAACATAAAGGGTAGTAATTGTTTGGAATTGTCTTCCACAAACGGCAGTAGATGCTGGATCAGTTGTTCATTTCAAATCTGAGATAGAACAAATGTATTAAGGGGTATGGGCCAAAGGGAGGTAAATGGAGTTAGGCCACAGCTCAGCCAGGATCTGACTGAATGGCATAACAAGCTCAAGGGGCTGAATGGCCTACTCCTGTTCCAATGTTCTTATGGACATGTTGGGCCAAATGGCCCGATTCTTTGCTGTGTGTATTTTGTAGCTCATTTCAGCGGAGACTTCTCCATGTAACACTAATCACCCTGCGATGTGAAGGCGCCCAAGCCGAGCATGGAAATTAATCACTGGGAGTTGGCGGTGGGGGAGGGGTTCATGTCTCTCGAGTTGTGACAAATCACCGGACCACCGCCCTCACTTCAGATTAGGGAAGAAGATAGTCAATGCTTGGAAAATTCAGAGGTTGGAAAACAGCATTTCTTTTCCCAGTGGAGAGGCAGGGGACTTCAGCAAAGCGGGGAGGGGAGGATCAAGGAGGGCAGGATGGGTGGGAGCGGGCAATTACCAACCATCAGAGACACAGCTCTGCTTTGGGACTGGCACTCACAGATCTTCCTGGGCTCACCTTTAAAAGGAGAGACTGTATCACTCAGCCTATCCCTCCCATCTCTCTCTCTCTCTCTCTCTCTCTCTCTGACCATCCCTCCCTGTCTCTCTCTCTCTGGCCATCCCACCCTGTCTCTCTCTCTCTCTGACCATCCCTCCTTGTCTCTCGCTGACCATCTCTCTCTCTGACTCTGATTGCACATGGTAGCCATGAGGACACATCCTACTCTCGATTAGGCCTCGTTTCATCCAGCTCCGACCTCCCGCCGTCCTTTAATTGGTCACAGTCACAGGAGCATAAGCCCTGCAATTAGCAGGCTGGCTGCTGGGAAGTGAAGGGGAACTTTCAAGAGGCACTCTGCAGCTTGTAAGCATGTGGGCTCTGTGCCTGCAGCACCTCACCGCCAGCAGCACCAGAAACACATCGCATTAAGGCTGGAGAGCCTGAAGTGACCAGGCAATATGAGAAGATCATAGCAGTGGCACGTTTCTCCATTCTACATCAAAATGCTATTTTACACAGGTCGGGATGACTCAAATTGTTCCAATTTATTTTCTGTTACTTCGTCTCAGAGACAGATTTCTCTGGTCAAAGAGAGAGAGAGAGGGAGTGGAGAGAGTGGGACAGTGAGGGATGATCAGAGAGAGAGAGAGAGAGAGAGAGACAGGGAGGGATGGCCAGAGAGAGAGAGAGAGACAGGGAGGGATGGTCAGAGAGAGAGAGAGACAGAGAGAGAGATGGGAGGGATAGGCTGAGTGATACAGTCTCTCCTTTTAAAAGTGAGCCCAGACAGATTTCTCTGTCTCCCCCTTTGAGATGCCAGATACAAAACCCAAGCAACAAAAGCTGGAGGTCTCATGTCAGAATAATCATTGTTTACCAATCGCCTTCAGGCTCGGCCATGATGCAGATGTATATTGAACAGCAGTCTAAGTTAGCAATGCACTGAGCATACAAAGTGCAATATGATTATTGAAATGATCTGTGACAAAGCTCAGGATAAGACTGCATGGCACACACTGTCTCCATTAAAGCTATGATGAACCTTCTTGCTATGAGGGAGAGGGTTGTGGGTTCAAGTTCTACAGAAGGTTATCAGTTAATCCTGGATCTATTTCTAAAAATCACAGTAACTTACCACCTGCCAAATATTCCATTCCCACCCCCACCCCAGCATAGGATCAATCATAGAATCCCTGCAGTGTGGAAACAGGACCTTTGGCCCAACTAGACCCTTTGAAGATTGACCCACCCGATTCCCATTCCCCTATCCTGTTACTCTACATCCATCCCAACTAATGCACCTAACCTATACATCCCTGAACACTACGGGCAATTAGCTTGGCCAATTCACCCTAACCTGCACATCTTTGGACTGTGGGTGGAAACCGGAGCATCCGGAGGAAACCCACGCAGACACGGGGAGAATGTGCAAACTCTACGCAGGCAGTCGCCTGAGGCTGGAATCGAACCTGGGTCCCGCACTGCCCCAAAATACAAGCCTCTGTCATAAGCTTGTAATTAATGCATCCACACGTCGAAAGGCAATGAACACAGCCCACAACTCTGTAAAATGCCTCCACAATAGTCAGAAATTAACCTTTACTTGCCAGACTGCGTTACTGAGATATGAATGCAAAGTGTCAAAGGCTCCAGTGCAACACTGAGGGAGCACTGCACTGTCTGAGGCACCACCTTTTAGACAAAGTGTCAAACCAAAACTCTTGTCTACCCTCACAGCAAGATAGGAGCATCAGCAAAAGTAAACTGGGGGGAGGCGATGGCTTAATGGTGTTATTGCTGGGCTATTGAACCAGAGACTCAGGGAATGTTTCTGGAGGCCTGGGTTTGAATCCTGCCATGGCAGATGGTGGGATTTGAATTCAATGAAAATGATGGTCTAATGGTGGTCATGAATCCATTGCTGATTGTTGGAAAAACCCATTTGGTTCACTCACGTCCTTTAGGGAAGGAATCTGCCATACTTACCTGGTCTGGCCTATATGTGACTCCAGACCCACAGCAAATGTGGTTGACTCTTAAGAGTTCCTTGGGATGGGCAATAAATGCTGGCCGGACCAACAGTGCCCTCATTCTATGAACAAATAAGCAAAAAACGCCGTAGTCCCACTCTGCCATTAGGAAGAGAGAGATGACTGGTAGCAGTATAACCTGAGGGTCACCATGCCTCAGGGAGAATATTTTGAAGCAAAGACCTCCATGGTAATCTCAGTCAGTGCAAGAATTGCACCTATGCTGTTGGCGTTACTCTGCATCATAAAGCAGTTGCCCAGCTAACCAGAACATTAAGAGGAGTTGACCATGTGACCTCTTGAACCAGTTCTGCCATTCTCTATCACAGCTCAAACTCAATCTCGGCTCCACCTTCTCACCCCGATTCCCATATTCCTTCCTTTACCTCCAAACGTCTTCACCATCTCAGGTGTCAATAGGAAATGGCTGACCCCTTATCTTTATAACATGACCCTCTCGCGCAAAATTCTCCAGCCAGGGGAAACAGTCTCAGCCCTTGCCCTGCTAAACATTTTCAGACTGTGATCTCTCTCTCTGTCTCGGAGATCACTCCACATTTCTCTGAACTTCTGAGAGCACACGACAACTCAGCTCCATCTCTCCTGATTGGTCAGACCTCCCCATTAAAAATCTGTACTGGGCCTTAAACACTCATTGTATGAGATTCCTCTCCAGTAACAGATCAACATCAAAACGTTTGCCCCTCCCAGCCCACTCCAATTCATGTATCCTCTGGTTTCACGCAAACAAAACCGATGATTTTGACTGTGACCACATTGCTGTTTCTGGGATTTTGCTGTACAAAACAGAGAATGGGCCACCGTATTTCCTACATGGTGATGGTGACAATACTTCAGAAGGGTTGAGAAACTATCATGAGGTCATGAAAGATGCTGCAGAAATACATATTTTCCTTCTTTCAAAAAGAATTCATCCTCCTGCCTCAAAGGTGGCACGGTGGCACAGTGGTTAGCACTGCTGCCTCGCAGCGCCAGAGACCTGGGTTCAATTCCCGCCTCAGGCGACTGACTGTGTGGAGTTTGCACATTCTCCCCGTGTCTGCGTGGGTTTCCTCCGGGAGCTCCGGTTTCCTCCCACAGTCACAAAGATGTGCAGGTTAGGTGAATTGGCCATGTTAAATTGTCCGTAATGTTAGGTAAGGGGTAAATGTAGGGGTATGGGTGGTTTGCGCTTCGGCGGGTCGGTGTGGACCTGTTGGGCCGAAGGGCCTGTTTCCACACTGTAAAGTAATCTAATCTAATCTAAAAAAAGTAGGCTGTTTTGAGAATTTAGCGAGCGGTTGGAAACGAGGCAAAGGCAAGGCTTGTTTCAGTTCTGGATCACCCTCAGCCCATACCCCATGATGCCTCACTGCTGCTCTCATGGCTGATTACTTACAGTGTGGAAACAGGCCCTTCGGCCCAACAAGTCCACACCAACCCTCCAAAGAGCAATCCACTCAGACCCATTCCCCTACACCTAATACTATGGAGAATTCAGCATGGCCAATTCACCTAATCTGCACATTTTTGGACTGTGGGAGGAAACCCACGCAGACACGGGGAGAATATGCAAACTCCACACAGACAGTTGCCTGAGGCGGGAATTGAACCCAGGTCTCTGGCACTGTGAGGCAACAGGCTCCTGGTAAGCAACCTGGCGAGCTGGGGATGATATCTGCAGAAACTTCAACCTTTCTTAAGGATCTGACCCCTCTCGGCTATGGATGTTGGGCTGGGGAGGTTGGAAGTTGGAATTAGAAAAATGTACTCATTTTCAATCAAATGCTTCTCTGATTTTAAAATGAGAAAGTAATGGGTATGCAAGGAGAGGCCCCCCAGTCTTACAGTCCTCCAAGGGACCTTTCTGCTTTGGGGTTAGAGTCCTGAGTTCAGCAAGCTAGAGAGGTGATGGCCTACCAGTACTATCGCTGGCCTGTTTGTGGAGAGACTTAGGGATTCGAATCCTGCTATGGCCAATCGTGGAATTTAAATTCAATAAAAATCTAGAATTAAGAGTCTAATGATAACCATAAATTGATTGTTGGAAAAACACCACCTAATTCACTAATGTCCTTTAGGAAAGGAAACTGCTATCTTGCCAACATGTGTCCTGAAGAAGGCTTACATCCGAAACATCGATCTCTCCACCTCCTGATGCTGCCTGGCTTGCTGTGTTCTTCCAGCCTCCTACTTGTCTACACTACATGTGATTCCAACAGCAATGTGTTTGGCTCTCAACTGCCCGATGGGCAATAAATGCTGTCCTAGCCAGCGACGCCCTCATCCTGTGAGTGAATTTTAAAAAAGATTAGCTGTCCTCACTTTCCATTTTTTGTCTTGCCTCATTTCCTCTTCCTTGCTTTGAACTCATGTGGGTGTTGTGAACTTTGAGCCTTGACCCTTCAACTTTCTGACTTGCCCAAAGAAGAATGAGAGGTACCATGACAAACCTTGGTCGCTGGCCTGTGATGTCTCGGACACGTTGACTGCCAGCTGGCTGCTAAAGGAGTTCACCCCCATCATCGCCGAATGGCCCGATGTATTGGCAAGTGATGGAAGCTGGTTGTGGCTCCTGGGGACACTGTAAAGAGCTTCCGCAATATCTGCCGCTCGCTTCAGGATAATCTCCTGGGGGAGGGTGTGGGGGAGAGACAATTAGACAGTACGTAGTTTGACAAAGAGATGGAATATTTCTGAACAACATTTGAAGAGAACAATCAATTATAACTCGATATTGGAACTTGCAATGTGAGGTTTTTTTATAGGACTGACAGAAACAGAAAGCTTGTGGAGTAAGATCAAATGATTGAATGTCGAAAAATGTGGTGCTGGAAAAGCACAGCAGGTCAGGCAGCATCCGAGGAGCCGGAGAGTCAACATTTCAGGCAGAAGCCCTTCGTCAGGAATGGGAAGGTCGACTCTCCTGCTCCTCAGATGCTGCCTGGTCTGCTGTGCTTTCCCAGCATCACACTTTTTGGCTCTGACTCTCCAGCATCTGCAGCCCTCACTTTCTCCCATATTTGATTTAATGCCACACTTAAGCATGAGGAAAAAGAGTCTGGGTCAGTTAAAGCTATATTTACTAGAGCTTGGAAGAATGAGAGAAGGGATCTCATGGAAACCTATAAAATTCCAACAGGGTAAAGACAGGATGTTCCTGGTGACTGGTGAGTCCAGAACCAGGAATCAGAGTCTAGCGATACAAGAAGGAGTTAATTATCGTTCTTCGGGCTAAAGGGATCAGTGAGTTATGGTGGGTGATCAGGCACAGGGTACTGAGTTGGATGATGATCATATTGAGTGCTGGAGCAGGCTCGAAGGGCCGAATGGCCTACTCCTGCTTCTATTTTTGATCTTTCTAAGACAGTGAGGGTGAAGGTCACAATGATTTCACTTCTGCCTGTCATTGCAACTCCATGGTTTGGTTGAACTTATTGTCAAGCATGGATCTACCATGTCAGTACAGAGGTTTTGTGGAGGCTATTAGTGAGCAAACATCTCTGTCTGCTATTTTAGAGAAAAAGTAAAACTGTTTAACATAAATGGGTGGATTTAATGGGCACAAAGAACATGTTGAAAACACATTAAAGTCTGTATCGCCAAATATCTGAAACAGTCATGTAAAGACTGTCAAAATAAAAGATGATATTTTTCCACATTCTGGGATTGGGATAAATTGGGATTTGAAAAGCTCTGCCTGCCCTGGATTTGGAATACAGATTCAGAAGCAACTTTCAAAAAGGCAACTGAGGAAATACCACACGGAGAGAAAAAAATGTCAGGGACATAGCGCAAAAGCAGGGGAGTATCGGGTAACATGATGGCTCAGTGGTTAGCACTGCTGTCTCACAGCGTCAGGGACCTGGGTCCGATTCCACCATCGGGTGATTGTGTGAAGTTTGCACATTGTCCCCGTGCCTGCGTGGGTTTCCTCAGCGTGCTCCAGTTTCCTCTCACAGTCCAAAGATGTGTAGGTTAGGTGGATTGACCATACTAAATTGCCCCATAGTGTCCAGAAATGTGTACGCTGGATGGAGTGGCCATGGGAAATTACAGGGATAGCACAGAGGTCTGGGTGGGATGCTCTTCAGAGAGTCGGTGTTGACTTGATGGGCCAACTGGCCTGCTACTACACAGTAGTGATTCTATGAGTAGGATGAACTGGATTGTCTATCAAAAGAACCACTGCTGGGCTCTTTCTGTGCTGGACTGGGTGTCATTGCTAATAGCACTGCATTGTCATTCTGTCACCTACCTGGTTGTTGTGTGGCATTCCATACAAGGCTTCAACCAGGTCAGCAGCCCGTTTCAGCAGTACCTCCTGCAAAGAGAAACAACTCAGCTTAAGACAGAGGGCTGCCTTTGTGTAGTGCTCATTCACCCTGCGTAGAGTGGGGAAAAAGCTGGAGAGATGCAAAAATAAAAGTAAAAACGGCAGAAGGAGACATACAGTGAGATAAATATATTGAAATGGGGAGAGAGGCAGATAGACTGACAAATAATGAGACAGATGGAATATACTTATATTGATATGTAGGTCAGGTTGTCATAACTGTATTGGATCAGAAGGGGGGTCTCTCATTAGAGAGAGACATGACTGTGGCAGTTTGACCTCAGGGTCAGCAAACTTCAGGCAAGGGGAAAGGTTGAGGATAACCTGAGGCAGCCCAAGAATTGAACCCACATCGTTGGCATCTTTGGAATTCCTTCCCTATCTCATATCGCCTGTGTGGCTCAGTATCATACTTCAGTTTATAATGCTCCTGTGATGCGCTTTGGGAGATTTTATTGTAATGAAAGTGATTTGTACGTTTTCTCTGCGGCAGTAACATTCCAATATCCTAATGCACTTTCGTTTGGTATGATCTGCCCTTGTTGCACGCAAAACAAAAGTTTTCACTGTACCTAGGTACATGTGACAATAATAAATCAAATCAAATCAATATATCAGGGGGTCAGTTAGCTGGACAGCTGGTCTATGACATGGAGTGGCAACAATGGTGGACTGATTAAATGCTTAGAATTAGAGGAGATAAATATCTCAAAAGATTTGTGGGGTCAGAAGAGATTACAGGAAGACAGAGCGTCATAAAGGGATGTGAAATTACGGATGAGGATTTTAAATTCAAGGTATTGTTTAATTGTGAGCTGGTACAGGCCAAAGAATACAGGGGCAGTCCGGGCAAATAAAGACCCAGGCAGTAGAATTTTGAATGACTTTAAGTGATCTCATATGCAAAGTTCCTGTACGCCTGCCTCTGTACAAGTGCAGACAGGGACAGATAGAAATACAGATACGTTTCTGTGTTTCTACTGATCTGATGCCTGAACCACAGTCATCTTATTGAAGTCATTTACTTTTATTCTCTTGTTCATTCCATTCAGAATGGTTTTGAAATTTAATTGGGAGCTGAGGAATTGCAGACTTGGGGAGTTTAAATCCTGATCAAATAGGTGAATGGGCTGAAGAGTGGCAGATGGAGTTTTAATTTGGATAAATACGAGGTAGCATTTTGGTAAAACAATCAAGGACAGGATTCATACAATTAAAAGTAGAGCCTTGGGTAGTGTTGTAGAATGGAGAGATTTAGGGGTTCAGGTACATAATTCTTTGAAGTTTGCATCAAATGTGGAAAGGGTGGTTAAGATGACATTTAGCATGCTGGCTTTCATTACTCAGACATTTGAGTGTAGGAATTGAGATGGCATGTTGAGATTGTACAAGATGTTGGTGAGGCCTCTTCTGAGTAGTGTGCAGTTCTGATCATCCTGTTATAGGAAGGATAGAATGAAGCTGCAGAGGGTTCAGAAAAGATTTACCAGGACATGGCTGGGAATGGAAGGTTTGAGTTATAAAGAAAGGTTGGATAGGCTGGGACTTTCTTCACTGGAGCATTGGAGGTTGAGGGGTGACCTTATAGAGGTTTAAAAAATCATGAGGGATATAGATAAAGTGAAGGACAGGTCTCTTTTCCCTCGGGTGGGGAATTTAAAGACTAAGGGGCATATTTTTAAGGTGAGAGGAGAAGGACTTTAAAAAGACATGGTGGGCAATATTTTTACACAGAGGGTGGTTTGTGTGTGGAATGAACTTCCACAGCAAATGGCGGATGCAGGTAATGTTACAACATTTAATAGACATTTAGATAAGTTCATGAATAAGAAATATTTGGAGGGATATGGGCCAAGCACAGGCAGGTGGGATTAGTTCAGTTTGGTATTATGGTCAGCATGGACTGGTTGGACCGAAAGATTTGTTTCATTGCTGTATGACTCTATGACTCTAAATCCAATGATGCAGCAGTGAGCTGGTTCAAAACATGTTAACGTTTGCACAAAGTGGGAGACAACTTCTCCATTGTTTTGAAGGCACTGTCTCCAGACTGGACTCCTACCAAAATGGATGACTCCACATTTACTAACACTGCATTCCATCTGCCAGACCTTTACCCACTCACTTCAAGTATCTATGTTCCTCTGAAAATTTCCTCTGCACACTTTGCTGTGCCACTCATCTTACTGTCATCTGCAAATTTTGACACAACTCCAAATCATCTACTTAAATTGTGAATAATTGCAGTCCCAACACTGACCTCTGAGGCACACTACTGGTTACTGATTCCCAACCAGAATAGCTCTCCCCACTCTTCACTTCCTGTTAGTCAACCAATCCTCTAAGCACGCTAAAACTCTACCCCTAACACCATGCTTCTTTATCTTATGCAGCAGCCTCTTGTACAGCACCTTGTCGAAGCCCTTTTGGAAATCTAGGTACATCATAATGGCTTGGAATGTCTTCATGGAATTCCAAAAGATTTGTGAAGCATGACCTGCCTTTCATGAACCCATGCTGTGTCTGCCCAACTGGACAATTTCTATCGAGATGCCTTGCTATTTCTTCCTCGATAATAGACTCAAGTATCTTCCCCACTACAGAGGTTAAGCTAATTAGTCTATAATTCCGCATCTTTTGTCTGCCTCCCTTTTTAAACAATGGCATCACATTTGCTATTTTTCAATCTGCTGGAACTGCCCTAGAGTCCAGCGAATTTTGGAAAATTACCATAAGTGCACTTGCTATTTCTCCCGCCATCCCTTTTAGTACCCTGGGATGCATTCCATCAGGGCCAGGAGACTTATCTATCCTCAGCTCCATTAGCTTACCTCTTCCATAATAATGAATGTTTCCAGGTCCTCACGTACCTTCATCTTTTTGTCAATTACAGGCATGTTATTAGTGTCCTCCACTGTGAAGACCGATACAAAATTCAATGCCTCGGCCATTTCATCATATCTCCCAACTAAATACCCCTTCTCATCCTCTAAAGGACCAATATTTACTTTAGCGACTCTTTTTCATTTCATATATTTATAGAAACTTTTGCTATCTTTCTTTATATTCTGTGCTCATTTGTTTTTCTCATGTTCTATCTTACATTTCTTTACAGCTGTTTTTGTGACTTTCTGTTGTTAAAGTTTTCCTAACATTCTTGTTTCTTGCAGATCTTGGCCACTTTGTATGCCTTTCCTTTCAATTTGATAGCCGCCCTAATTTCCTTAGATACCCACGGCAGATTACACCTCTTCTTACAGTCCTTCCCTTTCACTGGAATATACTTTTGCTGAGCACTTTGAAAAATTGCCTTGAAAGTCCTTTTTTCAAATTTTGGGGAAACATAACAACAGTTTTAAGAACAGCTTCTTCCCCGCTGTTATCAGACTTATGAACCGACTTCACTTACACAAGAATTGATCTTTCCCTGCAGCTTCTCTGGAGCTATAACACTATATTCTGCATTCTGTTCTATTACCCTGATGTACTTATGTAAGGTTTGATTTGCCTGGATAGCACATAAAACAATACATTCCACTGTATATCAGTACAAGTGACAATAATAAATCAAATCAAATTAAAACTTACTCAAAACTCAAATAAGCAAGGTAGCAGGAAATCAATGAAGCATTTTCTCTTCCTAAAACTCACTGCAGCCGCCAAAGCACAAAGTAGGAACATTAGAACACAGTAGCAGAAGTAGGCCATGCAGTCCCTCTAGATAATGACAGATCAATGCCATGCTACTGCATTATCTCCAAAACCCTTGATAATCTTCGTAACTAGATATCTATCAATCTCGGTCTTGAACTTAATGATTGAACTTTCACAGCCCTCTGAGGCAGAGTTCCAAAGATTCACTGTTCAATGAGTGAAAATGTTCTGTCTTATCCCAGTCCTAAATGGATTGTTTTAACATTGTTTCTCATGGTTCTACACCCCACAGCCAGGGAAAACACCCTTTCTGCATCTACTCAATTGATCTCTTTAGTTTCTGTGAGATTGCATCTCATTCTCTAAATTCTGGAGTATACAGCCTCCCTCATATCAATCTCACCTGACAGGATAGCCTAGCCACTCCCAGAATCAGTCTGATGAACCTCTTCTCCACTCCCTCTATGGTAAGAATATTCTTTCTGATATAAAATGAGTGTTTTATAAAAATTTTAAAATCATAACTGTTAGAGTTTGTGGAACGAGTAGCTTACGGGGTTGGTTTGGATTTCAAAGGATTTAGAAATGGGAGTAGGCCATTCAGTCCCTTGGGCATGTTCTGCCAATTAATCAGCTTCTGGCTGATCTGTGGCCTAATTCCATACACCTGCCTTTGGTCCATATTCCTTAATACTTTAGCTTAATTAAAACTTAACTCAGATTTAAAATTAACACCTGATCCAGTATCCACTGACATTTGTGGAAGAGAGTTCTAAACCTCTGGCACCCTTTGTGTGGAGAAGACCTTATTTTTCCTTTATTCATTCACAGGGTGAGGGTGCTGCTGGCTAGGCCAGCATTTATTACCCATCCCTCATTTCCCAGAGGGCAGTTAAGAGTCAACCACATTGCTGTGGGTCTGGAGTCACATGTAGGCCAGCCCAGGTAAAGATGGCTATTTCCTTACTTAAAGGACATTAGTGAATCATATGTTTTGTTCTGACAATCAACAATGGAATTATGGTCATCATTGGACTTTTAATTACAGTCTTTTTTTGATTGAATTCCAACTCCACCATCTGCCATGGCAGGGTTTGAACTTGGGTCACCAGAACATTTCCTGGGCCTCCAGATTAACAGTCCAGAGACTCAATCAGGCCATCACCTCCCCCAACTGCTTCCTAACATCCCTCCTGAATGGTCTGGTCCTAATTTTTAAACTGTGCTCTCTAGCCTCCAACCAATGGAAGTAGGTCATCTTTATCTAATCTGTTTTCTACTGTTCATACCTTGAAGCCATCGGGTTTAACAATGATAAATATTCATAGCTCTGGTGATTTATTTTAACATTCAGTATTAGAGAGAGATGCCCTGGAGAATAATGGGGTTTCATTTACATTAACAGAGTTTCAAGAGAACAAAGTAAACAGGGTCCATTTGGCCCATCGTAAAATGAGCATCACTCCGAGTTCCTGCTTTCCTCCATATATATTTTCTATGTTCTCACAACCAGAAAACGAAGGCATAGCAGAGTCAACCCCTTATGTGCGATAGAGAGGGAAATTCTCTCTGATGTTCATACTGGGATGCTTTTAGGTTTTATTTTTATCGTGTGTTTTTAAATCTTTAAACATGTGTTTTATATAAAGGTTTAGTTTATTCCGTTTTTTTAACTGTATTTTGCGCAATGAAATTCCATTTTCTGGTTAAACCTGAATCAGCAATAAAAGACCATCTTGTTAAAACCAAAAAGATGATCTTTCAAGCCAGATTTTAGTCTGTGATCGAAATTATCCAGTGATAACTTCAGCTGAAACCATAACTCATAAATCTTACCCAGGCAAAAAAACTGTACACAGTGAAATCCAGAGACACAATATCCACCGTATCCCCCATTTGCCAGTAACAGCCTCAAAAACTCTGATCGAGTTTGTCAAATATTGTTTCTCCTTCATGAACCACGTTAACTGTACCCACCGGACAATAATCTTCTAAATATCCAGTCATCACACCTTTTACAAAACAGGCTAGAATTTACTCGATTATAGATGGCAGATGACCAGATTTGGGCTCTCTATCTTATCTCTCCCTCCTTTCTTCAACAGAATTCCAAACTCTAGACAATAATGAGAAAATATAGGAAAAGTGATTGCAAGTTGGACACAAAAAGCTCCCACATTTTGTAATGGAATGATTTTTTTTAAGTGATGTGAAATTAATTGATGAGAAGTATTGTTTGTGTCACTTTAGAGAACTGAATGTAGCAGACTGTGTCCCTGTTTAACAGCTCGTCCAGTAGATAGCACATCAGAAAGGGCATGGTAGCTTCAGGAATGTACTGTGGGTATATCAGCCTGCATTATCCAGTGCTCAAGGCACTGGAATGCAACTTTGACCTGTAACCTGTCTAGACAGAAGCAGCTTTGACCTCTAACCTTCTGCCTAGACAGAAGCAGCTTTGACCTGTAACCTGTCTAGACAGAAGCAGCTTTGACCTCTAACCTTCTGCCTAGACAGAAGCAGCTTTGACCTGTAACCTTCTGTCTAGACAGAAGCAGCTTTGACCTCTAACCTTCTGCCTGGACAGAAGCAGCTTTGAACTCTAACCTTCTGCCAAAACAGAGGCAGCTTTGACCTGCAACATTCTGCCTAGACAGAGGTGACACACTAAGCCTGAAACATCACTAAGGGTTTGGTCTCCTTGGCCAAGTGGAGAAAAATAATGTGCAAGTGTAAGGGGGAAAGCAGGAGATTGACACTCATGCTCATTTTACGATGGGTCGAATGGTCTCTTTTTTCATTGCAACACGTTTGCAACTTTGAACTGAGTGCTCTGATCTGACCACATGGGATGGAATGCTGATATTTTCTAAAAGGGTGATGCAAACTGTTACATTTTTACTTTTGTAGGGACCAACTACAAACTTGCTGAAGTGACTAAGAATACAGTAAATGTGATCATTGCACATCTGTCAAAATTTGAGAATAAATAAAAATTTTGTGGCATCTTTCTTGTCAGATAGTTGTATTTGTGTCGATGGAGGTGACAGAGCATGCCTGTACAAACCATCATGCCTGAGAAAATGATATCTCATTAGCTCTACACCCTGCTCATTGCCTGAAGATCACATTTTTTACCATCCAATTGGGTGGCAGCTTCCATAGAATTCCTACAGTGTGGAGCAGGCCGTTTGGCCCATCAAGTCCACATCAACCCTCTGAAGAGTATCCCACCCAAATCCAACCCTTACCTGTTCCACACATTTCCCATGGTTAACTCACTTATCGTCCACATCCCTGGAAACGATGGGCAATTTAGCATGGCTAATCCATCTAACATGCACATCTTTGGACTGTGGGAGGAAACCCTTGCAGACACAGGGAGAATGGGCACACTCCATACAGACAGAGGTCCGAGGATGGAATCGAACCCTGGCACTGTGAGGCAGCAGTGCTAACCATTGAGCCCCTGTGTGTCTCACCAGACTCTAGATCACAACAGTTTACAACACTTAATAAAACATTTCCTCATTTCTCCCTCTGTTTCCTCTTCTCATGACATTAAACCAACATCCTCTGGTGTTCCATCACCCTGCTAGTGAAAATACTTTCTCCTCAATCTCTTGATGAAAACTCCTCACCTTTTTGGATGCTTACTGATTAACTAAGGTCTTACATCGGTGAACAAAGACAAACACGCAGTGCAGACAAAGGCTGCTTTTGAAATGAAACAAAGACTTGTTAACTGAGGAAAATGTCCATTATTTGTCTTCAGCTGCTAGATGTACATGTCTAGACTGCTCTGCTTCTCACTGAAGACAACAAATGCTGGAGGTCACAGCATCCATGGAGAGAGAGCAAGCTAATGTTTCGAGTCTAGATGACTCTTCGTCAGAGCTGACGTGAAATGTGGAGAGTGCAGACCTCGAATTCTTAAGTGCTTATTGTATGACAAGTTCTTCCTCTGTAGGATCATTCTTGTAAACTATGCATGTGTTCAGAAAAAGTCAAGGAAATGACAGAGCTGTTGATCTGATTTTTATGTGCAAAGGCAACAGCTGAAACCCCAGGGATTGGAAGGGATGGTGTTGACCTTGGCTGAGGACCTCTTTCAGTCGTCCATTACACAATTGAAAGTGGAAGAGGATTGAGAGACTAAACAGCCTAACCCTGTTTTCATGTGCTGAAGGATGATGTGCAACAATTCCCTCTCTGTTGTCCATGCAGACCAAGGGATTATATTGTGGTGCTAGGGGGATCTTCAACCCATGACTTCCCAATGGATAGCTGAGAGTGATCTCAAACTGGCTTAGCATTACCTTGGGCAGAGTAGGACCCACTGCTAGAATTCAACATGTTAGAGTGCTGTTCATCTCCATTAAAGGATCGATTAAACTAGGAGGTAGTTAGTGATTTATACAGGCAGTCAGTCAGTGTAACAGCATTAAGTTGAACTGCATAGTGCAGGGCTGCATTAATTCATTTTTAATGTCTTTTCTTTACCTTTGCAATATTTTGAAAATAAATATTAATAATAAGCCAACCCGAACTTGACTCTTCCAATTCATCAGGCCCTTGCGAAGGTTATAATGATTACAATCTGAACATCCATGGGGGCAGATATTATTGATATCTGTACTCATCCAAACCAAAACAAAAAATAGAGAGGTCCCCAGCAACATAGGTGCCATTCATTCATATTCTCCCAAGATTGCAGCCATGGCAACAATCCATTGACGTCAACAAGATCTTTAACGCTGTAACTGCAGGTTCCATTGCTGCCATTCAAAGACAGGAGCTTTGCCCATGTAAGTGTTGTTATTGAAGCCTGCAGCATCACTATTATAGACCTCTCCGTAACGCAGTCTATAACTCACTCCCAGATATCCATTGTACCATGTACAAGAGCAACCAGTACCCCTTGATTCAATGAGAGCTGATTGCCATTATTCTATTCTTTACAAGCAACAGCAACAACAAAATCATCAAGTTTTCCAATGCCACAAACTGCAACACTGTTCTGTAGGGAACAGTAGATGATCACTGATGTCATCACTACTTGTATGAATATGCTCCAAGCAGATTGACCTGTCCTAATTATGATAATACTTCACAAGTACTAGGCTGTGGGATGTCCTTGGCTCATAAAAGGCACTTTGTAAATGAAAGATCAGATTTTGTTGAAAGAGAGGGGAGAGGATTATTGGTAGATGCATGTCTTATGAATATTAACAACCACAAATCCTGATTGTTGACTTACGACTGCACCTTGCAAGAGTGTTCCACCAGGCTGTAACATAGAGGAGCACAATTAGGCGGTTAGGCCCATTGAGTCTACACCATGGCTGATATGTTTCTCAATGCTGTTCTCCTGCTATCACCCCATAGCCCTTGATTCCCTCACTAATCAGGAACCCATCAATCCCTCTCTAAATACGTTCAATGACTCAGTCTCCACAGCCTTCTGAGGCAATCTGCAGGTTCACCACTCTCTGGCTGACGAAATTTCCCCTCATCTTATTTCATGTTCAATTCCAGATGAGACTAGTCAATCTATCTGAATAGATAACAAGAATCCAGAGAAAGTATATTGCTGTTAGGATGGAAGGGAAGGCTGGTAGGTATAGGGAAAACTGGATGACTAAAGAAATTGAGGGTTTGGTTAAGAAAAAGAAGGAAGCATATGTCAGGTATAGACAGGACAGATTGAGTGAATCCTTAGAACAGTATAAAGGAAGTAGGAGTATACTTAAAAGGCAATTCAGGAGGGCAAAAAGGGGACATGAGACAGCTTTGGCAAATAGAATTAAGGAGAATCCAAAGGGTTTTTACAAATATATTAAGGACAAAAGGGTACCTAGGGAGAGAATAGGGCCCCTCAAAGATCAGCTAGGCGGCCTTTGTGTGGAGCCACAGAAAATGGGAGAGATACTAAATGAATATTTTGCATCAGTATTTACTGTAGAAAAGGATATGGAAGATATAGACTGTAGGGAAATAGATGGTGACATCTTGCAAAATGTCCAGATTACAGAGGAGGAAGTGCTGGATGTCTTGAAATGGTTAAAGGTGGATAAATCCCCAGGACCTGATCAGGTGTACCTGAGAACTCTGTGGGAAGCTAGAGAAGTGATTGCTGGGCCTCTTACTGAGATATTTGTATCATCGATAGTCACAGGTGAGGTGCCGGAAGACTGGAAGTTGGCAAGCGTGGTGCCACTGTTTAAGAAGGGCGGTAAAGACAAGCCAGGGAATTATAGACCAGTGAGGCTGACCTCGGTGGTGGGCAGGTTGTTGGAGGGAGTCCTGAGGCACAGGATGTACATGTATTTGGAAAGGCAATGACTGATTAGGGATAGTCAACATGGCTTTGTGCGTGGGAAATCATGTCTCACAAACTTGATTGAGCTTTTTGAGGAAGTAACAAAGAGGATTGATGAGGGCAGAGCAGTAGATGTGATCTATATGGACTTCAGTAAGGCGTTCGACAAGGATCCCCATGGGAGACTAATAAGCAAGGTTAGATCTCATGGAATACAGGGAGAACTAGTCATTTGGATATAGAACTGGCTCAAAGGTAGAAGACAGAGGGTGGTGGTGGAAGGTTGTTTTTCAGACTGGAGGCCTGTGACCAGTGGAATACCACAAGGATTGGTGCTGGGTCCTCTACTTTTTGTCATTTATATAAATGATTTGGCTGTGAGCATAAGAGGTATAGTTAGTAAGTTTGCAGATGATACCAAATTTGGAGGTGTGTTCGACAGCGAAGAGGGTTACTTCAGATTACAACAGGATCTGGACCAGATGGGTCAATGGGCTGAGAAGTGGCAGATGGAGTTTAATTCAGATAAATGCGAGGTGCTGCATTTTGGGAAAACAAATCTTAGCAGGACTTATACACTTAATGGTAAGGTCCTAGGGAGTGTTGCTGAACAAAGAGACCTTGGAGTGCAGGTTCATAGCTTCTTGAAAGTGGAGTCGCAGGTCGATAGGATAGTGAAGAAGTCGTTTGGTATGCTTTCTTTTATTGGTCAGAGGATTGAGTACAGGAGTTGGGAGGTCATGTTGCGGCTGTACAGGACATTGGTTAGTCCACTGTTGGAATATTGCATGCAATTCTGGTCTCCTTCCTATCGGAAAGATGTTGTGAAATTTGAAAGGGTTTGAAAAAATTTATAAGGATGTTGCCAGGGTTGTAGGAATTGAGCTTTGGGAGAGGCTGTTTTCCCTGGAGCGTCGGAGGCTGAGGGGTGACCTTATAGAGGTTTACAAAATTATGAGGGGCATGGTTAGGATAAATAGACAAAGTCTTTTCCCTGGGATCGGGGAGTCCAGAACTAGAGGGCATAGGTTTAGGGTGAGAGGGGAAAGATATAAAAGAGATCAAGGGGCAACTTTTTCACGCAGAGGGTGGTGTGTGTATGGAATGAGCTGCCAGAGGAAGTGATGGAGGCTGGTACAATTGCAACATTTAAGAGGCATTTGGATGGGTATATGAATAGGAAGGGTTTGGAGGGATATGGGCCAGGTGCTGGCAGGTGGGACTAGATTGGGGTGGGATATCTGGTCGACGTGGATGGGTTGGACGAAGGGTCTGTTTCCGTGCTGTACATCTCTATGATTCTATGACTCGAGGTACCAGCGAGGGTTTTGACTGAGGTTCCAAGGATTCTGAATGATTAGATTTAGATTAGATTAGATTTTATTGACACATGTACCCAGATTACAAGAGTACAGAAGCAGACAGTGTTGCCAGTCTCCAGCGTCATCTTAGAATACAACAGTTAGAATTAGAAACAAGCGCTGAAATTAGAGAAGCAGAAATGGAAGAGGAAGAATATATCCGGATCACTCTCATTGTGGTGGCCATGAGTCTTGAACCGGGCCCACTGATGCTGGATACACCAATGCCGCGGTGCCACTATCACCGATGCCACCGCAAGACGTCCTGTCTCTCCAGGCTTCGGTACTACCACCTGCCGCTGGGCCCACCTCGCTGCTACCACCTTGGAGTTGGTTGCAGTATCGGAGTCCACAGCCAAATGTTAGAGTGTGACCCTTCAAATCGGTGCTGACAATGGGAGCCGGTGCCTTCACCCATCCTGCGCTGTGTCCACCTAGTCGAAGTTGCCGCGCTCCAGCACCCATCTCTCGCTGCTGGGCCCCACACTCACTGCTGTCTCTGGTGGCACCGGGAAGGTCACAGCTCAACTTCACAAGGTCAAAGCAAGAGAGAAGTGTTGAGAAAAGAAAAGAAGAATGAAAGAAAAGGAGAAATGGGAGGATGAAGGCAATGGATGAGCAGGAGCCCTCTTGGAAGGAAACTGCCATCCTTACCTGGTCTGGCCGACATGTGACTCCAGACTCACAGCATGTGGTTGGCTCTTCACTGCTCTCTGGGTAATTAGGAATGGGCAACAAGTAGAATTTAGAACTTATTGTCATATGTATTTTTACAAGAAAAATACAATGAAAAGTGTTCTAACTTGCTCTACCATGGTGCCTTTGTTAATGACAGAAGTCATGATAAAATCATAAGTTACAAAAAGTAAATAAGACCACAAGACACAGGAGCAGAAATTAGACCATTCAGCTCATCATGTCTGCGCTGCCATTCAATCATGGGTGGTAAGTTTCTCAACCCCATTCTCCCACTTTCTCCTCCTTTGCGATCAAGAACCTATCTATCTCAGTCTTAAAATACTCAATGACCTGGCCTCCACAGCCTTCTGTGGCAATGAATTCCAGAGATCCACCATTCTCTGGCTGATGAAGTTTCTCCTTATCTCTGCTCTAAAAGGTCTTCCTTTTACTCTAAGGCTGTGCTCTCAGGTCTTAGTCTCTCCTTCCAATGGAAACACCTTCCCAACATCCACTTTGTCCAGGCCGTTCAGTATTCTGTAAGTTTCAATTAGAGATCCCCCCTCATCCTTCTAAATATAAAACAAAGCTCACCGTGGTCTAATTAAAGGCTCCTGGTCTCAAAGGAAGTCGCTCAAGAGATGATACACACAGCCGGACTGGGCACCACACCCACTCCGAGAACGACACAATGGGACACAAACGGAAATGCTTCTGAAACTTCTGAAGAAAAACCACCAAGAACACTGCTTAAAAGAAAACCGCTGGGCCATCCCCCAGCCATGGATTAACCGACACACCGAGATGTCCGAACACTGAGCCGGGGCAAAACCATCCCCCAGCCATGGATTAACCGACACACCGAGATGTCCGAACACTGAGCCGGGGCAAGACCATCCCTCAGCCATGGATTAACCGACACACCGAGATGTCCGAACACTGAGCCGGGGCAAAACCGTCCCCCAGCCATGCATTAACCGATGCACTGAGATGTTGGAACACCAAGCTGTGGCAGGACCGCCCTCTGCCATGGATTAAATGATGCACCAAGACATCTGAACACTGAGCCGGAGGTACTCGCCGAAGATTAAGATTGAGCTGGACTGCCATTGGGATCATGAACCGGCCCGTTAGAGACCGTTCCGCAGGCTGAGACCAGCATACCAGGACAGACTACACACACGCTCATGGCTGAAGCTTTTTAAATGAAGGTATGATGAATTTCATGTTATCTATACTAATTAAAAAACATTAAAAACAGAAAAAAGAAAACGATAAATAGTAAAAGCGAATGGATACGCAACGGGCTCCTGGGCTGAGGCTATTCTGCTGCTGCCATCTTTACTGACCTAACCAGCGATGCCCACATCCCGTGAATAAATTTTTAAAAATGCCCAACCACCGCTACTCCGCCACCATCTTGGAACATCGAGTGAATAAGAAGACAATATTTCAATTAGCACGGTCACTATTTCAGCGAGGGTGGAGTCAGGTAGCAGGGGCGGGGATTAGTTATTAATGACCAGACAGTGAACTGGACTAACCACATAACTACTGCGTTTGCAAGAGCAGGTCAGAAGCTAGGAACCTGACTCCCTCAAAAGCCTGTTCACTATCTACAAGGCAGAAGTCAGGAGTGTGATGGAGTACTCCACTTGCCTGGATGGGTGCAGCTCCAACAACACTCAAGAAGCTTGACACCATCCAGGACAAAGCAACCGATAAAACCATAAGATATAGAAGCAGAACTGGGTCATTCGGCCCATCGAGTCTGCTCCGCCATTTGCCCATGACTGATATGTTTCTCAGTCCCATTCTCCTGCATTCTCCCTGTAACCTTTGATCCTCTTACTAACCAAGAACCTATCTGTCTCTGTCTTAAAGGCACTCAATGACTTGCTTGACTGGAAACCCTACTGTGACTTTCAACCTTCATTCTCTCTACCACTGGCAGACAGTGACAGCTGTGTGCACCATGTACAAGAAGAGCTGCAGGAACTCACCAAGGCTCCTTCACCAAGGCCTTCCAAACCCATAGCCACTTCCATCTAGAGGTACCACGGCAGGAAACAGCACAACCTCCAAGTTTGCCTCTAAACCACTCATCATCTTGACTTGGAAATGTAGTGGCATCCATTTAATGTTGTTGAATCAAAACCTTGGACGTCCCTTCCTTGTAGAACTGGAGGTGCCCCCTACAAATCAGACTGTAGTTTTCTGAAATGCTGACATAGCCCGCAATACTCTCATCCCAAAATACAAATTACATCACACTATTCTATGAAGTACTGCTTAACTTTTTATATCCAATTTCTCTACTGGTACCTATATACCTTTTGTGCTGAGGGATCTTGGTACCTAGGATGTGTGTGGCGACATTGTACACTTTTCACTGTGCTCCTGTACTTTCTGTACTTGAGTACACATGACAATAATATTTAAAATATTAAATTTTAAATCTAAAAGCCAGTAAGTGAGACAGTCGAGCAGACAATGAGCACAGCTTTAAGACGATAGA
Organism: Chiloscyllium plagiosum; assembly: GCF_037043375.1. Classification (NCBI taxonomy): domain Eukaryota; kingdom Metazoa; phylum Chordata; class Chondrichthyes; order Orectolobiformes; family Hemiscylliidae; genus Chiloscyllium; species Chiloscyllium plagiosum. The sequence goes on along the minus strand of NW_028270139.1, from coordinate 156,537,773 downwards.
TCAAAGTAGAAGAGGCTACTTATGGAAATAAAATGTATGTCACAAGTTTTAATGATCTAAAATGCACAGCCTGAAGGATGCAATGGTAATGTTCAAAGGAGATTAGGAGAAATATGGGAAAAGAGAAATGGAGTTGAAAACGTGTTGCTGGAAAAGCGCAGCAGGTCAGGCAGAATCCAAGGAACAGGAGAATCAACGTTTCAGGCATGAGCCCTTCTTCAGGAATGAGGAAAATGTGTCCAGCAGGCTAAGATAAAAGGTAGTGAGGAGGGACTTGGGGGAGGGGCGTTGGAAATGTGATAGGTGGAAGGAGGTCAAGGTGAGGGTGATAGACCGGAGTGAGGGTGGGGGTGAAGAGGTCAGGAAGAAGATTGCAGGTTAGGAAGGCGGTGCTGAGTTCGAGAAATGGAATAAAGCTCAAAGAGCCATCACAGTTATGATGAGCAGAATGGCCTCCTGTGCAGCTTGGTTCATTGATTCCCTGATTTTGCTCAGTGCAGCAGCAGCCGGAACAGTATCTGAGCAGTTAGAGGAGCCCTAAAGGCATTATTATATCAATTCTGAAATTACAGGCTTGTGAGATGCTCTGTATATCACTGCAGCTGAAAGTAGGTTATTATTTATAATTTTTGTATTTGTTTAAATTGACTAGGCACATCAATTACATCCTGAACTACCACCACCGCTAGGCCTCAGCTGTGAACCAGCTAATTTCCATCCTTGATATTAACTATTTAACCCCAGGTCAGGCCAGCTGTAAGTCTGCTAACCAAAATATCAAGGGCTTTAGATTAGATTAGATTATTAGATTAGATTACATTACAGTGTGGAAACAGGCCCTTCAGCCCAACAAGTCCACACCGACCCGCCGAAGCGCAACCCACCCATACCCCTACATTTACCCCTTACCTAACACTACGGGCAATTTAGCTTGGCCAATTCACCTGACCTGCACATCTTTGGACTGTGGGAGAAAACCGGAGCACCCGGAGGAAACCCACGCAGACACGGGGAGAACGTGCAAACTCCACACAGTCAGTCGCCTGAGGCGGGAATTGAACCCAGGTCTCTGGCGCTGTGAGGCAGCAGTGCTAACCACTGTGCCATCGTTCCGCCCACAATTGTTTGAGGTGAACAATATCACACCAAAACTCATCATAGCAACATTCATTCCAATATGCCAGGTCTCAGTCGTACGATCAGAGAGCACAGAAACAGACCCATCAGTCCAACCAGTCCATGCCAAATATAATCCCATAAACTAGTCCCACCTGCCTGCTTCTGGCCCATATCCCTCCAAACCTTTCCTATTCATGAACTTACCTAAGTATCTTTTAAACGTCGCAACTGTACCTACATCCATCACTTTCTCAGGAAGTTCGTTCCACATGCGAACCACCCTCTCTATAAACAATTTGCCCTTCACGTCTTTTTTAAATCTCTCGCACCTTAAATATGTCCCCCTTGTCTTGAAATCCCCCATCCTTTGGAAAAGACGTTAACCCTGCCTATACTCCCCATGATTTTATAAATCTCTATGAGGTCACCTCTCAACTTCTTGCCCTCATGGCTTCCGTTGAAGAGGTCACAGAATGGTGACAGGTTCAGCACTTATGGAGGCCGTTTGGTCCATTGCATCAGTGGTGGTTATCTGTAGGGACAACACATCCAGCACCACTCCCTGTAGTCCTATCAGAATCCAATTCCATCTGAAATGCTTCCCTCCACCATGTTCTTCAGCAACACATTCCTGGTTCTAACCTAATCGCTATAGGAGTTTGTCATGGTAGTGTCCTAGCCCAACCAACCTTGACTGCTTCATCACTGACTTTCCCTCCATCATAAAGTCAGAAGTAGGGGAGCTCACTGATGACTGCACAACATTTAGCACCATTCACAACTACTCAGATAGTGAAGCTTTTCACGTTCAATTCAACAAGACCACTGGCAAAGAACACCAGTGCCATATAATGACAGTCTCAATAAGAGTGAATCTAACTATCACCCCTTGACATTTAATTGTATTACCATCTCTGAAACCCTTACTATCAATGTCATGGAACTTACCATTGATTGGAAACTGAATTGGGTCAACCATGTGTCTGCAAGAGCAGGTCAATGGTGAGGAATTTTGAAGCAAGTAACTACTTCTTGACTCTCTGAAGCCTCTGTCTCATCTCAAGATATAAATCCTGAGTGTGACGGAGGATTCACCATGTGTTTGAATGAATGCAACTCCAACAATGCTCAAGAAGATTGCTGTGCAACAAATACAGCTACACACACCTCCCATTAAGATATATAATGCATTGGTTGCACAAACAGTTAGAAAATGAACAAAAAGGTATTTCTATATTTATGCAAGATCCTAATGTTTAGTATCTGCACAGTTCATTAAATTTACAAGAAAAAAATTAACTAAGGATGGCACGGTGGTTGAGTGGTTAGAACATCTGCCTCACAGCTCCAGGGACCCGGGTTCAATTCCAGCCTCAGACGATTGTCTGTGTGGAGTTTGCACATTCTTCCCTTGTCTGCGTGGGTTTCCCCCAGGTGCTCCGGTTTCCTCCTACAGTCCAAAGATGTGCAGGTCAGGTGGATTGGCCATGCTAAATTACCCACAGTGTCCAGGAATGTGCAGGCTGGGTGGGATAGTCATGAGAAATGTAGGGTTACAGGGATAGGGTAGGTTTGGGTGGGATGTTCTTCGGAGGGTTGGTGCAGACTCGATGGGCCAAATGGCCTCTTTCTGCACCGTAGGGATTCTCGGGACATCAGAAAGGGAGAAGAATTCGGAGCACAGGGAAAAAGGAGGTGATGCAAAGAGGGAAATACAAAATGGATAAATGAAGGTGACCAAACAGGTACATGAGAGTAAACTGGTTGATGTGGTGTATATGGGTTTCAGCAAGGCGTTCGATAAGGTTCCCCACAGTAGACTATTGTACAAAATGCAGAGGACTGGGATTGTGGGAGATACAGCAGTTTGGATCAGTAATTGGCTTGCTGAAAGAAGACAGAGGGTGGTGGTTGATGGGAAATGTTAATCCTGGAATCCAGTTACCAGTGGTGTACCACAAGGGTCAGTGTTGGGTCCACTGCTGTTCGTCATTTTTATAAACGACCTGGATGAGGGCGTAGAAGGGTGGGTTAGTAAATTTGCAGATGACACTAAGGTTGATGGAGTTGTGGATAGTGACGAAGGATGTTGTAGGTTACAGAGAGACATAGATAAACTGCAGAGCTGGGCTGAGAGGTGGCAAATGGAGTTTAATGCGGACAAGTGTGAGGTGATTCACTTTGGTCGGAGTAACCAGAATGCAAAGTACTGGGCTAATGGGAAGATTCTTGGTAGTGTAGATGAGCAGAGAGAGATCTCGGTGTCCAGGTGCACAGATCCTTGAAAGTTGCTACCCAGGTTGACAGGATTGTTAAGAAGGCATACGGTGTTTTAGTTTTTATTAATAGAGGGATTGAGTTCCGGAACCATGAGGTTATGCTGCAGCTGTACAAAGCTCTGGTACGGCTGCAGTTGGAGTATTGTGTACAGTTTTGGTCACCGCATTATAAGATGGACGTGGAAGCTTTGGAAAGGGTGCAGAGGAGATTTACTAAGATGTTGCCTGGTATGGAGGGAAGGTCTTACGAGGAAAGGCTGAGGGACTTGAGGCTGTTTTTGTTGGAGAGAAGAAGGTTGAGAGATGACTTAATAGAGACATACAAGATAATCAGAGGGTTAGATAGGGTGGACAGGGAGAGCCTTTTTCCAAGAATGGGGACGGCGAGCACGAGGGGGCATAGCTTTAAATTGAAGGGGAGATAGATATGGGACAGATGTCAGAGATAGTTTCTTTACTCAGAGAGTAATAAGGATATGGAATGCTTTGCCTTCAACGGTAGTAGATTTGCCAACTTTAAGCGCATTTAAGTCGTCATTGGACAAGCATATGGACATACATGGAATAGTGTAGGTGGGATGGGCTTCAGGTTGGTATGACAGGGCAGCGCAACATCGAGGGCCGAAGGTCCTGTACTGTGCTGTAATGTTCTATGAAAGAAAATATAGTAGAAGAGGAACAAAATAAAGAGGACATACCAATATATGTATTATTCAATAAGATAATGGCTGATGTGACTGTGGACAGAATTCTACATTCTCACTGACCTCAATCCTTTTCCTGTCTAACAATAATCTATTCACCTCCACTTTAAAAATATAGTTAAAGATCACACAACACCATGTTATACTCCAACAGGTTTATTGGGAAGTACAAGCTTTCGGAACGCTGCTCCTTCGTCAGGCAAGTAGTGCAGCAGGATCATAGGACGCAGAATTTATAGCATAGTGTCATACAACTGATGCAATATCTTGAACAAACCTAGATTGCTGTTTAGTCCTTCATCTTTTAAACTGGGTTGCAGGTTTTGATTCATTAATGTACACTGACCCATTCCTCCACTTCTTTTTAAGGCAGAATTCCAAGTTCCTCTCAGAGATAAAATACTCCTTATTTCCGCACTAAAAGGGAGATTCATCATTTTAAAACAGTGCTCCCTAGTTCTGGATGGACACACAAGAAGTAAACACCTTTTCCATGTCCACTTTCTCAGGATTGTATCGGATCCTTCAGAATCTCTACAGTGTGGAAACAGGACATTTGGTCCATCAAGTCCATACCGACCTTCTGAAGAGCATCCCACCCAGGCACACACGCCAACCATATCCTAGGCCACCCACCCAGCCTGTACATCTTTGGACTGTGGGAGGAAACCCACTGTGAGAACATTAATACTCCACACAGACATTCACCCGCTACTGTGTCACCCCAACCGGGGTTCCTGAATGTGTGAAACAGCAGAGCGAACCACTGACCCATCTCACCCCTCACTCTGCTAAACTCCAGTGACAACAAGCCTAGCCTGTTTAACCTTTCCTCATAAGACAACCTGCTCATTCCAGGTATCAATCTGGTAATGTCCCTCTGAACTGCCAAACTTTCCTTAAATAAATAAGCCAAAATTACACACAGTATTCAAGATGTGCAGGTTCATAGTTCTTTGACAGTGGTCACAGATAGACTGGGTAGAGAAGGCATTTGGTTTTTATTGGTCTGGGCATTGAGTATAGGAGTTGAGAGGTCATGTTGCTTCTGTCCAGGACATTAGTTCGACCAATGGAATATTGTACTCAATTTCGGTCTCCCTACTAATACAAAGGATATTGTGAAACTTGAAAGGATGTTGCCAGGGTTGGAGGGTTTGAACTATGGGAGAGGCTGAATAGGCTGAGGCTTCTTTTCCTAGACCTTTGGAGGCTGAGGGGTGATACTATAGAAGTTCATAAAATCATGAGGGGCAAGGATGGGGTGAATAGTCAAGGTCTTTTCCCTGGGGTGGAGGTGTCCAAAACTAGAGGACATAGGTTTAGGGTGAGAGGGGAAAGATTTAAAAGGGACCTATAAGGCAACTTTTTCACGCAGAGGGTGATACGTGTATGGAATGAGCTTCCAGAGGAAGTGGTGGAGGCTGGTACAATTACAACATTTAAAAAGTATCTGGATGGCTATATGAATAGGAAGGGTTTGGAGGGATATGGGCCAAATGGGGCTAGATTAATTTAGGATATCTGGTCGGCATGGACGAGTAGGTCTGAAGGCTCTGTTTCTGTGCCGGACATGACTGTATATGGTCTCAACAATACCCTGAATAAATGAAGCACAATCTACTCAGTTTTATGTTGAATTCCCCATTTTATAATGGTGAGCATTTTATTAGCTTTTCTTGTACATTGCTTTCAAGACTGTACCTGCTTAGTGACTTGTACATAAGAAGACAATGGAGAACAGGCAATAAGACTACTATCAGAACTGAGGCTTATTACCATCACAAAAGATTCAAGAGACTGCGGCACATTTCCCTTAGAAAACGAGGACTGAGAAAATGACCTGGTCTCAGCGTTTCAACTGATGAACAGGATTGAATACATAAAGCCACAAGAAGACGTCTGCACTTGTGGAGAAATCCGAGAGGGTATCGATATAAGAATCATGTAATGAATCCAATCAGGATTATTCTCTTTACCCAGAGTGGTAAGAATGGAGAACTCAGTCCCTCACAGAATGGATAAGCATGCATGCCTCTCATAAGAAGTGAGTTAAATACATCAGGAAGAAAACAAAGATCAGCAAGGCAGCTTTTGTGTGAAGCCGCAGAAAATGGGGGAGATACTAAATGAGTATTTTGCATCAGTATTTACTGTGGAAAAGGATATGGAAGATATAGACTGTAGCGAAATAGATGGTGACATCTTGCAAACTGTCCATATTACAGAGGAGGAAGTGCTGGATGTCTTGAAACGATTAAAGGTGAATAAATCCCCAGGACCTGATAAGGTCTACCTGAGAACTCTGTGGGAAGCTAGAGAAGTGATTGCTGGGCCTCTTGCTGAGATATTCGCATCATCGATAGTTACAGGTAAGGTGCTGGAAGACTGGAGGTTGGCTAAAGTGGTGCCACTGTTTAAGAAGGGCGGTAAGGACAAGCCAGGGAACTATAGACCAGTGAGCCTGACCTCGGTGGTGGGTAAGTTGTTGGAGGGAGTCCTGAGGGACAGGATGTACGTGTATTTGGAAAGGCAAGGACTGATTCGGGATAGTCACCATGGCTTTGTGTGTGGGAAATCATGCCTCACAAACTTGATTGAGTTTTTTGAGGAAGTAACAAAGAGGATTGATGAGGGCAGAGCAGTAGATGTGATCTATATGGACTTCAGTAAGGCGTTTGACAAGGTTCCCCATGGGAGACTGATTAACAAGGTTAGATCTCATGGAATACAGGGAGAACTAGCCATTTGGATATAGAACTGATTCAAAGGTAGAAGACAGAGGGGGTGGTGGAGGAGGGTTGTTTTTCAGACTGGAGGCCTGTGACCAATGGTGTGCCACAAGGATCGGTGCTGGGTCCTCTACTTTTTGTCATTTACATAAATGATTTGGATGTGAGCATTAGAGGAACAGTTAGTAAGTTTGCAGATGACATCAAAATTGGAGTTGTAGTGGACAGCGAAGAGGGTTACCTCAGATTACAATAGGATCTTGACCAGGTGGGCCAATGGGCTGAGAAGTAGCAGATGGAGTTTAATTCAGATAAATGCGAGGTGCTGCATTTTGGGAAAACAAATCTTAGCAGGACTTATACACTTAATGGTAAGGTCCTAGGGAGTGTTGCTGAACAAAGAGACCTTGGAGTGCTGGTTCATAGCTCCTTGAAAGTAGAGTTGCAGGTAGATAGGATGGTGAAGAAGGCATTTGGTATGCTTTCTTTTATTGGTCAGAGGCTTGAGTACAGGGGTTAGGAGGTCATGTTGTGGCTGTACAGGACATTCAATGGTTCACTGTTGGAATATTGCGTGCAATTCTGGTCTCCTTCCTATAGGAAAGATGTTGTGAAACTTGAAAGGGTTCAGAAAAGATTTACAAGGATGTTGCCAGGTTTGGCGGATTTGAGCTACAGAGAGAGGCTGAACAAGCTGGGGCTGTTTTCCCTGGAGTGTCGGAGGCTGAGGGGTGACCTTATAGAGGTTTTCAAAATTATGAGGGGCATGGAGAGGGTAAATAGACAAAGTCTTTTCCCTGGGGTCAGGGAGTCCAGAACTAGAGGGCATAGGTTTAGAGTGAGAGGGGAAAGATATAAAAGAGACCTACGGGGCAACATTTTCACACAGAGGGTGGTACGTGTATGGAAGCTGCCAGAGGGAGTGGTGGAGGCTGGTACAATTGCAACATTTAAGAGGCATCTGGATGGGTATATGAAAAGGAAGGGTTTGGAGGGACATGGGCCGGGTGCTGGCAGGTGATTAGATTACTTACAGTGTGGAAACAGGCCCTTCGGCCCAACAAGTCCACACCACCCCACCGAAGCACAACCCACCCATACCCCTACATTTATCCCTTACCTAACACTACGGGCTATTTAGCATGGCCAATTCACCTGACCTGCACATCTTTAGACTGTGGGAGGAAACCGGAGCACCCGGAGGAAACCCACGCAGACACGGGGAGAATGTGCAAACTCCACACAGTCAGTCGCCTGAGGCGGGACTAGATTGGGTTGGGATATCTGGTTGGCATGGATGGGTTGGACCGAAGGGTCTGTTTCCACGCTGTACATCTCTATGACTCTATGACTCTATGTAGCAAAAGCGCAAAGACATCACAGGGAAACACATGTTTTAAAACCTAGTGAATTATTCTCACATGGACATCTCAGGCAGGCCAGAATTTGTTGCCCACCTCTCACCGCCCGTGAACTCTCTCTCAGGGAACATGGTGAGAAAGTGGGAATATGGCATTGAGAGAGAGAGTTAACCATGATCATCGTGAACAAAGAAGCTGAATGTTCTACTCTTGCTGCTAATTTCCAGGCCATTCAATTGGATTTGACTTGACTTGATTTATGGCCATGTGTACCTAAGTGCATTAAAAATGTTTGTTTATGAACAGTACAGACAGATCGTAGTAAGCAAGGACATATAGATTACAGAGTGAAAAAGATTTGGACAGAGTAAGGCATAAAGCTTACACTGCACAGGGCATGCGCAAGACAAGATCAACATTAAGATCAGCATTGTTTGAAGTTAGAGAGTCCATTTGTCGTCTAAGAACGGCAGGGAAGCAGCTGTACTCGAATCTGCTAATGTGTGTATTCAACATTCTGTATCTCCTGCCTGATGGAAGAGGTTGTAGATGGTCACTATCAGGGTCAGATGGGCCACTTCAGTTGGCACATAAGAGCCAAACATATTTCTGCAGTCACATGTAGACCAGACCAAGTAAACATGACAGATTTCCTTCTCTAAAGGACATTAGACCATAAGACATAGGAGCAAAATTAGGCCTTTCGGCCCATTGAGTCTGCTCCGCATTTCAATCAGGGCTGATGTGTTTCTCAATCCCATCCTCCTGTTTTCTTCCCAGAACGCTTGATCCATTTACTAATCAAGAACCTATCTACTTCTGTCTTAAATACACTCAATGACATGGCCTCCAAAACCCTCATGGCAATTGAGTTCCACAGAGTCACCACCCTCCGGCTGAAGAAATTCCTCTTCACCTCAGTTCTAAAGGATTCCCCCTTCAATCTGAGGCAGTGCCCTCGGATCCTAGTCTCTCTTCTTAGTGAAGACAACTTCTCCATGTCCACTCTATCCAGGCCGCTCAGTATTCTGTAAATTTCAATCAGATCCACACATTCCTTCTAAATTCCATCAAGTATAGACGCAGCATCCTCAACCTCTCTTCATGTGACAGGACCTTCACCCTGGGATCATTCTTGTGAACCTCCTCTGGATCAACTTCAACACCTGCACATTTTTCCTTAGGTACAAGGCCCCAAACTGCTCACAATATTCCAAATGCAATTTGACCAAACCTTTCTACAGTCTCAGCAATACATCCCTGCTCTTGTATTCTGGCCCTCTTAAAACAAATGTTAACGTTGCATTTGCCTTCCTAACTACCAAATGAACCTGTATGTCAACCTTAAGAGAATCCTGAACTTGGACTCCTAAATCCCTTTGTGCTTCAGATTTCCGAAGTCTTTCCCTGTTTGGAAAATAGTCTTCATCTCTATCCTTCCTACTAAAAAGTATAACTTCACACTGTCCCACATTGTATTCCGTCTGCCACTTCTTTGTCCATTCTCCTAACCTGTCCATGACCTTCCCCATCTCCCTGTTTCTTCAGCACTACCTGACCTTCCAATAACTTTATGTCACCTGCAAACTTAGCTACAATGTTCTCAGTTCCTTCAATTATATATACACAGTTGGTTCTGCTAGAACACGTTTTCCTTCAACATGAATTGGCTATAACGCAACTGAAGAATTGAGACCATTAATTGTGGAATGCGAATTTTCCTTACCTGTGTTGGCTATAACGCAATCCTGGTCCCATTGGTTTAAATGGTACTACTATTATACAATTTTCTTAGTACACAGGATCACATAGGAATGAAACTACTGTGTTTTATCAGAACAGACTATATATTTATATATATGACAGCCCTATTTTACTATGCATTTCCAAGTACTCCATAATCTTATCCTTAAAAATGGATTCTAAAATCTTACCAATGATCAAGACCAGGCTAATTGGCCTACACTTTCCTGTCTTCTGCCTCCTTCCGTTCTTTTTAAACAGGGCTGTTACATTAGCCATTTTCCAATCCTCAGGGACCCTCCCTGACTCCAGTGATTCCTGAAAGATCACCACAAATGCCTCTACAGTCGCCTCAGCTATATCCTTCAGAACTCTGGGGTGTAGCCCACCTGGGTGAGTTATCCAACAATTGATGAATCAAATGGGTGTTTATGATTGTGGTTATACGACTGCCATTAGATATGTATTTTTTTAAAAATTAATTCAAGTATCACCATCTGTCATGGCAGGTTTCAAACCTATAGTCCTTGAGCAATCCTAATACTGTGTCTTTGCCACTATGCCACTGCCTGCCAGCCTAAGTGTACGGTAGAGGCAGATGTAATTGCTCTTTTCAAAGGGGAACAAGGCAAGAATTCAAACAGAAAAGGAAGTAGTCATGGGCGATTTCAACTTCCCAAATATTGACAGGAAGCTCTTTAGATCAAGTAGATTGGATGGGGCGGTGTTTGTGCAGTGTGTACAGGAAGCTTTTCTAACACAGTATGTAGATTGTCCAACCAGAGGGGAGGTCATTTTGGATTTGGTACTCGGTAATGAACCGGGACAAGTGATGGGCTTGTTAGTGGGTGAACATTTTGGTGATGGTGACCACAATTCTGTGACTTTCACCTTGGTTATGGAGAGAGATAGGTGCGTGCAACAGGGTAGGTTTTACAACTGGGGGAAGGGTAATTACGATGCTGTAAGACAGGATCTGAGGAGCATAGGTTGGGAGCATAGGCTGTCGGGGAAGGATGTCGTGGAAATGTGGAACTTTTTCAAGGAACAGATACGACGTGTCCTTGATATGTATGTACCGGTCAGGCAGGAAAGAAATGGTCATGTGAGGGAACCTTGGTTGACGAGGGAGGTTGAATGTCTTGTAAAGAGGAAGAAGGAGGCTTACATAAGGTTGAGGAAACAGGGTTCAGACAGAGCAGTGGAGGGATACAGGATAGCCAGAAGGGACCTGAAGAAATGGATTAGGAGAGCCAAGAGAGGGCATGAAAAATCTTTGGCGGATAGGATCAAGGATAACCCAAAGGCATTTTATGCGTATGTGAGAAACATGAGAATGACGAGAACGAAGGTAGGTCCAATCAAGGACAGTAGTGGGAGACTGTGTATTGAGTCGGAAGAGATAGGAGAGGTCTTGAATGAGTACTTTTCTTCAGTATTTACGAATGAGAGGAACCGTATTGTTGAAGAGGTGAGTGTGAAACGGACTGGTAAGCTCGAGGAGATACATGTTAGGAAGGAAGATGTGTTGGACATTTTGAACAACTTGAGGATAGACAAGTCCCCCGGGCCTGATGGGATATATCCTAGGATTATGTGGGAAACAAGAGAGGAAATTGCAGTACCGTTGGCAATGATCTTTTCATCTTCACTGTCAACGGGGGTGGTACCAGGGGACTGGAGAGTGGCGAATGTTGTGCCCCTGTTCAAAAAAGGGAATAGGGATAACCCCGGGGAATTACAGGCCAGTTAGTCTTACTTCGGTGGTAGGTAATGTAATGGAAAGGGTACTGAGGGATAGGATTTATGAGTATCTGGAAAGGCACTGCTTGATTAGGGACAGCCAGCACGGATTTGTGAAGGGTCGGTCTTGCCTTACAAGTCTGATTGAATTCTTTGAGGAGGTGACCAAGCATGTGGATGAGGGTAGAGCAGTGGATGTAGTATACATGGATTTTAGTAAGGCATTTGATAAGGTTCCCCATGGTAGGCTTATGCGGAAAGTCAGGAGGCATGGGATAGAGGGAAATTTGGCCAATTGGATAGAAAACTGGCGAACCGGTCGAAGTCAGAGAGTGGTGATAGATGGTAAATATTCAGCCTGGTGCCCAGTTACAAGTGGAGTTCCGCAGGGATCAGTTCTGGGTCCTCTGCTGTTTGTAATTTTTATTAATGACTTGGATGAGGGAATCGAAGGGTGGGTCAGTAAATTTGCAGATGATACGAAGATTGGTGGAGTTGTGGATAGTGAGGAGGACTCTTGTCGGCTGCAAAGGGACTTGGATATGATGCAGAGCTGGGCTGAGGAGTGGCAGATGGAGTTCAACCCTGCCAAGTGTGAGGTTGTCCATTTTGGAAAGACAAATAAGAATGCGGAATACAGGGTTAACGGTAGGGTTCTTAGTGTGGTGGAGGAACAGAGGGATCTTGGGGTCTATGTTCATAGGTCTTTGAAAGTTGCCACTCAGGTGGATAGAGCTTGTAAGAAGGCCTATGGTGTATTAGTGTTCATTAGCAGAGGGATTGAATTCAAGAGTCGTGAAGTGATGTTGCAACTGTACAGGACTTTGGTTAGGCCACATTTGGAGTACTGTGTGCAGTTCTGGTCGCCTCACTTCAGGAAAGATGTGGAAGCTTTGGAGAGGGTGCAGAGAAGATTTACCAGGATGTTGCCTGGAATGGAGAATAGGTCGTACGAGGATAGGTTGAGAGTGCTAGGCCTTTTCTCGTTGGAACGGAGAAGGATGAAGGGTGACTTGATAGAGGTGTATAAGATGATCAGAGGAATAGATAGAGTAGACAGTCAGAAACGTTTTCCCCGGGTACAACAGAGTGTTACAAGGGGACATAAATTTAAGGTGAAGGGTGGAAGGTATAGGGGAGATGTCAGGGGTGGGTTCTTTACCCAGAGAGTGGTGGGGGCATGGAATGCGCTGCCTGTGGGAGTGGTAGAGTCAGAATCTTTGGTGACCTTTAAGTGGCAATTGGATAGGTACATGGATGGGTGCTTAAGCTAGGACAAATGTTCGGCACAACATCGTGGGCCGAAGGGCCTGTTCTGTGCTGTATTGTTCTATGTTCTATGTTCTATGTTCTATGAAAAGGATCAGCATTGGACTAGTTGAGTAGACCTTGCAGAGTGTATGCACAGGCTGTACTGTGCTGTAGGCATTCTATTATTCTGTTCAAGTCCATTGTTTTTTGGGTGAAAGCTTGAATTTAAACCTTTAATCTTTCTTTCGGACCAGACAAGACTCAAGTTTTTTGTTCAAACTTGTATCCATGCATGCCTAGGAGGTGCAGCCATTAAAGATGATGTAGAAATCAAATGTTACCAAAATTTAAAAAAAAAATGGTTTTAGATTATTTCAACAGGTGACAAGTTTCCAAATGAAAGGTTACACAGTTGACTCACTAATTTCTCTTACCAACAGAGTTCAAATAGGGTTACAGTTTAGTTTGTAGCCATGGCTGTATTCTTCAATCATATTCAAACTAGGACCTGTGATTATACTATCCATGTTTTAAAAGAAAAATGTTATTTCATTGGAGGTAGTTCAGAGAAAGTTCACTAAGATGATCTCTGGTAATGGCAGGATAGCCTTATGAACAAAGACAAAACAAGTTGGAATTCTACTTACTGACGTTTAGAAGATGGGAGGTAATCTCATTGAAAAATACAGAATTCTTAAGGGACTTGGCAGGATAAAAGCTGAGAGGATGTTTCCCCTCATGGGAGGGTCTAAGACCAGAGACCATAGTTTCAGAATAAAGGGATGCTAATTTAAACTGTGATGAGGAGGAATTTCTTCTCTCAAAGGTTTGTGAGCCTCTGGAACTTCTTGTCACAGAGAGCTGTGGGGCAGAGTCCTTGTGTAAGATGAACGTGAGGTGATGCATCTTGGAAGTCAAGTACAGCTGGAAATTATACCGTAAATGGCAGTACTCCTTCGGAGTACTGATAACCAGAGGGATCTGGGTGTGCAGATCCACAGATCACTGAAGGTGGCAGTGCAGGTAGATAAGGGAATAAAAAAGGCCTATGGCATGCTTGCCTACATTGGGAGGGGCATTGAGTATAAGCATAGGCAAGTTATGTTGCAGTTTTACAGAACTTTAGTTCGGCCACATTTGGAATATTGTACGCAGTTCTGCTCACCACACTACCTGAAGGATGTGGGTGATTTGGAGAGGGTACAGAAAAGGTTTACTAGGATGTTGCCTGGTGTGGGGGATTTTAGCTATGAAGAAAGATTGGATAGGCTGGATTATTTTCACTGGAATGTAGGAGGTTGAGGGGGCGACCTGATAGAAGTTTCTAAGATTGTGAATGGCATAGATAGAGTGGAAAATACGAGGCTTTTTCCCAGGGTAAAAGGGTCAATTACTAGGGGACACAGGGTCATGGTGCATGGGGCGGGGGAGGTTTAGAAGAGATGTGTGATGTAGGTTTTTCACACAAAGGATGGTGAGTGCCTGGAACATGTTGCCAGAGGAGGTGGTAGGTGCAGACACAATAGCAGCATCAAGAAACACCTGAATGGATACATGAGTAGGAAGCAGATAGAGGGATATGGATCCTGTAAGTGAAGACAGTTTTAGTATAGATGGCCAAAATGTGTCGGTGCAGGCTTGGAGGGCTGAAGGGCCAGTTCCTGTGCTGAATTGTTCTTTGTTCTATATTTAAGGCTGAAATAGATTAATTTTTGATCAGTAGGGGAATCATGGGGGATCAATGCAGGAAAGTGAATGTAAGGAGCATCAGATCACCCATGATTCTCTCAAATGGTAACCCAGACTTGAGAGGCCAAGTGGCATTAACCTCGTTCCTATTTCTTATGGTCTTATGTTCACAATTTTGGACCATAAACGGGTACAGCGATTATCTGAAACTCTTTACTGTCATTTCTCCCATTTCACGGGTGAAATTAAGTCGAGGTGAGAACTGGCATGTGTTCACAGAATCCCTACAGCGTGGAAGCAGGCCATTCGACCCATCAAGCCCTCACTGATGCTCCGAAGATCATCCCACACAGACCCAGCCCCAATCCCAGCCCCCTATCCTATCGCTGTAAAGCTGGATTTGCCCATGGCTAACACACCAAGCCTGCACATTCCTGGACACGATAGTCAGTTCTGATATATCACTATAGTTCCATTCTCATGTGATCTCCCGTTAAACGAAAATCACGTAATAGCCGCACCATTTAAACTAGCGGGACTGGAACTGTGTTATAGCCAATAGAGTTAAGGCAAGTTTGTGTTCTACAAGTAACGGCCTAAACTCTTCAATCGTGTTAAAGCCAATTTGTGTTGAAGAAACTCTAATTATAACAGAACTGACAGTATAGGCAATTTAGTGTGGCCAATCCACCTAACCTGCACATCTTTAGACTGTGGGAGGAAACCAGACCACCCAGAGGAAAGGCACACAGAAACAGGGAGAACGTGCAAACTCCACACAGACAGTCACCCGAGGGTGGAATCAAACCCAAATCCCTGGTGCTGTGAAACAGCAGTGCTAACCACTGAGCCACCCTAAAACAATCACTGCACTGTTATGCCATTTATGTAAGTATAAGCGACCCTTCCTCGAGCTGAGTGGGAAAAGGAACATTAATTCAAGAATAACAGGGAACCTTGTCCAGAGTATTCAAATTTCATTTCAGGGTACTGAAGTAACTTCACTGCTTATACTTCACTGTCCTTTGAGGCTAGATAAATGATTGAGGACACGGCGCAAACTGTTGGAATTGTCCAACAAAACAGATTTTAATTTAAAAATTATTTAATTCCATGCACAATGACAATGGCTTGCCAGCACAAATAACAGAGGGCCACAGGTGATGGCTCACTGACTCAATATCAACTGGACACGCTGAGGAAACTATTTGGAAATACAAAATGATTACATGAACAACATCAGTTATTGAATTAATGCAGTGACAGCACGCAGATGGATCTGAAAGCTCCAGGGCAAAGTTTGGATATTTTAACATCAAATTGTTCCACATCCCCCTCAGTATGAATAGGTGACAATGAAAATTGCTGCCTCTCAGTATTCTGCCTCTAAGGGATTAACAGAACATGACACAACTTACTGAGAATTATCCAGTAACTTGGTTGACTCCCTCTTAGCTCCCACTTTATTGTTCACTGGAATTTTGCTCATATACCTACTTGAACTTGTCTCCATGATTTCACTGGTGTGGAAGGGTGAGGTCTCACTGACTTGCAGCTGTGAGTTGTGTGTCTGCGCAACACTTAAACTATCTCTGACCATTCAGTCCCATCCAAACCGACTTAATTCCAGGCTTTGTTGTTGCAGGGCTTTCTTGATTAACTTTCCTCCACCTCCACAAATCTGAAACTCACTCAAGACCTGTTGCCCCCATTAAGCCATCAGCCCATCAACTGGAATTGGCTCCTGGTCTGACAATTCCTTGATATGAAGATTTTCAATCTGCTGCTCAAAATTCTCTGAGCTCGCCCTGTTCTGTATCTTTCCTGCAGCCTCGGGACCCCTCCATTCTCCTTGTGTTTCTCCAATTCTAACCTAGCTCTACCACACATAGAACAGTACAGCACAGTATGGGCCCTACAGCCCCTTATATTGTGCTGACCTTTTATCCTACTCTAAGATCAAACTAACCGACATACCCTTCATTGCACAATCTTCCATTTGCCTACTCAAGAGTCATTTAAATGTCCCTAATATATCTGACTCTACTACCACCACTGGCAGTGCATTCCACACACCCACCACTCTCTGTGTAAAGAACCTACCTCCCCTATACCGTCTTCCAATCACCTTAAAATTATGCCCCCACTGTGATAGCCATTTCTGCCTTGGGAAAAAGTCTCTGACTATCCACTCTATCTATGCCTCTTTTCATCTTTGTACACCTTTATCAAGTCACCTCTCATCCTTCTTCACTCCAGTGAGAAAAGCCTTAGCTCCTTCAACCTTTCTTCATAAAACATGCCCTCCAGTCCAGGCAGCATCCTGGTAAATCTCCTCTACACCCTCTCTAAAGCTTCCACCTCCTTCCTATGATGAGCGGACCAGAACAGAACACAATATTCCAAGCGCGGTCTAACCAGGGCTTTATAGAGCTGCAGCATAACCTCGCAGCTCTTAAACTCAATCCTCCTGCTTATGAAAGCCAACACACCATACACCTTCGTAACAACCCTATCAACTTGGAAGATTTACTGTCGATATTTACTTCTGATATTGACTGTCAGGTTACTAACTGCCATGCCTTCAGCTGCTTAAGAACTGAAAATCTCTCTTTGAGGCTCTTTAAATCCCAGTGTAGCTCTCTTAAGACACAGCTTGAGATTCAACTCTTATGACCAAGCTCACTTTGCCATCTGTCCCATTCATGTGCGTAGATGTCAAATTCTGCTTGACAACTGCTTGGGTGCAATGGGCCAAAGATACAGGACACACGCTTCAACAGGTTCAAGAACAGCTTCTTCCCTGCCATCATTAGATTGCTAAATGGACCTCTCTAATTTCAAACAATGTTGATCTTACTTTGTGCATCGCCTGTGCAGCAGTAACCTCGAATGCTTCCCTCTGGCTAAGTCAGAAGTCACATGACACAGGTTATAGTGATTTCACCTGACGATAGGGCAGTGCTCCGAAAGCT